>NC_040084.1:5678954-6000091 GCF_003369695.1 Bos indicus x Bos taurus
TTCTCTCTATATTTATAAAGACCATCTTGCTTGAAATGTATCTTTAGTTTAACTTGCCCTTGTTGATTTTATGTCTGTATATTATATTCATTAATGTAAGAGTGATGTTAAAGATCCTTCTTATTATTGTCATATTATCAATTTCTCCTTGTATGTTTGTTAATAGTTACTTTATATATTTGGTGCTCCAATGTTGAATTCATATATATCAATATTTATAATTGTTATATCTTATTTGATTATTTTATCATTATGTAATGTTCTTTATTATTTCATATTATAGTCTTTGTTTTAAACACTTTTTTTGTTGATATAAGTATTGCTCTTCCAGTGTTTTCTTTTTTTCTTTTTTTTTATTTTTATGTAATGTTTTTTCCTAACCATACCTTTTCAGTCTCTTGTAAGGTAAACCTCTCATAGACTACATATCCATGAGTTTCTCAGTTTCCTTAATACAGGAGGCCACTTGTGTCTTTTTATTAGGCATTTAGCCTATTTAAATTAAAGGCAGTTATTGAGAAATATACTCACATTTATTTGTTTATTGCTTTCTGCTTCCATTTTATTTATTTAGTTAGTTTTTAGTTTGTTTTTTTTGTTGTTGTTGTTGTTGCTGCTGTTGTTGTTTTCCTTGTTCTCTTCCCTTTTGCTTTAATGACTTTCCTTAGTGTTATATTTGTATTCCTTTCTTTTTTTGTGAATCTATTAAAGGTTTATGGTTACCAAGATGTTTATATATAAATATGTTAATAATCTCTTAAGTTCAAAAGTGTTCTAACAACCCTGAATTTTTACTACTCCTACATTACTGCTTTTGACATATTTTACATTTGCTTTGTGTATCCTTTATTATTTATTATGGATATAGATGATTTTACTACTTTTACCTTGTAACTTCCATAGTAGCATTATAAGTGTTTCATCTAATATCTTTATATTTTCCTCTACCAATGACATTTTTCCTTTCATAACTTTTATATTTCTAGCTGTGCCTTTTGTTTTCTGCTCAGCACAGCCCATACTGGGTGTCTTAAGTTGCCTCCTATCTCTCTAGGATCAACCAGTAGGTCTGACCCAGGAACTTATATTGCTGGCTGTGCACTGATCTTGGAATCTGACAGTTTGCTTCTTCTAGCCCTCTATTTCTCTTGTGTACAATCCCTACTGACCTTCAGGGCCAGACTTTCTACGGACTCATCTTCCTAGTGCAGGACCATGAGCAGGGGAGCCCGGAATGAGCCTTGGATTTCTTGTTTCTTGGGGATATTCTCTGTGATTCTGATTGTCCTCACATATGGGAGTCACCTACTCAGAGTTATGTGTTTTGACTGTCCTGAATCTCTGCCTCTCCTACACATCTCACTGTGGGTACTTCTTTATATTTTTAGTTGTGGAAAGTTTCTTCTGTTTATTTTTAGGTTTTCTCATTGATGGTTATTCTGTAAATAGTTTTAATTTTTGTGTGCTCATAGAAAACTGTCAGTTCAGAGTCTTCCTGCTCTGCCATCCTGGATATTTCTTTTTATAGTGTTTCTCCTTGGTGGCTCATATGGTAAAGAATCTCCCTGCAGTGTGAGAGACCTGGGCTTGATCCCTGGGTTGGGAAGATCCCCTGGAGGAGGGCATAGAAACCCACTCCAGTATTCTTGCCTAGAGAATCCCCATAGACAGAAGACCCTGGTGGACTACAGTCCATGGGGTCACAAAGAGCTGGACATGACTGAGCGACTAAGCACACACTCGACATTGAATAGGAAATGTTCTTTTGCCTTCTTTTCAAATAGTGTGGTTTATTTTTGGCTATTGGCTGGTTCAAACAAAAATTATAAATCTATAAATAAATTTAGATTGAATTTTAATCAGTCTCTTAATGTGTGAATAGTTGTGTGTTTCTTATATGTATATATATGTGTGTGTGTAAATTAATTTAATTGTAAATTAATTTTAAAATAATGTATATATAAAGATTTTAATTTAACTTACAAATAAAATTATTTGATTTTTATTTAATTTACAATATAACTTATATTATAAAATTAATTGATAAAATATTATTCTTAATTCAGCATCATACATAATCAAAATTATATGAAATATTAATAAATTTGTTTTGAAATTAATATAATATTTTATATCAATGCATATACTTTATTTAAAATCCTGTTTTCTTGTGTGTTGTCTTATTTTTAGTTAGTATGCTTCAGTGTTTAGTGACTAAGCTGTGCCCGACTCTTTTGTGACCTCATGGACTGTAGCCTGCCAGACTTCCCTATCCATGGGATTTGCCAGGAAAGAATACTGTAGTGGGTTGCCATTTTATTCTTCAAGGGATTAAAAACTCACCTTATCTAAATAATTGTCTTATGAATAACTTTCTTATGAATAAAACCGTGAACTTTGAAAAATATTTTATTTTATTCATAAAAATATTCATCAATATTTTTACATTTCTTTAACTCTAATAACTTATCATTGAATTTTTAAAACATTTTAAAATGTATAATATGATACCCAACTAATTAACTTATTCCCTTGAGAAAAAGTGTTCATGTTGAGCACTCTGGCTTGTTTTTGATATTAAGGAATATTTTCAAACTTTGATTATTTTGTCTGATATTTGTTTTAAGGATTTTATTTATGTCTGCAGGTTTACTTTATCAAAATAAGCTTTTTTTATTATTATTTCTACTGAAAAACTTTCTTCTTTAGAAAACATTTGAATTAACCTATTTTTTGGAACAATAGAAAAAATAACTTTCTTCTTTAGTTTATTAATGTGTTAAATCATAGGATTTTATTTTCTTATGTTGACACATCTATTAATGCTGATATAAACTTAAACTTCCAATGAAAATATAACATCTTCAGTGAATTTTTCCACACCAATACATTTGCAAACCTAAAATATTATTGCTGAAGGGTATTGTATGGGAATACTATTTTGGGAATTTTATTAGTAATTTTATTTATAATAAGCTAGTTATTATTCTATATTTTTCCGTGATAATAAAAAATTTGGAATAAATATAGATTTTTATTTTTCCTTCTGTGATTTCTTCTAGTGTTTCTCTCTATATGACTATCATTCAGCTTATTTTTAATTAGCTTGCTAATTGAACAGAATTTACTCTGGTAATAAAAGCAGATGAGATAGAAAGAGGAACTTTTTAATTTGGCAAGTGGTTTTCTCCCACCCCCAGGAATTAAAAGAAGCTTTCTCCACTGTGTTTCAGCTATGTTAAATCATATTATTTACTTTTCTCCCAGTTTTACTGAAGTATAATTGACAAAACTATATATATTTAACTGCGGGGAGCTGCCTGTGAGAACAGGGTCCTTTGTCTGAAAGACACAGCTCTGGGAGCTGCCTCAGTCCTTGAGGGTTTGCTTGCAAACATAGCTCTCTGTCCCTCCACCCCAGAGATTAGGCACTTATTTACTGCAGATACCTGGAGTTCTGGACAAACTTCTCACACACAGGGAAATGTTATCTGGTGTAAGAAATAATAACAGGGTGCCATTCCCATGCTCTCAAAATTTCTTGTGACTTTTTGTAAGATGTATAGGTCAACAAAGAAAATGTTAACTGTCTTGTCTTTCTCACGCTCTCCTGTATAAATATAAGAT
Organism: Bos indicus x Bos taurus; assembly: GCF_003369695.1. NCBI lineage: Eukaryota > Metazoa > Chordata > Mammalia > Artiodactyla > Bovidae > Bos > Bos indicus x Bos taurus. Next base: position 5,682,582 of record NC_040084.1, read on the forward strand.
GCTGAATAAAGTCGTGGTCAGACCGCTTCCCTTTGTGCAGACGTGTCTGAACCTCTCGACCCCATCTTTGTTGTAGAATTCCTTTGCTGTAGTTTCTTTCTCAGCCACACCATGCACGTTCTTGGGACCTGATCGAATTTGCCGGCTGGCACCGGCATTTAACTTGTGCCACTGCATGACTTGATATGCACATACATTGTGACATAACCATCATTACCATGTCAACAAACACATGTGTCACCTCAAGTTACCTTTTGTTTCTTTATTTATTCTTTTTCATTTTTCCTTTCTCTTTGTCTCTCTCTCTTTTTTTAAAGAACGCTTAAGGTCTATTCTCTTGCAAATTCAAATATGCATCACAGTGTTGTTATGGTCACATTTTTACATATCTTATCTCCAGAACTTAGTCATCTTTCATAAGTAATCAGTATTCTCCTTAACCAAAATCTTCTCATCTACCCATCCTCAACCCTTGATAAGTGCTATTGTACTGTCTATTTCTTTAAGTTTGACTATTTTAGATTCCATATATAAGTGAGATCATGCAGCAGTTGTTTGGTAGATCATGCAGCATTTGTTTCATAATCTATTGTCTTTTTCTTATGTATTCTTAATAAATAAGTGTTTCAACTCTGAAAAATACTTATTAAGATTTAAAATTTTTATGAATTTATAGAAATATTAATGTATATATATATATATAATGTATGTATGTATATAAATTTATATATCTGTCTTTCTCTCTCTGTACATGCACATGTGTATATGTATATATATTTTATATATACTTTGTACCCATCAAAATAAATACATGACTTTCTATAAATAAATATGTGTGTATATGTGCTCACTCAGTCTTGTACAACTCTGTGAACCTATGGATTGTAACCCACCAGTCTGCTCTGTCCATGGAATTTTCCAGGCAGGAATACTGGAGTGTCATGCCCTTGTCCAGGGGATCTTTCCAATCCAAGGATTGAATCTGGGTCTCCTTCACTGGCAGGTGGATTCCTTACCACTGTACCACCTGGGAAGCCTATAAAGAAGCGTGCATTTATGTTATACTAATATGTGTTGATATAATTAGTCATATGCATGAATGCATGTACATTACTTAAAAAATATTTTCTCCTATTACAGACGAAAACATTCTATACAGTTTCACTTAGGTATCATATGCTCTTCTAAATTTGAAGTTAATCATTTGGAGCATAACATATGCTATTTGACAAGTATTCATAGATTGAAGAAATTAATATTCTGCATGTGTGTGCTCAGGGAATGTTAGAGGATTTCCCATTTTGGAAAGAACGATCCCAAGTAAGGAGAGAAAAGTATCTATATGGAGTGGAATAAATTGCAGAGAAATAGGGATATACATGTGAGATCAAAATCACTGAATACTCGATGCCAAAATATAAAAATTCAACCCCTATTGCAATTGAAACACAGACAAAAATTGAAGTGGATCATAGACATAAACCTAAAATTGTGTATTGCAGTTTTTAAAGAAAATATAAAAACCTTTGAAATTTTGAGAAAGGCAAAAGTTTTATGGATATAACACCATTGTATTAATCATAAAGAAAGCAAATTTTTAAACTCAACCTTTATATTTGTTTTTCTTCAGGTTGATTATTGTTTTAACTTTCACATTTTACATTAATTTTTTAGTGTTTTATTTGGTAGAGTCAATATTTATGTTTCTTTTAGTAAAAATATCCAATTGCTCTGATAGGACATGGTCCAAAGATATTTTTTTGTCTATTTAATTGCATTGATGTCTCTGTTGACAATTTGGTGAACGCATATGTGTGTGTCTGATTACATATCCACTATTCTGCTCCAACACTACTGTGTCAATATTTCTATCTCAATTATTGTAATTTTATATGTTGAGTACATCATGCAAAATGCTGGGCTGGATGAATCATAAGCTGGAATCAAGATATCAATAACCTCGGATATGCAGATGATATCACTCTAATGGCAGAAAGTGAAGAATAATTAAAGAGCCTCTAGGTGAGGGTAAAAGAGAAGAGTGAAAAAGCTGTCTTAAAACTCAACGAACTCAAAAAATTCAGATCATGGCATTCAATCCCATCACTTCATGGCAAATAGATGGGGGAAAAGTGAAACAGTTGTAGATTTTATTTTCTTGGGCTCCAAAATCACTGCAGATGGTGACAACAGTCACTAAATTAAAAGACACTTGCTCCTTGAAAGGAAAGTTATGACAAACCTAGACAGTGTATTAAAAAGCAGACATAATTTTACCAATAAAGGTCTTTACAGTCAAAGCCATGATTTTTCCAGTAGTCTTGTACGGATGTAAGAGTTGGACCATAAAAAGGCTGTGAGCTGAATAATTGATAATTTGGAATTGTGCTGCTGGAGAAGACTCTTGAGAGTCTCTTGGACTGCAAGAAAAACAAATTAGTCAATCCTAAAGGAAATAAACTCTGAATTTTCATTGGAAGAAGTGATACTGAAGTTGAAGATCCAATACTTTGGCCACCTGATGTGAAGAGCCAACATATTGGAAAAGACCCTCATGTTGGGAAAGACTAAAGTCAAAAGGAGAAATGGTGACAAAGGATGAGATAGTTGGATAGCATCATGGACTCAGTGGACATGAATTTGAGCAAATTCTGGGAGATAATGAAAGACAGGGAAATCTGGCATTATGCAGTTTGTTCATGAAATTGCAAAGAGTCAGACATGACATAGCCTTAGAATGTGATAGTATATTCTTTTCTTCAAGTTAATATAGACACATTGCATTTTCATATACATTTTAGGACCAAAGTGTTACTTAATATAAATAGTATTGGGCATTTTGATTGGAATGGCAATACAAATATTTTAATTTGGAGAGAATTTAAATCTTAAATATATCCTCTTTTTCAATTCACATGTGTGAGGTATCCACTTATTTTGATTCTGTTTATTTTTTCCATGTCCATAACTCTTCCATCTCATGGTTTCTCCTATCAAATCTTTTGCTTCATTCTTTCTATTCTCTCATTCTATTACTTCATAGATTTAATTTACTTCTTTATTTTGGCTTCTTTGCATTTGCCATCTATATTAGTTTCATTCTGATGCTTTTACAAAGCACAGTCATGTGGTTTAAAAAAGGACAAATCATTACCTTAGAGTTCTGTAAGTCAGTAGTCCAAATTTAATCTCTCTTCACATCACTTTTGTTTCTGTTACCTCCTTTGATTCTTAACCTCTGTCCCCATCTTACAAAGGCACTTGTGATTATTTTGAGTCTATCCAGAAAATTCAGGATAATCACCTCATCTCAAGGCCCTCAATGTCACCATAGCTACATAGTTCTTTTTCCCAACTGAAGTAACAGATTCACAGGTTTTCAGAATCAGGATGTGACTATTTTTAATGAGGCTTTATTATGTCTACAACACCAAGTACACTAGCCAGTGTTTTCTGCCTCTAGCAGAAGGTGAGGTTGAAATAATAAAAATGATATATTCAATAAAGGAGTCTTATAAATATCATTAAGAATGTTTGGACTATCTAAAGAAATGAGTCACAATTTGAATTTTTTAATAAAGGAAATGGTTTATTCACATTTGAGTTTTAGAGAAAGCATGTTTTCCAGTGTGGCAAGAGAGCAAGAGATCTGTCTAGAGAAAGATTCAGGTAGAGGAACAGTTAAGAGAATACTGTAGTGATAAAAAACAAGAGACTTTATTTTCTTTTACAACAATCACAGTGCAAATGGAGAAAAGTAGACAGAATAAAGGGAATGAAAGTTCTAGACAAGTCAACTGTCCTGGTTTATTAAATGTTCATTTGAGAAAAACTTTATTCTACTGCTTGAATTTTTCATATTATGAATCAAAGGGGTATCTGTCTATTAAAAGAATCTTACAGTCTTCAATGTGAATAAATTTTGCAGTTACACTCCTCTCTTCTCACTCCTATTCAAAACATCAAAGTCAGCTATACCTAAACCCTGGCATGTACTCTAACTTGACAGATTACTAATAAGTGGGCATGTGGTTCCAGTTACCAAATGAATATGCTCTAAATTAGTTTAGTTTATATATTCTTAGAGTCAACGATGATTTCTAGTACAATTTAAAGTTTAATAAGGTAGATCTCATGTAAAGTGTTCTTACTGCAGTAAAGTAAAATATAACTTAGTTTAAAGCTAATTTTCTATGAGTGGCAAACACTAAATAGAAGAATAAACAATGAAATAATGAGATAGTAAGTAGATATTAGAGAAGAAAGGAATTGAATCCTGTTTGTAGTTTCCTTTTTTAGGACAACAGACTTAATTGATTTTTAGTAACCAGACACTTTCAATTTCCTTTGCAGTTACTGGAAAGTTAACCAATAATTTTAGCAATAAGTCCAATTTCAGTTCTCATTTTCTTTGTTTTCTGGTGTTTTTGTTTCTGTGTGGGTTCTTATAGATATTTTATTGTGACTTTAAGAAAACCTGAAAGCTTCATCAGGGGCTAGATATCATGTTAAAATAGAAATACCTACTCTTCTCTATGGGAAAGTGAAAGTGAAAGTCATGTCTGACTCTTTGCAGTCCATGGAATTCTCTAGGCCAGAATAATGGAGTCTGTAGCCTTTCCCTTCTTCAGGGGATCTTCCCTCATTATGGCAGGTAGAACATTATTCATTATTTTCAGAACAGAGATTCATTTAGGGAAGCGATTATTTCTAACACTTTATTGTGTCACAACTCTTAATGGAAGGCCAAAAGTTTTCCTCCCAGTGTCCTTGGGAAAAAAGATCTATTAATTTTTCCTTGATTAACAACAAATCTTCAAGCATCCTAAGCATACATATTAAGATGTAAGAAAAAAAAAAAAAAAAAAAAAGACATAATAACTCCCTTTTGGCAGCAGCTAAGCTAGAGATTCCAAGGTACTTACCGGAAGTCTCAAATTGTTCATCATGTATCCAAACCCAGAATAAGGCAAAATGCCACATTTTGCAAATTAGGTCCTTGCATTTTCCCTAAGTAGCTCTTCAGTCCTCATTCAGCTTTACATATTTCTGTCCACTGATCATCATAACCAAAAGAGGAAGTGAGGCATGAGCTGGACAGAAGTTGATAAGAGATAAGAAATATTGGGCTTCCCTGGTGACTCAGACAGTAAAGACTCCACCTGCAATGTGGGAGACCAGGGTGTAGAGGAAAATAAGTGTACAGGAAAAGGACAGCACTGTTTTCCTATTTGTCAAGTTGTTTTTCACATTCTTTTCATTATAAACTTGTTAGTAAAATATGAAAATGAAAACATTCTTTGCAAGATAATTTCAATGTACAGATAAGCTTCAAATGCCTATATCTACATAAAAGGCTATTTGGTAAAGAATCTGCCTGCCAGTTCAAGAGGCACAGGAAATGTGGGTTTGATCCCTGGATAGGAAGAGCCCCTAGAGGAGGAAATGGCAACTCACTCCAATATTCTTCCCAGAGGTCACAAAGAATCAGACATGACAGCACACACAAACACCCAACAGCCTGATTCTTTTACTTTCACTTAGAACAAATTTTCATTTTTAGCTAAATATTAAGAAAATAGTATCATTGTATAACACTGATGAAAAATCTCGTTTGCGGTTTATAATGTCAAAGGGCATAATGTAGTTTAATTTATGGAAATTCTTAGCAAATTGCTAAACTGTTTGTGAGTGCTAATGCCATCCCAATTAATAAGTTTGACAAAAGTTAATGATATCAGTAAATAAAATTATTTTGTTTACAAGAAACTTACTGAATAAGGGATGGCAAAAGATATTTACCAGCACTTTTGGCTTCTTTCTGTGACCAGGAGGAAATCTCCATGTTATTATCTGTATAAACTCATTAAATGATAGTTTTCCTTCTCAAAATATCATTATTATAAGATATGTAAACTACATTGGTACTGATTAAACTATGAATTGTTTACCATGTTTGTTGTATATTACTTTACCCAAGGATAATAAATAAAATAATAAACATAAAATCTTCATAAATACTTCATACTCAAGAGATTCCAGTAAATAGTTCTCAACCTATAAATAAACAGGAGAGGTCTACTGAAATCTCAGATTCTCTCTCATTTCTATCTAGAAAATAGGAAAATAACAGGCACACAAAAAGATACTCAAAATCATTAATCATCAGAGAAAGGCAAATTTTAAAAAATTATTTTTATTGATTTTTTAAATTAATTTAAAATGTGTTAGTTTCAGCTGTACAGTAAAGTGAATCAATTTTCTGTATACATATATCCACTCTTCTTAGATTCTTTTTCCATAACCTGTAAGTAACTTCCTTAAGCCCAATCATATTAACTTCTATCATTTACACCTGAATACTCTGGAGAATACTAGTTTCTCTTAAGATAACCTAGAATACAGAGATGGAGGCAGGGTATTCTGTCAGTTCAGTTCAGTCCTGTCCAACTCTTTGCGACCCTGTGAACCACAGCATGCCAGGCCTTCCTGTTCATCATCAACATCTGGAACCTACCCAAACTCATGTTCATTAAGTTGGTGATGCCATCCAACTGTCTCATCCTCTGTTGTCTCCTTCTACTCATGCCCTCAATCTTTCCCAGCATCAGAGTCTTTTCAAATGAGTCAGCCCTTCACATCAGGTGGCCAAAGGACTGGAGTTTCAGCTTCAACATCAGTCCTTCCAATGAACAGCCAGGACTGATCTCTTTTAGGATGGACTGGTTGGCTCTCCTTGCAGTCCAAGGGACTCTCAAGAGTCTTCTCCAACACCACAGTTCAAAAGCATCAATTCTTCGGCACTCAGCCTTCTTCACAGTCCAAATCTCACATCCATACATGACCACTGGAAAAACCATATCCTTGACTAGATGAACCTTTGTTGGCAAAGTAACGTCTCTGCTTTTGAATATGCTATCTAGGTTGGTCATAACTTTCTTTCCAAGGAGTAAGCGTCTTTTAATTTCATGGCCGCAGTCACCATCTGCAGTGATTTTGGAGCCCAGAAAAAAAAAAGTCTGACACTGTTTCCACAGTTTCCCCATCTACTTCCCATGAAGTGGTGGGACCAGATGCCATGATCTTCGTTTTCTGAATGTTGAGCTTTAAGCCAACTTTTTCACTCTCTACTTTCACCTTCATCAAGAGGTTTTTTGGTTCCTCTTCACTTTCTGCCATAAGGGTGTTGTCTTCTGCATATCTGAGGTTATTGATATTTCTCCTGGCAATCTTGATTCCAGTTTGTGTTTCTTCCAGTCCAGCATTTCTCATGATGTACTATGCATATAAGTTAAATAAACAGTGTGACAATATACAGCCTTGATGTACTCCTTTTCCTATTCGGAACCAGTCTGTTGTTCCATGTCCAGTTCTAACTGTTGCATCCTGACCTGCATACAAATTTCTCAAGAGACAGATCAGGTGGTCTGGTATTCCCATCTCTTTCAGAATTTTCCACAGTTTATTGTGATCCACACAGTCAAAGGCTTTGGCATAGTCAATTAAGCAGAAATAGATATTTTTCTGGAACTCTCTTGCTTTTTCCATGATCCAGCGGATGTTGGCAATTTGATCTCTGGTTCCTCTGCCTTTTCTAAAACCAGCTTGAACATCAGGAATAACCTTTAAAATTTGTTAATCACTGTTTTACACCTGAAACTTAAATGTTATTATATACCACCTATACTGCAACAAAATTAAATAAATAAATACAATTATCTATAATGTAAACTGCGTTTGCATACTGTCATGTGTCATCTAAAAAGTTGATTATAAAGAAAAAATCAGATTATTAATGAATGATATACTTATACTTTACTTTTGGTCTATTGTCAACTTTAGCAAAGTATTTAATCTTCCTTGAGAACAGTTTGCTCATCTGCATGGTGAGAAGGGTGTATATAGTACATCACCCTTAAGTTACCACATTTATTGTGCTATTATATTAGATTTGCTTTTGTAAGAGTCTTTACCTGAATTAACTGTAACGCCTACTAAAGAGATTACACAAAAGATTTCACATTATATTAATATCTTAGGTAAAGTGATTCTCATATATTTCAGAAATTAATTCAATATCTGTCATGATAATAAGAGAAACTTTTATCTTTTATTGGGTATCCACTATCTATCAATAACTGAAGAGATGTACATATAGTATACTATTTAAATCTCAATACATGCAATTGTTTCTTTTTTTATTTGAAGAAATGAAAACTAAGAATATTTTACTATTTTCCTTGGTACAGTGCCAAGTAGAAATTTGAAATTTTATGTATCCAAATTCTCAACTGCAGTGCTACATTGTTTCCCATTTAAGGGAGACAGATGTTTGCAACACAAGAGGTTGATTTATAAAGTTCTTCATGAAGAGGTTTACAGTTTCACATTTTCTTAAGATTTACCTATAAATAATATAAAATATTATAAGTACTTTTCCTAAATGTTAATTATCAGCAATAAAAATGAATTGTTAATAATTTTTTATGTGAAATCCAAATGGATCCATGAGAATTTTAAAGTTGAGATACCTGATTAAAATGTATTGCTTATTGCTGACTTGTTCTATAGTTCAATCTAGTTAGATTTAATGGGTATAAGAGCTTTTAGTGAAAACAAATAAACAAACAAAAAACATGGATAAAGGATTTCTGAAACACCATTATTAATGCCAAAGGTAAATTTAAAATATATTTAATATTGAGATATCAGTTCTTCTAATAGATAATTGTAATGATAGAAAATGAATAAAACAACTATTTTTAAAACTCATTCAATTTGTTATTAGTTTTTAAAGTTCATTAAAAATCTCCTCCTATGAAAAAGGCAAAGCATAATTGTATGTATTAATTACTCTAGTTTGAAATGAATTAACTTATAGTTTTCCTATAATTACTTAATGATGGATGATAATTTTTATTTTATTTGAAAATTTATTATTCATCAACAAAGACTGAGAAGTATAAAAGTTAATAAAATTTTGGTTAAAATGTTCTCTTATATTATTGACTCCTTAATTGACAAGCATTATAAATTAAAGTAACTGAAGTAAAAAACAAGAACACACTGACATTTCAAATTGTGTCAATTTACTTGATTGTTGTCAAAAGTTATATTCTATTTTTAAATGAATTAGTCATAAATTACTGGTTAGTATTCTGATTTATTTTCCATAACTTTAAATGTTCCATGAAAACTATAAAACATGATATATCATACTTCAAAAATAATATTGATCATATTTAAAGAGTTTGTATGCTCTAGAGTTATCATTAGAACAAAGTTAATGATATCAGTAAATAAAATCATTTTGTTTACAAGAAACTTACTGAATAAGGGATGGCAAAAGATATTTACCAGCACTTTTGGCTTCTTTCTGTGACTAGGAGGAAATCTCCATGTTATTATCTGTATAAACTCATTAAATGATAGTTTCCCTTCTCAAAATATCATTATTATAAGATATGTAAACTACATTGGTACTGATTAAACTATGCATTGTTTACCATGTTTGTTGTATATTACTACCATGTTGAATATTCTTCACTTAATACTTAGGTCTATGCTTAAGTACTTCTCTTAGGACAACTCTGAAGAAGAGCTGCTTTTTGGTTTCTGTATTTTTTGATCAAACATATACATATTTCCATATACATTTATGTATACATATTTACATATACTGCTAAATTGTCTTCAGACATGTCAGTTGTGCACTTTTCACAACTACATGTATTGCTAATCTGTTCTTAGCCTACTTCTCCAATCCCTTTCTCTACCTGATGACACTGGCTTTCTTTCTTTTTCTTTTTTTTTTAACTTTTGTTTTAGTACTGAAATATAGCCAATTGATAATGTTGTGACAGTTTCAGAATATATGTATTAATATGCTCCTTACCTTGGACTAGGGGTGTCTTCTCATGGCCGCACCTCCTGATCTGAGACGTGGGGTAGCTCCTCTCATCCTCTTCATTATAGGGGACTGAATGCAAAAATAGGAAGTCAAGAAACACCTGGAGTAACTGACAAATTTGGCCTTGGAGTACAGAATGAAGCAGGGCAAAGGATTAGACATTTTTGCCAAGAGAATGCACTGGTCATAACAAACACCCTCTTCCAACAACACAAGAGAAGACTCTACACATGGACATCACCAGATTGTCAACACCGAAATCAAATTGATTATATTCTTTGCAGCCAAAGATGAAGAATATCTATACAGTCAGCAAAAACAAGACTGGGAGCTGACTCTAGCTCAGATTATGAATTTCTTATTGCCAAATTCAGACTTAAATTGAAGAAAGAAGGAAAAACCACTAGACCATTAAGATATGACCTAAATCAAATCCCTTATGATTATACAGTGGGAGTGAAAAATAGATTTAGGGACTAGATCTGATAGATAGAGTTCCTGATGAACTATGGATGGAGGTTCATGACATTGTACAGGAGACAGGGATCAAGACCATCCCCATGGAAAAGAAATGCAAAAAAGCAAAATGGCTGTCTGGGAAGGACTTACAAATAGCTGTGCAAAGAAGAGAAGTGAAAAGCAAAGGAGAAAAGGAAAGATATAAGCATCTGAATGCAGAGTTCCAAAGAATAGCAAGAAGAGATAAGAAAGTCTTCCTCAGGGGTCAATGCAAAGAAATAGATGAAAACAACAGAATGGGAAAGACTAGAGATCTCTTCAAGAAAATTAGAGATATCAAGGGAACATTTCATGCAAAGATGGGCTCAATAAAGGACAGAAATGGTATGGACCTAACAGAAGCAGAAGATATTAAGAAGATGTGGCAAGAAAACACAGAAGAACTATACAAAAAAAGAACTTCACGACCAAGATAATCAAGATTGTGTGATCACTCACCTAGAGCAGACATCCTGGAATATGAAGTTAAGTGGGCCTTAGAAAGCATCACTACAAACAAAGCTAGTGGAGGTGATGGAATTCCAGTTGAGCTATTTCAAATCCTGAAAGATGATGCTGTGAAAGTGCTGCACTCAATATGCCAGCAAATTTGGAAAACTCAGAGTGCCAGCAGGACTGGAAAAGGTCAGTTTTCATTCCAATCCCACAGAAAGGCAATGCCAAAGAATGCTTAAACTACCACACAATTGCACTCATGTCACACGCTAGTAAAGTAATGCTCAAAATTCTGCAAGCCAGACTTCAACAATATGTGAACCATGAACTTCCAGATGTTCAAGCTGGTTTTAGAAAAGGTAGAGGAACCAGAGATCAAATTGCCAACATCTACTGGATCATGGAAAAAGCAAGAGAGTTCCAGAAAAACATCTATTTCTGCTTTATTGACTATGCCAAAGCCTTTGACTGTGTGGATCACAATAATCTGAGGAAAATTCTGCAAGAGATGGGAATACCAGACCACCTGACTTGCCTCTTGAGAAACCTATATGCAAGTCAGGAAGCAATAGTTAGAACTGAACATGGAATAACAGACTGGTTCCAAATAGGAAAAGGAGTATGTCAAGGCTGTATATTGTCACCCTGCTTATTTAACTTCTATGCAGAGCACATCATGAGAAACGCTGGGCTGGAAGAAACACAAGCTGGAATTAGGATTGCCGTGAGAAATATCAATAACCTCAGATATGCAGATGACAACACCCTTATGGCAGAAGGTGAAGAGGAACTAAAAAGCCTCTTGATGAAAGTGAAAGAGGAAAGTGAAAATTTTGGTTTAAAGCACAGCATGCAGAAAACTAAGATCACGGCATCTGGTCCCATCACTTCATGTGAAATAGATTGTGAAACAGTGGGAACAGAGTCAGACTTTATTTTGGGGGGCTCCAAAATCCCTGCACATGGTGACTGCAGCCATGAAATTCAAAGATGCTTACTCCTTGGAAGAAAAGTTATGACCAACCTAGATAGCATATTCATAAGCAGTGACATTACTTTGCCAACAAAGGTCCGTCTAGTCAAGGCTATGGTTTTTCCTGTGGTCATGTATGGATATGAGAGTTGGACTGTGAAGAAAGCTGAGCACCGAAGAACTGATGCTTTTGAACTGTGGTGTTGGAGAAGACTCTTGAGAGTCCTTTGGACTGCATGGAGATCCAACCAGTCCATTTTAAAGGAGATAGTCCTGGGTTTTCTTTGGAAGGACTGATGCTAAAGCTGAAACTCCAATACTTTGTCCACTTCTTGTGAAGAGTTGACTCATTTTCAAAGATTCTGATTCTGGGAGGGATTTTGGGCAGGAGGAGAAGGGGACGGCACAGAATGAGATGGCTGTATGGCATCACTGACTCGATGGACATGAGTTTGAGTGAACTCTGGAAGTTGGTGATGGATAGGGAGGCCTTGTGTGCTGCGATTCATGGGGTCTCAAAGAGTCGGACATGACTGAGTGACTGAACTGAACTGAACTTCTCTTTTTTACTTACTTCACCTAGAATGCCAATCTCTAGGTCCATCCATGTTACTCTGAATGGTATTACTTCAATTTTTTTTTTTTTTTAAGACAGTGATATTCCTTTGTATGTATATACCACATCAATATTATACTGGGACAAAAACAGAAATGTAGATCAATGGAACAGTATAGAAAGCCTAGAAATAAACTCATGCATTCTCAGTCACTTAATCTATGACAAAAGAGACAAGCCTACACATTGTTGGAAAGACAGTCTCTTCAACAAATGGTGATGGGAAAGCTAGACTGCTACATGTTTTAAAAAAAAATGAAATTAGATTACCCTTTAACACCATATATAAAAATAAGCTCAAACATTATTAAAGACATAAATGTAGTACCTGACACTATAATACTCCTAGAGGAAAATATAGGCAGGACCCTCTCCGACATTAATTGCAACCATATCTTTTTCAATTCTGCTCTCAAAATAATGGAAATTAAAAAAAAAAAAATGTGGCCTAGTTAAAGTCAAAAGCTTTTGCACAGTAAACAATAAATAACAACAAAAAGACAACCCACACTGGGAGAAGATATCTGCAGATGATGCGACCGACAAGGAATTAATCTCCAAAATCTATAAATAGCTTGTGGAGCTCAACACTGGATCTAACAGTGGCTTCCTTTAGTTCAACCAACAGACTAGGCACCCATCCGTTTCATTTCTAGGCTGTTCACACATGCCATTCTTGCTACTTACAGTGCTGGTTCCTCAAACAATCCATCCCTAATCCTGCTTTTAATACAAATGCTACTTTAAACATATATTCCCAGGAAAGCCTCTGATGGTCTTTCAGCTTTGTAGGTTAAGTGACAGTGCTTCTCAACACTTACCATAAATATGTATAACAAAAAAATTTTGATACTATTAAGTGTCTCTGATATTACCAAACATCTTTTCAGCATCTGTGTTAATAATTATATAGCATTTTTCTTATATTCATTAATGTAGTTAATTATATAATGTAATTTCATAATGTTTAGTAATTTTTACATTTCTGGAATAAATCCATTATATATTTTATATATAATACACACAATTTATAATTTAATGTGATATTAAAAATTCTGCTTACTAGTATTTAGTTTTTATTGCATGGATATTTTAAGTTAGATCGTATCTGCTTATCTATCTGGGGAAGGATTTACTATTTTAAAATTTGAATGGCATAATTTCTTCAGAAATTTGGAAATTTTCATTTTATCTTCTCTAGACCTTTTATAAAATATCATGATTTTCTGTCCTTTGAAGACTTCATAAAATTGCCCTAAAATAATCTGAACTTGGGGCATTTAAGTTTCAAATTGTATAATTTTTTTCCTAGGAATTAATCTGAATCATCTATTTTTGCAGATGTTTTGCATGGAGTTCAAATTACATGCCAAATTTAAAGCTCACAAGTGAAATAAATGGTGATGTTTTAAGTCAGTAAAGTTGTGGATGTTGTCATGAAATAGAATGTAATTGATACAGATTATTAGTGTTTACTTCCTAAAAAAAATTAGGAAAAAAGCAACAACACCAGAGAGTAAAACAGAAAGAAAATTATTGCAAAAATTGTGTCTATTATAATTCTCTCAGTTGTAAACTCTCTTAAGAGTAGGCAACATTTAGAGGGTTTTGAACAATTTGACAGTGCAATATTATGTCTATTGGATCTCATTGTAAAAATAGTTTTTGCAATTGTGATATCTCTATTTTTTAATTTTATTTTTATATATCTCTTTGCAGTAAAGTTAAAGTAACAGTTACCCATGACTATATTTTTTTAATGGTATGTGATGAGAGAATAGTGAAATATAAATTCTGAAACCCTGGGCTGGAAGAAGCACAAGCTGGAATCCAAATTGCCAGGAGAAATATCAATAACCTCAGATATGCAGATGACACCACCCTTATGGCAGAAAGTGAAGAGGAAATAAAAAGCCTCTTGATGAAAGTGAAAGAGGAGGGTGAAAATGTTGGTTTAAAGTGCAACATTCAGAGAACTAAGATCACGGCATCTGGTCCCATCACTTCATGGGAAATAGATGGGGAAACAGTGGGAACAGAGTCAGACTTTATTTTGGGGGGCTCCAAAATCACTGCAGATAGTGACTGCAGCCATGAAATTAAAAGACGCTTACTCATTGAAAGAAAAGTTATGACCAACCTAGATAGCATATTCAAAAGCAGAGACATTACTTTGCCAACAAAGGTCCGTCTAGTCAAGGCAATGGTTTTTCCAATGTTTATGTATGGATGTGAGGGTTGGACTGTGAAGAAAGCTGAGCGCTGAAGATGATGATTTTGATCTGTGGTACTGGAGAAGACTCTTGAGAGTCCCTTGGACTGCGAGGAGATCCAACCAGTCCATTCCAAAGGAGATCGGTCCTAGGTGTTCTTTGGAAGGACTGATGCTAAAGCTGAAACTCCAATACTTTGGCCACCTCATGCGAGGAGTTGACTCATTGGAAAAGAGTCTGATGCTGGGAGGGATTGGGGGCAAGAGGAGAAGGGGACGACAGAGGATGAGCTGGCTGGATGGCATCACTGACTCGATGGACATGAGTTTGGGTGGACTCTGGGAGTTGGTGATGGACAGGGAGGCTGGCGTGCTGCAAAGAGTCAGACACGACTGAGCGACTGAACTGAACTGAACTGAAAAATTCAAGGTTCACTTTTCTCCACATACTTGACAACACATTAATTATTTTAAAAATAGCCATTTTAACAGGTGTGATGTTGATTGGCTTACCTAGGAAATGAACTGGGTTCATACTGTATTTTCTGAGATTGCATCGAAATACTGCACTTAGAACTCTGGTTAACTATGAGGGCTACTGTATTTCTTCTAAGGGATTCTTGCTTACAGTAGTATTTTTAATGGTCATCTGAATTAAATTCATCCAATCCTGTCCATTGAAGTTCACTGATTCCTAAAATGTTGATGTTTACTCTTGCTATCTGCAGCTTCACCACATCCAGTTTACTGTGATTCATGAGCCTAATGTTCCTGGCTCCTATGCATTTTTATTCCTTATAGCATTAGACTTTACTTTCACCACCAGACACATCCACAACTTGGTGTTGCTTCCACTTTGACTCAGCCACTTCTTTCCAGAGCTATTCTGCCACTCGTCCCCAGTAGCATATTGGACACCTACTGACCTGGAGGGCTCATCTTCCAGTGTTAGCCTTAGATAGGAAGATGATGCCACTCTAATGGAAAAAAGCAAAGAGAAACTAAAGAGCATCTTGATGAGGGTGAAAGAAGGGAGTGAAAAAGCTGACTTAAAATTCAGCATTCAAAAAACTAATATCATGGCATCCAGTCCCATCACTCATGTAAATAGATGGGGGAAAAAAGTGGAAAAAGTGACATTTTATTTTGGGGACTCCAAAATCACTGCAGACAGTAACTACAGCCATGAAATTCTTCTTGGAAGAAAAGTTATGACAGGACATTAAAAGGCAGAGACATCACTTTGCTGACAAAGTGTCAAAGCTATGGTTTTTCCAGTAGTCTTGTATGGATGTGAGAGTTGGGCCCTAAAGAAGGCTGAGAACCAAATAATACTTTCAAATTGTGGTGTTGGAGAAGACTCTTGAGAGTTCATGGACTGAAGGAGATCAAATCAATCCTAAAGTAAATCAACACTGAATATTTATTGGAAGGACTGATGTTAAAGCTGAAGCTCCAGTACTTTGGCCACCTGAAGCGAACAGCTGAGTCATTGGAAAAGAACCTGATACTGGGGAAAATTGAGGGCAGGAGGAGAAGGAGGAGAAGATGGTGATAGAGTATGAGATGGTTGAATGGCATCATCAACTCAATGGACATGAGTTTGAGTTCTGGAGGATAGTGAAGGATAGGGAAGCCTGGTGTGCTGCAATCAGTCCATGGAGTCACAGAGAGTCAAACATGACTTAGAGATTGAACAGCAGGTGTGAGATGGTATCTTATTTTGATTTTGATTTTCATTTCCCTGAGAATTAATGATGCTGAGTATTTTTCCCATGTGCCTGTTGGCTATCTGTATGTCTTCGTTGATAAAAAGGTTAATTCATTTCCTCTGCACATTTTTTTTAACCCTTTTCTTGACTATTGAGTTATATGAATTCTTTGTATATCTTTTATTTTAATTCCTTATCACATATGCTACTTACAAATATATTCTCCCTTATAGTAGGCTGCTTTTTTGTTTTGTTAATAGTTTTTTCTTTGTTGTGAAGCATTTATTTTGAGGTCATCCCACTTGTTCAATTTTGATTTTGGTTCCCTTGCTTGAAGAGACAGAAAAAATATTGCTAAGAATAAGGTCATAGTGTACTGCCTATAATTTATTCTAAAATTCTATGGGTTCAGACTTACATTTAAGTCTTTAGTCCATTTAAATTTTTTGTATATCATATAAGAAAATTGGCCATTTTATATATTTATTTATTTTATGAAGCTGTCCAGTTTCCAAAGCACCATTTATTGAAGAAGCTGTTTTTTCTTCAAGTGTATATTCTTGTCTTCTTTGTCATAGAATCTTTGACTACACAATGTGGGTTAGGGTCTTTTCTATTTATTCTGCTTTATTTAATATGTGCCTGTATTTGTGCCGGTATCATACTGTTTTTGTTGATTATTGTAACTTTGTAGTATAGTTTCCCAGCTTCCTTTTCTTTTCTCAAGACTTTTTTGTCTATTCAACATCATTTGTGATTTAATATAAATTTTAGAATTCTTTGTTCTGTGAAAATGTCATTAATATTTTTGATAAGTGCTGATTGAATCTGCAGATTACTCTGAATAGTATGGTCATTTTTAATAATATTAATTCTTCTAATTCATGAGCACAGTATATCTTTCCATTTGCTTGTATCATCTTCAGTTTCTTTTGTCAATGTCTGATACTTTTCAGATTATAGGCCTTTTACTTCTTTAGATTTATTCCTAGATTTTTTTTTCTAATTTTTGATGTAATTGTAAAAGGGATTGCTTTAATAAATTCTTTCTGATAGTAAATTAATATATAAAAACACAACAGAGGAAAACAAGATGGCAGGGGAGTAGGTGGACATGGAGTATATCTTTCTCAATGGATATATCAGGAACACACCTTCAGACACGGAAGTGCATGCAGAACACCAGCTGAGAGTGGAGTGGAGTACCTGACCAGTAGAAAAGAATATATGCTGCTGCTAAGTCCCTTCAGTCATGTCCGACTCTGTGCGACCCCAGAGACGACAGCCCACCAGGCTCCCCCATCCCTGGGATTCTCCAGGCAAGAACACTGGAGTGGTTTGCCATTTCCTTCTCCAAGAAAAGAATATATAGAACCATGCAAAACTCAATAGGATGAAGGAAGTAGGGGGGAAAACAGGAGTGTTAGTAGGACTGAACCTGCCCTCAGGTGGGGGTGGGGGGGATGGACTGAAGCAGGGGTCTGATCCCCACATCAGGGCAATTGTCTGAGTCATAGGAGAAACATTTAGGGCTTAGAATGAAACAGCAGCTCTGTGACAGCCTAAATGGAATGAGAATCAGACAACCCTTGCCACAGCCATACATACATACCCTGGACAGGAATGCAGGGCCCTGGCAGGCACAGCAGCTGGGAGCTGGACTTTAGGGATTGTGGAGCAAACCCAGGGCTACAGCTGCTGTTGACTGTGGTGAGATGGACTGAGGGGATGTGAGGGAGGAGACTGTGGTGAAAAATCCCTATAGAGGAAAGCAGGGTAGCCATGGAAGCAAGGAGATACTGCTACTTTGCGCATAGAGGGTGGAGCCATCACCATAGCCTCTCTCTCCCCATACACCAGCATCCACAGTTGAAACAATAGAGAGGTTGGCCCATCAGATGCTGGATGTGAAGATCTACAGAGTAGGACCCCATCCAGGGGGTCCCTCTATGTGCCTGATGTGCCGAACAACAGAGAAGGACCCCAGGGAAGGGAGCCCTGTAAGTGCCTGAATGGGTGGAGCTATGGAGAAATATTGGCCAAAGAGGCCTTCTGATTACCAACTACAAGAGGCTCAAAAAAGACTCTGATAGGACCGTAACTAATGTGGTAGAGGCAGTCTGTGTCCCTGCACACTTGGCGCCGCCAGGGTCCCCACAACCAAAGCAGCTATGCCACCTTCACATTCAGCTCTCCCTGGGGCAGAGCTGCCACAAGCAAAAACGTTTTGCACATACATGCTCAGGGTTGCCTCAGTTGTGTTCACCTCTTGTGACCCTACTGTAGGCAGTGGCCTGCCAGGCTTCTCTGTCTGGGGATTTCTCCAGGCAAGAATACTGGAGCATATTGGTTGCCATGTTCTTCTAGAGAACTATATTTCCTGCTACCCTAGCCGCCAACTCCCCTGAGTACTTGGTGCTTTCAGATCCCCTGCAACCCAAGCAGCTGCATCACCTCCACTCCTGGCCCTCACAGGGGCAACCCCAAGTCCTCCAGGGCAGCCTCAGGAGCGAACCTCAGTGAACAGTGTACATGCAAAGGTGGAAATAAAACCATGATTGAAACCCAAGGGCAGTGTGGCTAAGAAAGAAGACCAAAAAGCTTCCCACAGCTGTACAAACTGCACATTAAGTCTACATGATAAACTAGACAGACTCTTTGTCTATGGAATATATAAAAGCACACTGAGAGCTCCCACAAAAAAAAAAAAAAAAAAAAAACTAGTTCTGATAGCTGTGGACATTGGAGGCAAGAACACACAGGAGTAGGACCAGATTAGAATTTGACCTTCACCCATGGAAGGTCCAGAGATCAGCACAGTGTTGGAGGGCATCCTAGGGAGGTGAGGTAGACTCTGACTCCCAGAGAGGGAAAAGACTCTGACAGCGGTGACTCAAGAAAACAGTTATTAGTTTTATGTTTTGACTTGTTCTATAGGTTCTTTTCACTTTCATGCATTGGAGAAGGTAATGGCAACCCACTCCAGTGTTCTTGCCTGGAGAACCCCAGGGACAGGGGAGCCTGGTGGGCTGCCCTCTGTGGGGTCGTCAAACACGACTGAAGTGACTTAGCAGCAGCATAGGTTCTTTTGGATTTTTGTTTGTTTGTTTTCTGTCCTTTTATCCCCCTCTGTTGTTGTTGTCAATTTTATTTGCACTGCTGCTGCTGCTGCTGCTAAGTGGCTTCAGTCATGTGACCCCATAGACAGCAGTCCACCAGGCTCCTCTTTCCCTGGGATTCTCCAGCCAAGAATACTGGAGTGGGTTGCCATTTCCTTCTCCTTTATTGGCACTATGATACCTCATTAAGCATTCGAGCTTTTTTATTTTCCCCTGAGTCACATTTTTTATTGTTGTTATAAACGTCTGCCTCTACCTTAGGCTTTTGTAGTTCGGTGGAGTTTTCTTTCTTTTTAATTTTGTTTTCACCTTTTAAAAAAACATTTTAATTTTTAACTCTTTAAACCTACTATTAGTTTTTCAATATATATTCCTTTGTTTTGTTTTGTTTTTTTCCTACTGCCCTTTTCCCATTGCAGTTAATCTTTAATGTATGTAACTCTTTGTTTACCTCTATTTAACTTTGCATATCTATTCTTTCTTTCTGTCCTTTCTTGCCTTTCCTTTCAAAATATTTGGTAGTTTTATTTTCATTGCTTTATTCCCCAATCGGCACCTTGCTTTAGTTTTGTTTTCCAGGTTGTGCATTAATTAGTTTTGTTCTTAACTGGTAATTATAATTTTTAGTTTCCTTTGTTCACTGGGTCAATCTATTATATCTTAATTTTTTGGACTGTTTTGACTTTGCTCATGAATGTACCTGTATATGTGTATATTTAGCCATGCTTTTTATTGTTGTTATAAGCCTCTGCCTCTAAGTTAAGCTTCTGCAATTCAATGGAGTATTCCATTTTTTTTCTTTTCCTTTTTTTATAATTTAATTTTTTGAAACCCATTGTATTTTTTCTGTATTTATTTCTTTGTTTGCTTTTCCTACTGTTCTTTTCCTCTTTCAGTTAACCTTTAATGTATATACATGTTCTACATCTACCTCTATTTAACTTTGCATATGTATTCTTTCTTCCTTTACTTTCTTTCCTTTTCTTGCAACATGTTTGTTAGTATTGTTTTCATTGCTTTATTCCACACTTGGCACCTTGCTTTACATTTGTTTTCCAGTCTAGGTACTGTGTTTGGTTTTTTATTTAATTGCTGTTCTTGAAATAGACTTTATCACTATGATCTTCCCTCTTTGAATTGTTTTTGCTGAATCCCATAGAATTTGAATCATTGTGTTTCCATTTTCATTTGTCTCCAGCTATTTTGTGAATTCCCCTTTGATTTCTTCAGTGACTCATTGGTAATTTTGTGGCATATTGTGTAACCCTCACATATTTTTTTTTTCTTTTTTTTCCTTGTAGTTGATTTGTAGTCTCATGGCATTGTGGTTGGGAAAACAACAACAACAACAACAACATTTGATAATGTTAGGTAGGTAGAATAGGGAAAAGGAGTCCAAAATGGTGGTGGCTTAAAGACAAGGAAGGTCCGAGGACCAGAGTGAAGACTTCAGGCAGAACAAATAGCACTCCTGGCTAAGCCCAATTTACATAGGGCAGGCCCAGGTGGAGGAAAAAACATATAAAAGGAGGAGCCAAAGCGCTTTCTCTCGGACTCTCTCTCCCGCGTGTGTGTGCTCTTTTCTTTATCTCTCTCTCTCATCCTCTCTCTCTCCTGCTATCTTCTAGATAAAATGGAGCTGTAACATTGATTTGCCTAAGAGCTGTAGCAGGGTTTGTCCAAGACCTGAGAGCTGTGATGCGCAGAGGGATTTAATGTCTGTCGCTTTAAATCTTTGTTGTGATGAGACAAAGAACCAAGGAACATACACTAGTGTGACATCTATGGTGCCATGACTCGGATATAACCTGGCTGAAACAACCTCTTCATGGAAGAGGCCAAGCACAACAGGAGCTCAACTCAGCAAAGCTCTCGTGCTAGAAGCGGAAGGCGAAGAAACCCAGCACAGGGGAAGGCCCATCGTGATGGAAACCAGGACAGCGAAAAATAAACTCAGCAGAAGGCTCACATGGCCCAGTCTCAGATTCCAGAAGACCTCCGGTTAAGGTAAGAGGTCCTCGCTCCTATGGCTGGAGGGACCTTTACAATCTCTGGTTTCCTGTTTCCTTGAACCTCCCGCGAACAGGCAGGTGGCAGGGGCACAATTGAGGGACTCTGGAGAGGCTGCTCCTCAGTATGTCCCAAAGGCGTTATCCGCTGAGCCCCAGTAGCTGTTACACAAGCCAGTGGGGTTTCTTCTGTCCTTTTTCTTCTCTGTGCCAAGGATCAGACCGATGAAACTATGAGCACCGGTCAGATATTTAGCAAACTTTCCAGTGGGCTATGAAGGGGATTCTTTGGCATGTTTTTCCCACTGCTTTTTCCTCCTGTCCTTCAGCTCTCTTCCAGAACTCAAGCCGGGCCAAAACTAATGAAACGGACAAAGCGATAAGAGGTAGATTTGTTAGGATCCAGAGAGAAGCCACCCTTCAGGGTGTGAACCATTGCCGAGGGCAAGGGCTGTGGCCATGGTATTAGGCCTGGCTAGGTTTTGTGAGGGGGTGGAATTCATATGCTAGTGAGTGAGAGGATCATCCCAGCCATTGTGAAACCACCCACTCCTCCTTCTTTTGACCTTGTGCCTTGGAGCTGTCTTGCCACCTCTGGGTGTGTCTGTTGGCTTATAGATTGGAGATTAAGGTTTACTTGAATTTGACTTGTCATCTTGGACCCAATTGATTTTAATTGGTTTACATTATACCCTTGTGCTATGTCATTCTTTCAAAGGTTGTGCTCTGCCCCCTTCCCTCCTGTTTCATGCTCTTTTCCTGAGCCCCATCCAGACCCACAAGGTTGCCTCTACAATCTTCTGGAGAGACAACCAGAAAATAGCTGGCCTTGGGAGGGAAATACTCTATAATATCCAACCCCTAATCCTACCCAATACTGGTCACACTGGAGATCTTGGGGACGCCCAAACTCCAGTCCGGGGGGTCCCAGGAGGTCATCATGCCTTGACCTGCCTAGAGATTGGTCTTCAAAAGGTTGTCATGCCTCAACATGTTTGGGGATCCTCTAGTCCCAGGGGTCCCAGGAGGTCATCACGCCTCGACCTGCCCAGGGACCCAATCCTCGGGAGGCCATCATGCCTTGACTTGCCCAGGGATTCGATCTCTAGGAGGCTGTCACGCCTCAGTCTGCCTGGGGATCTGCACCCTGACCCGGGGACGCCTTGCTCTCAGGTTGCAACAGTACTAGGTAGGATGAACTTACATCATATCTATTCCCGTCCACGGTGGGCAAAACAAACCTCTTAATTCTACCCAGCACTGGTAACACTGGAGATCTTAGGGACGCCCAAACTCCAGTCCGGGGGGGTCCCAGGAGGTCATCACGCCTTGACCTGCCTAGGGATCGGTCTTCAAAAGGTTGTCACGCCTCAACCTGTTTGGGGATCTTTAGTCCCAGGGGTCCCAGGAGGTTGTCATGCCTTGACCTGCCCGGGGATTCGGTCTCTAGGAGGCTGTCATGCCTCAGCCTGCCTGGGGATCTGCACCCTGACCCGGGGACACCTGGCTCTCAGATTGTAATAGTTCTGGGTAGGATAAGCTTCAGAAAGACTTACCCCTAAGGAAGTCCACCCATGGAAACATAAAGAAGCCTATTACTTGTGGGACTGTGCCCAGTCTCAGCAATAACTCAGGAGCCCAATGAGAACCCCTTTACCTTTCTGGAGAGGCTAAAAAAGGCACTCCAAAAGTTTACCAACGTGGACTTAGACTCTTATGAGGGGCGGGTAATTTTAAAGGACAAATTCCTGTCCCAATGTGCATCAGATATCAGAATTAAGTTACAGCCACTACAACAGCAGGACCCTGCTGCCTCTTTAGATGAGATGGTCCAGACAGCCACCAATACCTTTTATAACAGAGAACAGGAGACGGAGGCCAAGGCCCAGGAGAAGGAGAGAAAGAAAGAGACAAGGCATGCCCAGATGCTGGCCACCCTCCAGAGAAGCCCTATGGCAAACCCCGAGTCCTTGAGGGACAAGGCATGAGACAGATGCCTGATCTGTAGACAGGCGGGGCATTGGGCCAAAGAGTGTCCAAACCATGACAAGTCTCCTAGAATGGCTTGCCGCAAATGCCATCAACTGGGACACTGGGCAGCACTCTGCCCTCGGGACCCAAAAGCCTCAAGGTCAAGTTCCAAGCCTACCCTCACGATGGTTCAAGAGGACTGAAGCAGCCCGCTCCAGCCAGCCCGCCTGTCACAGATAACCATCACGGGGCTGGAGCCAAGGGTGCAACTGGATGTGGCAGGTAGGCCCGAGAATTTCTTGGTTGACACAGGGGCTACCTACTCAGTCTTGATCTCCTACTCCGGAGCCTTCTCTTTCCAAACGTGTACTATTTTGGGTGCTACAGGAAAAGCAACTACTAAAAGATTCACCCAAGCACTTCTTTGTTGCTGGGATGGACAAATATTTTCCCACTGGTTTCTGGTGGTCCCTGAGTGTCCTACCCCCTTATTGGGAAAAGATATACTCACTAAACTGGGGACCACCCTTGTGATGGTAAGTTTTTCAGCCCCTAGAGCTCTACAGCTCCTGGTTACTACTGAAGAACCCATTACACCTTCAATAGAGAGGGACCAAAAACTATGGGAAGACAAAATTAACCCCCAGGTGTGGGACCAGGGGATTCCTGGGCGAGCCCACCAAGCTGAACCGGTCATCATTATCCTCTGAGATCCCACTCAGTTTCTTAACCGGAAACAATATCCTCTCAAAAGAGAGGTTCGGGAGGGACTACAGCCTTTAATAAATAAATTCCTTGCTTGTGGGCTATTGGTCCCCACCAGTTCGGCATGTAACACCCCAATCCTCTCAGTAAAGAAAAAAGACAGAACCTAGCGACTGGTTCAAGATCTCCGGATCATAAATGAAGCTGTAGTCCCCCTTCATCCCACAGTACCCAATCCCTATGTAATCTTGGGAGACATCCCACCCAGTGCCAAGTGGTTTACAGTCTTGGATCTCAAAGATGCGTTTTTTTGCATACCACTGGCTAAAGAACCCCAGTACCTTTTTGCCTTTGAGTGGGAGGCCCCAGGAGAAAAACACCAACAAATGACTTGGACAGTATTACCTCAGGGGTTCAGAGATAGCCCCCACCTGTTTGAACAGGCCCTTAGCCGGGATCTCCTATATCTGGACCTGGGACCTAATGGGAAAATATTACAATACATAGATGACCTACTAATCTGCTCTCCAGATGAGAAAAGTGCCCAACAACATGCAATTCAGGTTCTAAACTTCTTGGCAGAAAGGGGATATAAAGTCTCCCATGCTAAGGCACAGATGGTCAAGGCAAAGGTCACTTACCTGGGAGTTCAGATTACACATGGGTCCAGGAGGCTGTCCTCTGATCGGGTTCAAGGAATCCTCCAGTTGCCCTCTCCCACGACTCGAAAACAATTGCGAACTTTCCTGGGGCTAACTGGTTATTGTAGAATCTGGATACCCAACTATGGTCTTATATGAAAGCTTAAAGGGACGAGATGATTCAATCCCACTGATGTGGGGAACTCCTCAAAAGAAGGCAGAGGCTACACTAAAACAGGCCTTAACTCAGGCACCTGCCTTGAGGTTGCCAGACCCAGAAAAAGCATTCCAACTTTATGTCCATGAAAGAGAGGGAATAGCCTTGGGAGTGTTAACTCAAAGATTGGGATCTGAGCCCCAGCCTGTAGCTTACTTATCCAAGAGGCTCTATCTAACTTCCCGAGGTTGGCCCCCCTGCCTTCAAAATCTTGCAGCTATTGCAATCATGATAGAAGATGCTTTAAAACTCTCCTTTGGGGGCAAACTAACTATTTTTACCAGCCACCAAGTAAAACAACTCCTAAATGGGAGAGGCCATTTATGGATGTCTGATCAAAGAATCCTCAGATATCAAGTAATGCTGATGGAAAAATCCAGGCCTCACTATATCCCCTTGTGAGGTTCTTAACCCAGCCACCCTCCTACCTACCTCCGAGGGCTCTCTCCCATTTCACTCTTGTCTAGAAACCTTGGACCACTGGACAAAACCCGGAGAGGGATTGTCATAATCCTCTGACCAATCCTGAGGAAATCTGGTACACTGATAGAAGCAGCTTTGTCTTGGATGGAAAAAGAAGAGCTGGGTATGCTGCAGTCTCCAATTTTGAAACCATAGAGGCTAAGCCTCTGCCACCAGGTACTTCAGCCCAATTAGCTGAGCTCATAGCCCTGACTCAAGTTTTAGAGCTGGGAAAAGGAAAAAGAATAGCCATTTACACTGACTCCAAGTATGCCTTTCCGGTGCTACATGCACATGCGGCTGTTCGGAAAGAAAGGGGCCACTTGATCACCCGAGGGTCTCCAATCAAATATGGTGATCAGATTCTTCAACTCTTGGAGGTGGTCCATCTGCCTACTGAAGTTTCAGTCTCCCGCTGTAAAGGACACCAAAAAGGGAACACGGAAGTAGCACGAGGGAACCAAGCAGCTGATCAGGCAGCTAGGAGAGCAGCATTACAGAACCATGACCTAATAGGGATTGCCACCTTAGTTCCACAGATTAATTTGCCAGAAACTCCTTCATACACTGAAGGTGAGACTCTTAAAGCTAAGAGCGAGGGCTTTCAAGAAGATCATATGGGGTGGTTCCAAAAGGAGAGACTCTTTTTTCTGCCTGGAAACCTCCAATGGAAGTTGGTTAACTCCTTACATGCCACTACTCATTTAGGAGAAAAGGCCCTCCAAATATTACTAGAAAGGTCCTTCAGAGGAACAGGCCTCCAAATAACTATAAGACAGGTGGTCTCCTCTTGTCCCATTTGCCAATTAAACAACCCTCAAGGAGCTCGAAGACCCCAGCTGGCCCAGCCCATCCAACAACGTGGGGCCTACCCAGGAGAGGACTGGCAGATGGACTTCACCCAGATGCCAGTTTCTCAAGGATATAAATACCTATTAGTCATGATAGATTCATTCACAGGATGGATTGAAGGCTTTCCCACCCGGACTGAGAAGGCTGAGGAGATGGTAAAAAAAAAAAAAAAAAAAAAACTGCTCCATGAAATCATTCCAAGATTTGGTCTGCCAAGGTCATTACAAAGTGACAATGGGACATCATTTACTTCTAAGGTCACCCAAGGAGTCTCGAAAGCATTGGGCATTACTTATTATCTCCATTGTGCCTGGAGGCCTCAATCTTCAGGAAAAGTAGAAACAGCCAATCAATTCTTAAAATCAGCGATAAAAAAGATAACCCAGGAGACCTCCCTGAGATGCAAGGAGGTTTTACCAATAGCTCTCCTCCGCACCTGCATTGCCCCTAAGGAACAGATTGGTCTTAGTCCTTATGAGATACTATATGGGAGACCTTTTGTTTATGTCAATGACTTCTTCCTAGATCCAGAGGTTCAGACCCTCCAGTCTTATACCATAGCCATTGGGCAATTCCAACAGGATATACGCTTGTGGGGTATGAACCAGGACCCAAAAGATTCTAAAGAGTCACCGCTATATGCTCCAGGAACTCAAGTCCTAATTAAAGTCTGGAAATATGGGTCCCCAAAGGCTCAACTCCAGCCCACATGGAAGGGCCCCTACCCTGTAATACTTTCTACCCCCACAGCAGTCAAGGTACCAGGACATGACTCCTGGTTTCACTACTCATGAGTCAAGCCATGGAAGAAAACAGAAGAGGACACTCAATACATCTGTGAGCCCCTGGGAGATCTCAGATACCTATTCAGAACTACCAATGAGTGCCATTCTAATGAACACCCCCAAAATCTGCTTTCTGGGGATAAGATTTCTCAGGATAACTCTAAGGAGCCAACACAGCTTGACAGAGACTGTACTCCAAAACAGACAGGAGATAGATCTTCTGATCCCTGAACAAGGAGGGACTTGAGCTATCCTGGCGATGTGAATTTAAAATTGACCAATATCCCTACTAGTCCTTGTTATGCTATATTGATGATGCCTATGATTATTCCATGTACTGTCAATTGTCTAACCTGTTTTGTCTCTGCCCAGGTCAACCAGCTACAACATGCAGTGCCAGTTCAACAAAGATATAAAACTACAGCTGACCACGGAAAATATCACACACCCTTGGAAACCGCTATAAGGACTCTGAGGATTGAGACTAGCAAGAGGGGGAGGCCCAATACCCCTCGCCATCCCAGTGCAGCAGGAAGTAGCCAGAAAGACCTCGACGCCCCTATTCCTAAAGAATTGGGCCTCCCATCTCTTGAGGGGGGGATGTTAGGTAGGCAGAATAGGGAAAAGGAGTCCAAAATGGTGGTGGCTAAAAGACAAGTAAGGTCCGAGGACCAGAGTGAAGACTTCAGGCAGAACAAACAGAACAAACAGCACTCCTGGCTAAGCCCAATTTACATAGGGCAGGCCCAGGTGGAGGAAAAAATATGTAAAAGGAGGAGCCAAAGCGCTTTCTCTCGGACTCTCTCTCCTGCGTGCGTGTGCTCTTTTCTTTCTCTCTCTTTCTCTCTCTCTCTCTCTCACCCTCTCCCTCTCTCCTGCTATCTTCTAAATAAAATGGAGCTGGAACACTGATTTGCCTAAGAGCTGTAGCATGGTTTGTCCAAGACCCGAGAGCTGTGACGCGCCGAGGGCTTTAATGTCCGTTGCTCCAAATCTTTGCTGTGATGAGACAAAGAACTGAGGAACATACACTAGTGTGACAGTATGATTTCAATCATCCTAAATTTTGAAGACTTCAATTTTATCCTAGTATATGATATATACTGGAGACAGTTTCAGGTGCACTTGTAAAGAATGGTATTCTGGCCCTTTCAGATAGAATGCTGTCTATATATTTTTTAAGTCTGTCTCATCTAATGTGTTGTTTAAGACTTGTGTTCCTTACTAATTTTATGTCTGAATTATCTGTCTATGGGATGCAAGCTGGGTGTTAAAATCTCCTATGGTTATTGCATTATTGTCAACGTCTTCCTATATGTTTGTTTGTATTTACTTTATGCCTTCACATGCCGTTCCCTGGATTTGAGTGCTGATAGTTTATCAGACCAAGTACACATTTCAGGAATTCAGGACAAAAGGTATAGCTTTAGGCTAGTGTAGTAAGATGTTTATTGATGTTTTTTGATGTCTCAGACTCCTACACTGACTACCTAGCAATTTATACCTCACCTTAATTACTTATTGAGGATTTAAATAATTTACCACTTTTATCTTTCATATAGGCCTTATATGTGATTGATCTACCCTGTTCACTATGTGTTTGCCTTTACCACTGGGATCTTTACTGTTGCAATTTTTATACTTCTAGTTATGTTCTTTTCTTTTCTGCTTAAAGAAGTCCTTTCAACATTTCTTGTATAATCAGTTTAGCAGTGCTGAGTTTTCATAGCTCTTGCCTGCTTGTAAAACTTTTTATACCTCTTTCGTATCTGAATGACAGATTTTTCAGGTAGAGTGTTCTTCATTGTAGAGTTTTTTCTTTGCATCACTTGAAATATATTATGCCTCTTCTTTCTGGCCTGCACAGTTTCTGCTTAAAGGTCAGCCTACAGGCTTATGGGAGTTACCTTATGTAGAACTAGTTGCTTTTATCTACTGCTTTTCAGATTTTCTCATAATCTTTAGCTTGCATCATTTAATTACAGTGTACCTTGTTGTGGACCTCTTTGAGTCCATTTTAACTGTGACTCTCTGTTTCATTTAACTGGAAGTCTGTTCACTCTACCAAGTTAGGAAAGTTTTCAACTATTAGTTCCTTAAGTAAATTCTCTGCCCCTTTCTCTCTCTCTCTTCTCCTCCTAAGATCCCTATAATATGAATGTTAATATGTGTGTGATATTGCCCCATAAGTCTCTTAAACTATTCCCATTCTTTCTTTTCTTTTCGTTTTTAAGCTTGGGAGATTTTCACGGCTCCGTCTGTTACTTTTCTAATTTGTCCCTGTATATATCAGCTAATGTATTTTTCATTCCATCCTCTGTATTTTTTAAAAAATTCAGTTATTGTGTTCTTCATCTCAATTTGTTTATGTTTATATTTTCTTTCTAACTCTTTGTTAAACTTCTCATTGTTTTCATTAATTCTTCTCTTGTGTTTATTGGCCTCCTTATGATCATTATCTTGAGCCCTTTATCAGATAGATTTCTTATTTCCACTTGTTTATTATTTTTCAGAAGTTGGTATAAGTCCTCCTCCTCCCTCACCCCCCATTCCTTTGAAACTCATTCCACTGTCTCCTCATTTTGCTGAACTGTTTGTGTTTACTGCATATATTAGGCAAATTAGTTTTTCTTTTTTTCTTTTTTCTTTTTTAATTAGTGAAGTATCTTTATATAAGAAGTATTCAGTGAGGCCTAGCAACATACTGCCCTCTGGCTACAGAGTTTTGTGCTTTAAGTGTCCCTCAAGGTTTTCTGCATGTGGAGAGGCTGACTACTATGCATGTGGTGATAGGTGAGGATAGCCCACAGTTTGGTTGTCTCCAGGCCATGAGCCATGCTTTAGTCTTTTCCTGCTGGTGGGTGGGTCCATGTCTTGGCATAGATGCTATGTGACATGGAACTTAGGTGGTGCTAGTGGTAAAGAATCTGTTTGCCAATGCAGAAGACATATCGGTTTGATCCCTGGGTTGAGAAGATACCCTGGAGAAGGGAATGGCAATCCATTTCAGTATTCTTGCTTAGAAAATCCCATGGACAGAAAAGCCTGGTGGGCAGCAATCCATGGAGTTGCAATGAGTCAGATACGACTGAACCGAATTAGCACAATGGGTGGCAGAGCTGGGTCCTCATACTGTTTACTGCATGGACTGGAGGGAATTGGGGCTGATGCCTGACTGCTGGTGGATGGATAAACCCAATTGCACTCAATTCACATGCCAGCAAGTTCATGCTTGAAATCCTTCAAGCTAACCTTCAAAAATACATGAACGAAGAACTTTCAGATGTTCAAGCTGGATTTAGAAAAGGCAGAGGAACCAGAGATCAAATTGTCAACATCTGTTGGATCATAGAAAAAGCAAGAGCATTCCAGAAAAACATCTACTTCTGCTTCATTGGCTATGTTAAAGCCTTTGACTATGTGAAACAAAACAAACTGGAAAGTTATTAAAGAGATGGGAATTACCTGCCTCCTGAGAAACCTGTATGAAGGTCAAGAAGCAACAGTTAGTACCAGACATGGAACAATGTACTAGTTCCAAATTGGGCAATGAGTACATCAAGGCTGTATATTGTCACCCTGCTTAATATATAATAATGCTTAGTATATAATAATTATATATATATATATAGTATATATATAATATATAATATAATGCAGAGTACATCATGTGAAACAAAATACCAGGCTGAATGAAGCACAAGATGGAATTAAGATTCCCAGGAGAAATATCAATAACCTCAGGTATGCAGATGATACTACCCTTAAGAGGAACTAAAAAGCTTCCTGATAAAGAAGTGAAAAATCTGGCTTAAGTCTCAACATTCAAAAACCAAAGACCATGGCATCTGGCCCCATCACTTCAAGGCAAATAATTGGGGAAACAATGGAAACAGTGATGAACTCTATTTTCCTGGGCTCCAAAATCACTGCAGATGGTGACTTCAGCCATGAAATTAAAGACGTTTGCTACTTGGAAGAAAAGCTATCACAAACCTAGACAGCAAATTAAAAATCAGAGACATTACTTTGCCAACAAAGGTCTGTGTAGTCAATGCTATGATTTTTCCAGTAGGCATGCAAGGATGTGAGATTTGGACCATAAAGAAGGCTGAGCACTGAAAAATTGATGTTTTAGAACTGCAGTTTTGGAGAAGACTTGACTGTCCCTTGGACTGCAAGATCAAACCACCCAATCCTAAAGGAAACCAACCCTGGATACTACCCTGAATATCCATTGGAAGGATTGATGCTCAAGCTGAAGTTCCAGTACTTTGGCCACCTGATACGAAGAGCTGACTCACTGGAAAAGAGTCAGTGGTATTGGGAAAGAAAGAAGGAAGGAGGAGAAGAGGATGATAGTAAATGAGATGGTTGGACGGCATCACTGACTCAGTGGACATGAGTTTGAACAAACTCAGGGCGATTGTAAAGGACAGGGAAACGTCAGTCCATGGGGTTCCAAAGAGCTGGATAAGACTGAGTGACTGAGCAACAACAATATGCTAAAGGGAAGTCTCCAAAATATCACTTTTCTCTCTATTGTCCTCCCTAAGATGGCTGGCTGACAAACTCTTTAAAATGGCTACTTCCCATGAGTACATCTCCAGGGAAATGAATTGCTTCTTGCCTCTCTGGGAGTCTTACCAAATCACATATGTGTTTACCCACGCTCCTTTCAAGCTATTCATTCTCCACTGGGACTCAGAGATTGGGAGATTTTTTGCACTTTATGAGCAAAGTCTCTGTTTCCTATTGCCATCTGGTTCTTTCATATACAAACCTCACTGGCCTTTAATGCTAAAAGTTAGGGGGGCTTGTATTCTTGGTGCAGGACCTCCAGCCTGGGGATCCTAATGGGAAGCTCTGACTTCACGCTTACATTTATGATCATCTGTCCAGGAAGGTCGTTGATTATACTTCATCTCTGCCCCTCCTACCCACCTCAATGTGGCTATTTCCATATATCCTTAGTCAAGGAAAATCTTTTCTGCTAGATTTTAGGTTGTTTTTATAGGTGAAAGTGAAGTCTCTCAGTCGTGTCTGACTCTGCAACCACATGCATTGTAGCCTGCCAGGCTGCTTCATCCATTGGATTTTCCAGGCAAGAATACTGGAGTGGGTTGCTATTTCCTTCCCCAGTTTTTACAGGTAGCATCTGTATTAATCATTATAATTTTGGTGTGCCTGTGGAGGAGGTAAGCTAAGATTCTTCTTCCTCTGCCATCTTGGCCACATTTCTAGAGGAGATATATAAAATTAAAATCTTTAATGCTTTTTATATTTTTCCAAGTGTACATGTCAGAGACTTTATCATTTGGGTATTTTCCATAGCTATCTCATACTGACAAATAAAAATTTTCAACTAGAGTATCTATCATAATAGATTATTATAAAAAAGAATGTATTGATTTGCTTTTCCAATATTTTGCATATTAAACAATTCTTTGGAAAAATTTTTCACTAGCATTTCTGACTAACAAAAATCAGAGTCACTCAATTCAATTTCCAGATAAGGAAATACTTCATAGAGTCTATATAAAGAAAACTCAAAGTCTAGAAGCACTTGGTTATCCTCCTGTATTTTATGATTAAAAAAAAAAAATCCCTTTTGTTTTTCTTCTCAGGTTAGTCTTCTTTCAATGATGTTCAAATTATGCTATTTATCTAATTTTGGCTTAAGTCAATATGAATGAATATGTAATTGCACTATTATTTAGAAAGGAACCTATATCTTCCATTTTGTGCTTTGTTGTGTTGCAATTTAGACAAAATAAAGGGCTTCTCCTAGTGGCTCAGACAGTAGAGAATCTGCTTGGAATGTGGGAGACCCGGGTTCACTGCCTGGGTTGGGAAGATCCCCTGGAAAAGGAAAGAGTTACCCATTTTCAGTATTCTTGTCTGGAAAATCCCAGGGACAGAGGAGCCTGGAGGGCTACAGTCTATTGGGTCACATTGAGTAAGACATGACTGAGCAACTAACACTGTCACTTTCACTTCATGGCAGGCCAAAAAATCCAAAAACTCATAAGAAGATGGAAGTATAACAAAAAACTACTCCCCCCCCATATCCTTATATAGACATTTCCTACTGATCTTAATTGTGACATAAAAAAGAAAAGTTATCTGTGATGAGAGAAAGTTTTTGATTTGATAACCTAAATGGTTTGAAATGAAGTAAGAATGTATCTTGTCACGGCAAAGCTTGTACTTGATTGCAAATGCTTTTTGGAATACATGTTCCAATAGACCCCCTACTACTACCAGCATGGGAGATAGCTATAAGAGTAAGGAGGAGAAAATTATCTTAATTCTCCATAACCCACTCGCATAGAAAAATCCAATTAAAAGCCATTAATTCAGTCTATAAAGAAAAATGCAAGCCACGTGTTAACTATGTTGGCCAAAGGAGGAAACAGAGACAGCCATCACCTTTCTCTTTAATCCTCAGCTTTTTCCAAGACAATAAATGGCCATTGTCCTGAGAACATCCTTCAGGAACAATGTGGGCAGTAACAGATGTTATATTTAGGATTCCTTTTAAATGGTTTGATGAACACTTGATTTCTTATACAGTCACTTGTTTACAATAATAAAAATCATAGTAGAATGTTCAGATTCAGTGGGTTATAAAAGAGACACAATAACCTCTCAACAAGTTGCATTAGAGAATTATAAAATCTCAAAAAAAGCATCTTCCTCTTGGGTAAAGATTTGCTTTTTAAAATTTGGTAATAAGACAGATATTTCATTTTTTAGGAGATACAGATACCGGTGTTTTTCTTCGTCCTCTTCTTCTTCTTTTTATGGATTTAAAACAATCTAACACAGTAATTATGTTGTATCAATACATTCCTTGTGAAACATATTTCTTCTTTTACATATATTAAAGTTTGTTTTCTTATATGGAATTCTTAATATTTAATTTGGCTTTCCAGAAGGGAGAGGAATTTTTAACATTTATTATAAAACTTTGATTGAGTAAAATTGTGTGACAATTATTACACTCAGTCCTAATAGTGTTATTTTATTTGAAGCAAATTTAATAGGAAGGTCCATCATGTTCTTGTACAGCATTGAGCAGCAAATTGGAACAATTTTAGAGAAACTTGATTAGCTGAAACTTTGCAAGTATTATACTATCCATTTGTTGAACTAATAAATCATATCATATTGCATTAGGACTTACCTGAAAACTGCCATTAGCAATACAATTGTTAACTTTATGCTGATGAGAAGAGAAAATATTACTAAACATATAGCTTGAACTCAATATTCTTGAAGCAAATACAGCTCAACCCCAATTCCTAGAGTGTTTACCTGATTGATGAGACCTATTTTTGCCCAAGTTTGTTTCACTGTAAGCCAAAGTTTAGTTTCTTTTGAATCACTGCTTTATATCACTGATGGGCATAAAGTAAGATCAGATATTTTATATTTATATTATCAATGATAAATTCACCTTTGTTGCAAGCTGGTTTTTTATCATAGAACTTGAATACTGGAAATGAACGTTTCTTTCTTCATATCCAGGTGCCTTCAGAAATGTCCTCTTGTGTTCAGTTCTCGATGTGGTCTACGGATTACATCAGATAACTATGGGAGATATAGTGTTTCATGGGTAATTTAGTATAAATAAAATTGAACAGAATAAATAAATGAACCAAGTTAGAAAGGTAAAACACAATTCTTTGTGAATTCTCAGCTACCTTCAGAACCAGGGATAATGATCTCACACTGAGAATGCAGCCAGCTTCATTGAGTGCTGTTGA
Organism: Bos indicus x Bos taurus; assembly: GCF_003369695.1. Classification (NCBI taxonomy): domain Eukaryota; kingdom Metazoa; phylum Chordata; class Mammalia; order Artiodactyla; family Bovidae; genus Bos; species Bos indicus x Bos taurus. The sequence continues at coordinate 5,717,492 of NC_040084.1, forward strand.
GCACTCAATGAAGTGGGGTGAGTGGGGTGGGTGAGCAGGGGTATTAGAAAAGGGTTAAGTTAAAATGCCACCAAACTTTCCCACAATGTTTATGCTGTCTTTTTCTTTGAACAGATTTTGCTTTCTTTCTGCAAAGTTTGGCCTCTTTTCAGATTTGGGGCAAAGTTGGATTTGACAGTATCTGTCTGTATTTCCTGGAGAGGGCAATGGCAGCCTACTCCAGCGTTCTTGCCTGGAGAATCCCAGGGACGGAAGAGCCTGGTGGGCTGCCGTCTTTGGGGTCGCACAGAGTCGGACACAACTGAAGCGACTTAGCAGCAGCAGCAGCTTGTGTTTCTATGTTTCTGTGGAGGCATGAGCATTTGGAGCTACTTACTTCACCTTTTTGCTGATATTCAGTTCAGTTCAGTTCAGTTCAGTCACTCAGTCATGTCCGACTCTATGACACCCCATGAATCGCAGCATGCCAGGCTGATATTACTTTCTCTCTTTCAAATCATTTTATTTGCATTTTATATTGGTGTGTGCTTGTGAATTTTTGCTGCCCCATTTTTATTTTTATAAGTTTATTTATTTATCTTTAAAACTTGATTAAAATTACTTACCAGTATAACTTCCAACTTTTTTTTTTTTTTTTTTGATATATATCATTACCCCTTACAAAGCTAGGGTACAGAAATTCTACTTTGGAAGTTAATTTTAAAAAAAAATTGAATCATTTTGTTCAAGTAAATAAGTACCATAAAATATGATCCTTTCATTTTTTGATTCTCAAAATCTGCCATTATGTAAAGATTCTCAGATATTTAAAATATTTCAAGTGGTTCAAACTGGAAAGAAATATTTTGACAACAAACTGATATCATGCCAGATCATACTTATAACTCTATCTTATTTATTTAAATGTCTTCAAAATACTCTAGAGTATACATAAAAGTTATAATAGCATTATTGTAAGCCACTTTATGGAAGATAAGAAGCATAAAAAACTCAGATTATAAGCTTGCAAAGACAAATTCTAGGAAAATTCTAGAAGGAAAATTCTAACTCTGGAATATTATGTAGAGTGTCACATTGAGTGCTATAATCATACAGGCAGCAACTGATAACATGTAAAACTTATTATAATAAAAAAAATAGAGAGAAGATGGCAGAGTAGTAAGTGAATGAGGAATGCATCACTCTCTGCAGATACATCAGGATTACACTTTCAGACACAGAAGTGCATGCAGAACAGCAGCTGAGAGGAGACAGGAGTACCTGACCAGTGGAAAAGTATATATAAGTTCAATTCAGTTGGTCAGTCGTGTCCCCATGAATTGCAGCATGCCAGGCCTCCCTGTCCATCACCAACTCCTGGAGTTCATTCAGACTCACATCCATCGAGTCAGTGATGCCATCCAGCTATCTCATCCTCTGTCGTCCCCTTCTCCTCTTGCCCCCAATCCCTCTCACTATCAGAGTCTTTTCCAATGAGTCAACTCTTCGCATGAGGTGGCCAAAGGACTGGAGTTTCAGCTTTAGCATCATTCCTTCCAAAGAAATCCCAGGGCTGATCTCCTTCAGAATGGACTGGTTGGATCTCCTTGCAGTTCGAGGGACTCTCAAGAGTCCTCTCCAACACCACAGTTCAAAAGCATCAATTCTTTGGCGCTCAGCCTTCTTCACAGTCCAACTCTCACATCCATACATGACCACTGGAAAAGCCATAGCCTTGACTAGTAGGACCTTTGTTGGCAAAGTAATGTCTCTGCTTCTTAATAGGCTATCTACGTTGGTCATAATTTTCCTTCCAAGGAGTAACCCTCTTTTAATTTTATGGCTGCAATCACCATCTGCAGTGATTTTGGAGCCCAAAATAATAAAGTCTGACATTGTTTCCACTGTTTCCCCATCTATTTCCCATGAAGTGATGGCACCAGATGCCATGATCTTCGTTTTCTGAATGTTGAACTTTAAGCCAACATTTTCACTCTCCACTTTCACTTTCATCAAGAGGCTTTTTATTTCCTCTTCACTTTCTGCCATAAGGGTGGTGTCATCTGCATATCTGAGTTTATTGATATTTCTCCCAGCAAGCTTGATTCCAGCTTGTGCTTCTTCCAGCCCAGCGTCTCATGATTGCCTCTGCATATAAGTTAAATAAGCAGGGTGACAATATACAGTCTTGACGGACTCCTTTTCCTATTTGGAACCAGTCTGTTGTTCCATGTCCAGTTCTAACTGTTGCTTCCTGACCTGCATATAGGTTTCTCAAGAGGCAGGTCAGTGATCTGGTATTCCCATTTCTTTCAGAATTTTCCACAGTTTATTGTGATCCATACAGTCAAAGGCTTTGGCATAGTCAATAAAGCAGAAATAGATGTTTTTCTGGAACTCTCTTGCTGTTTCCATGATCCAGCGGATATTGGCAATTTGATATCTGGTTCCTCTGCCTTTTCTAAAACCAGCTTGAACATCAGGAAGTTCACGGTTCACATATTGCTGAAGCCCGGCTTGGAGAATTTTGAGCATTACTTTAGAACCACACAAAACTCAATAAGAGGAAGGAACTGGGGGGTGGAAACAGGAGTTTTAGTAGGAATGGACCTGTCCTCAGTGGGTTGGAGAACTGAAGCAGGGGTCTGATCCCCACATTGGGGCAATTGTCTGAGTCAGAGGAGAAATATTAAAGGCTGAGATTGAAACAGCTGATATGTGGCAGCTTAAATGGAATGAGAATCAGACAGTCCTTGCTTCAGCCATACATACCCTGGAAAGGGATGCAGGCCCCCTGGAAGGCCTGGCAGCTGGGAGCTGGAGTTTAGGGATTGTGGAGCAATCTCAGGGCAAGGGCTGCTGTGGACTGCAGAGAGACGGATCCAGGGGATGTGAGGGAGGAGATCATGGTGTTAAATGCCTGAGGAGGAAAGCCAAGGCAGCCATGGAAGCAAGGAGATACTGCTGAGTCATGCATAGTGGGTGGAGGCATCACCATAGCCTCTTTCTCCCCACACGCCAGCATCTGCAGCTGAACAATAGAGAGGCTGGCCCATCAAATGACTGATGCACTGAGCTACAGAATAGGACCTCACACGGGGTGCTCCTCTATGTGCATGACACGCCAAACAACAGAGAAAGACCCCAGGCAAGGGAGCCCTCTAAGTGCCTGAATGAGCTGAGCTATGGAGGAAGACTGGTCAAAGAGGCTTTCTGATCACCAGCTACAAGAGGCTCAAAAAAAGACTGATAGGGCCATGACTCTTGTGGCAGAGGCAGTCCATGTCCCTGCACACTTGGTGCCGCCAGGGTCTCCACCAGCCAAAGAGCTGTGCCACCTTCATATTCAGCTTTCACTGGGGCAGAGCTGCCACAGGCAAAAAAAGTCTTGCATCTATGCACGCAGTGTCACTTTGATCGTGTCTAAATCTTTGCAACCCTGTAGACTGTGGCCTGCCAGGCTTCTCTGTCAGGGGGTTTCTCCAGGCAAGACTGGAGTGTATTGGCCAATACTGGTTGTCATATCCTTCTAGAGCACTATATTTCCTGCTACCCTAGCCACCAACTCCCCTGAGTACATGGTGATGTCTGATCCCCTGAGACTTAAGTAGCTGCACCACCTTCACTCCTGGCCCTCACAGGGGCAAGCCCAAACCTTCCAGGGCAGCCTCAGGAGCGAACCCCTGTGGACAACCCACATGCAAAGGTGGAAATAAAACCACGATTGAAACCCAGGGGCAGTGTGGCTAAGGAAGAAGACCAAAAAGCTTCCCACAGCTGTACAAACTGCACATTAAATCTACATGATAAACTAGACAGACTCTTAGTCTCTGGAATATATAAAAGGACAGTGAGAGCTCCCACAAAAGAAAACACTAGCTCTGATAGCTGTGGACCTGGGAGGCAAGAACACACAGGTGTAGGACCAGATTATAATCTGAGCTGCTCCCATGGAAGGGCCAGAGACCAGCACAATGTTGGAGAACATCCTGGGGAAATGAGGTAGACTGTGATTCCCAGCGAAGGAAAGGACGCTGACAGCAGTGAATCAAGAAAAAAGTTATTATCTTTATGTTTTGACTTGTTCTGTAGATTCTGTTGGTTTTTTTTTTTTTTTTTTCTTTGTGTTTGTCCTCTTTTTTTCCCCTTTGTTATAGTTGTCAATTTTACTGGCATTATGAAATCTAATTAAACTTTTGAGTTTTTTTTTTTTTTTTCCTGAGTCACATTTTTTTATTGTTGTTATTAACCTCTGCCTCTACATTGGGCTTTTGCAGTTCTGTGTCCTTTTTATTTTCTTCGTCTTCTTCTCTTTTTTTAATTTCAATTTTTAAAATCCATTATTGTTTTTTGACATTTATTCCTTTGTGTCTTTTCCTAAGTGTTCTCTTCCCATTGCATTTAATCTTTAATGTATATAAATCTTTGTCTATATCTAGATTTACATATCAATTCTTTCTTTCTTTTCCTCTCAACATATATGGTAATTTCATTTTCATTGCTTTATTCCCCAATTGGCACCTTGTTTATTTTTGTTTTCTAGTTTGTGCCTTAGTTAGTTTTGTTCTTAGCTGATAATTATAATTTTTGATTCCCTTTGTTCACTGGGCCAATCTATTTTACTTTATTTTTTTGGACTTTTTTGATTTTGCTTATGAGTGTATATGTATATTTGTATATTCCATCATACTTTTTATTGTTGTTATAAACCTCTGCCTCTAAGTTGGGTTTTGCAGTTCTGGAGTTTTATTTTTCTTTCTTTTCTCTTTTCTATAATTTTAATTTTTTAATCTATTATATTTTTTCTACATTTATTTCTTTGTTTTCTTTTCCTACTGTTCTTTCCCCTTTGTGGTTAATCTTTAATGTATATAAATCTTATTCATCCACCTCTATTTAACTTTGTGTATCTATTCTTGCTTCCTTTACTTTCTTTCCTTTCATCTCAACATATTTGTTAGTTTTGTTTTCATTCCTTTATTCCCTACTTGGCACCTTGCTTTAGTTTTGTTTTCCAGGTTGTGCTTTGGTTAATTTTGTTCTTAACTGGTAAATATGTTTTTTTATGTCCTTTGTTTCCTGTGTCAATCTACTGTACTTTATTTTTGTTAGACTGTTTTGACTTTGCTTATAGGTGTGTATATATATGTGTGTGTGTGTATATTCCATTATTTTAATTATTATTTTCCTGATTTTTTAACTGCCATTTGTCTAGGGTTCCTCTTTGTTTTTTCATTTTGGGGTATCTGTTTTATTCTCACTTAGTGCCATAACAAACCAACTGTAGAATCTTTATTCCTGACAGAAGGCCAAGCCCTGAAGCTTTGGAGTGGGAACACTGATTCCAAGACACTAGACAACAGAAGAAATATCCCTATTTTAATAAACAAACAGTAAGATATCACACAAAGGAAACCTCTCGAATACAAGACCCAGCAGCACTCAAACACCAGTAGAACCCTGTTTAAGATGTCTCATATAAACAACAAACAAAACAAATATACAAGCCCAATCATTGGTAGACAGGATTATCATCTCACTCAGCCATGCTCATCATAAGAAAAGCAAACAAACAAACAATTAAAAAAAAAAAAACTCAACACAAATTTCACCCTATAGGAAGCTTATACAAACAACTGGACTAACCTTAGGAGGGAAGAAAGCAAAAGGAAGAAAAAATTCATACTTGAACCCTGGAAAAGGAGACCTCAAACACAATAAGGTAAACAAAAAAAGAAAAGAAAAGATATCAAAATACCATACAAATTATAACAAACAAACAAAACACTAAAAGCACAAAAATGCAAATAAATTAATAGGAAACAGGCAAGCTACCTGAAAAAGAATTCAGAATAATGATAGTAAGGATAATCAAAAACCTTGGAAACATAATGGAGAAAATTGAAGAATCAATTAAAATGACCTACAAAATTTAAAGAATACACATACAAAGACAAACACAATTACTGACATAAAAAATACTCTAGAAAGAATCAATAGCAGACTAGCTGAAGCAGACAAATGAATCAGTGAGCTGGAGGATAAAATGGTGGAAATAACTTCTGAAGGCCAGAATAAAATAAAAAGAATGAAAAGAACTGAGGATAGTCTCAGAGACCTCTGAGACAATATCAAATGCACCAACATATGAATTATAGAGTTCCCAGAAGAAGAGAGAGGAAAACAAATGAAAAGAAAAAAAAAAAAAAAAAACACACAGTATGAGAAAATTTTAGAAGATATTTTAGTTGAAAATTTCCCCAACATGGAATAGGAAATTGTCAGTCAAGTCCAAGAGACACAAAGAGTCCCCTACAGGATAAACCATGGAGAAACATGCCAAGACACATACTAATTAAACTAATAAAGACAAAATACAAAGAAAGAATATTAAAAGCAGCTAGGAAAAAATAACAAGTAACATACAAGGAAACCCCATATAATTAACAGCTAATCTTTCAGCAGAAACTCTGCAGGCTGGAAGGGAATGGCAGGATATTTAAAGTACTGAAAGGGAAAAATCTACAACCAAGATTACTATACCTGGCAAGGATCTCCTTCAAAATTGATGAAGAAATAAAAAGCTTTTAAGACAGCAAAAGTTAAGAGAATTCAGTACCACCAAATCAGCCTTACAACAAATGTTAAAGGGACTTATCTAGTCAAGAAATACAAAAGAAGAAAGAGAAGAAAAAAGATCTACAAAATTAACCCCAAACAGTTAAGAAAATGCTAATAGGAACATATGTATCAATGATTACTTTGAATGTAAGTAATGTAAATGGATTAAATGCTCCAACCAAAAGACAGAGACTGACTAAATGGATACAATAACAAGACCCATAAATAAGCTGTCTATAAGAAGCACACTTAAGACCTAAAGACACATATAGACTGAAAGTGAGAGGATGGAAAAAATATATTCCATGCAAATGTGAAACAAAAGAAGGCTGTAGTACCAATCCTCATATCACCCAAAACAGACCTTAAAATAAAGAGGATTACAGGAGATAAGGAAGGACACTAAATAATGATCAAAGAATCAATCCAAGACGAAGATATAACAATCTCAAATATCTATGCACACAACATAGGAGCACCTCAATACATAACACAAACACTAACAGGCATAAAAGGAGAAACTGACAGTAACACAATAATAGTAGGAGACTTTAACACCCCACTCACACCAGTGGACAGATCATCAAAACATAAAATTATAAGGAAACACAAGTCTTAAATCATACATTAGGTAAGATGGATCTCATTGATATCTTCAGGATATTCCATCCAAAGGCAGAAGAATACATCTTCTTCTCAAGTGCACATGGAACATTCTCCAGGAGAGACCACATCTCAGGTCACAAATCAAACCTCAGTAAATTTAACAAAACTGAAATTCTATCAAGCATTTTCTCCAACCACAATGCTATGAAACTAACCTCAAAATGGATTAAAGACCTAAATATAAGACCAGAAACTATAAAACCCTTAGAGGAAAACATAGGCAGAACACCCGATGACATAAATCAAAGCAAGATTCTCTATGACCCACCTCCTAGGGTAACAGAAATAAAAACAAAAGTAAACACATAGGACCTGATTAAATTTAAAGGCATTTATACAGCAAAGGAAACCATAAGCAAAGTGAAAATACCACCCTCAAAATAGGAAAAAAACAATAGCAAATGAAACAACTGACAAAGAATTAATTTCAAAATATACAAGCAGCTCATACAACTCAATACCAGAAAAACAAACAACCTGAACAAAAAGTGGGGAAAATACCTAAACAGACATTTCTCCAAACAAGATATACAGATGGCTACCAAACAGATGAAAAGATCCACAACATCATTCATTATTAGAGAAATGCAAATCAAAACTACAATGAGATATCACCTCACACCGATCAGAATAGCCATCATTAAAAAGTCTATAAACAGTAAGTCCTAGAGAGGATATGGAGAAAAGGGCAAATGTTCTTGCAATGTTGGTAGGTATGTAAATTAATAACAGCCACTATGGAATATGGTGTAAAAAATATACCATCATCCTTAAAAAATAGGAAGAAAACCACCATATGACCCAGTAATCCCACTCCTAGGGATATACCCTGAGGGAACCAAAATTGAAAAGACACATGTATCCCATTGTTCATTGCAGCACTATCCACAATACCTAGAACACGGAAGTAATCTAGATGTCCATTGACAGATGAATGGATAAAGAAGTTGTGATGTATACACATAATGGAATATTACTCAACCATAAAAAATAACACATTTGAGTCCATTCTAATGTGGTGGATGAACCTAGTACCTATTATACAGAGTGAAGTCAGAAAGAGAAAAATAAATATTATATTCTAATGCATACATAAGAAATCTAGAAAAATGGTACTAAAGAATTTATTTACAGGGCAACAATGGAGAAAAAAACATAGAGAACAGACCTATGGACTTGGGGAGATGGAAAGAGAGGGTGAGATGCATGGAAAGATCAACATGGGAACTTACATTATCATGTGTAAAATAGATAGCCAAACGGGAATTTGCTAAATGGCTCAGGAAACTCAAACAAGGGCTCTGTATCAACCTAGAGGAGTGGGATGGGGAGATGGGAGGGAGGTTCCAAAGGCAGGGTATATGTATGTGTATTACATACACCTATGGCTGATTGGTGTTGAGGTTTGACTGAAAACAACAAAATTCTGTAAAGCAATCATCCTTCAATAAAAAATAAAAAAAATAAAAAAAAAAGAAAAACAGTATAAAGGATTTTGAGTCCAGTTAATGTTTGAACTGTGGTGTTGGAGAAGACTCTTGAGAGTCCCTTGGACTGCAAGGAGATACAACAAGTCCATTCTAAAGGAGATCAGTTCTGGGTGTTCTTTCAAAGGACTGATGCTAAAGCTGAAACTCCAGTACTTTGGCGACCTCATGCGAAGAGTTGACTCATTGGAAAAGACTCTGATGCTGGGAGGGATTGGGGTAAGGAGGAGAAGAGGACGACAGAGGATGAGATGGCTGGATGGCATCACCGACTTGATGGACATGAGTTTGGATGAACTCCGGGAGTTGGTGATGGACAGGGAAGCATGGCAGGCTGTGAGTCATGGGGTCGCAAAGAGTCTGACACGACTGAGCGACTGAACTGAACTGAATGCTTACATGACAATCTAAAGCATCTCTTACGTATATTTTAAGATCAATTAATTAATCTAAATTTTATTATACAGAATTTAAAGTTTATAACATATACAATTATAAATTTCTCAAACTTTGTTAAAATGGAAAAATTCAAAGAAATTACTAACCTTTATTTAGGATTCTTTAGGTCATCTTTAGTGCATCATTGGTAATGCTATTAATTGTCAGTGGTTGACTTCTTAGTTTCTCCATGGTGCCTTTTGTTTACAGAAGAAAATCATTAATTTTGTGATGGTTTTAAAAATAATATTTTAAAATTTAGTTCATTAAAGTTACAAATCCCAAAGCATAGTTCTTTCTTAAGATTTTCTTTTTAGTTTATATATCTAGGTTTCCATATAAAAATATAAAGCACGTTTAATAACACCTTAAGTGGGTTTCTTATAACTTATTTTCCTTAAACTTGGATTTAGACTTTAAAGTATTTGACTTTCTTCTTAAGAACTAGGATTTTTCTCTAAGAAATAAAATCTTTAAAAATAATTTAAAAAATTATAAATGCAATAAATTTAACACAAATCAAATGAATATGATGACTCTTAAGATCTTCTCTATAGTCCAATAATGTTTATGAACATATTCATGAAACAACTTAAAATTTTAAATCAATTACTCAATAATTTATTTTAAATTGCATCACAAGGTAATTTATTACTCTTTAATATGGAAACTTTAAAAAATTTAATGTAAATTAAATGTACAAAAGTTATATTTCTTCTCAGAATATTAAACTATGGTTTTCATTAATATTAATATCCATGTAACTAATTCAGAAACTTCTTAGCTTTAAAAATAAGTACACCGCATGGAAACAATTATCTCCTAATCTCCTGAGTGTATTATCTGCTCTGTATGCTATGATAAGAGATACAGAGATATAGAAATCTATGATTATATCTAGGATAATATTGTTTAGGGTCTTAACTCTCAGATACCATTTTTAGAATACTATGTCAAAGACTATCAGACATGAAGATAGAATTAGTATTTTTATTCTATGAAGCCATGTTTTCTTAATAAAGAATCTACTTTTGTTCTTTGGTTTTGCAATTTTTTTCTTTTTTTACTTTTTGAAAGTGCTTAATTTTTTTCACATTTTTAAATGATACATTCAAGCTATTCCACTCAATCCTTTGTACATTTATATATATTTTACAAACTTTTCAACTCAAACCTCCTAGCCATTTTCTTAATACCTAGTGGCACTGCAACATTTTGCTCATGACAACTGATTAGATTCTAGAAATTGAATGATTGCTTGAATTTAGTCTGTGGTTACAGCTTCACAAATTAGTGACATCTATGGTTAATAGAATTATGCTATAGAAAGTCTTATGATCCTATAATACTAGTCTGGATGCTTGATTCAAATCCAGTGTTAAGTTCAATCATTCTAAATAAAATTCTGTATTTGAAATGTTTTAAATATTTGATAAACAACAGTCTTTCTTGAATTTACTTTTTTTCCTCTCATACATTTGTTTTCTACTTTTTCTTGAATGATGATTCCATAATATTTGTTTAAATTAAAAATAAAAAAACTATTACTGTGATAGAGATATAAAATTAATATATATTACAGTTTTATTTAACTTACTATTAATAATGTCATAACTAGTTCAGTGGAGAATGAGCAAAGTTCCTGACTTACAATAGCTTGACTTTAGTTGATTTTGTTTGTTTGTTTTTTACTTTACAATGGTACTAAAGTGATATGCATTCAGTACAAACTGTACGTCAAATTGTGAATTTTCTTTTCTCCAAGTAGTGATATGCAGTATGGTACTCTCTAGTATTGCGAGGTGGAGGCAGCAAACTTTAACCTCCCTTCAGCCACATGATTACCAGTGCAAACAATCATGCACTTATAATCATTCTATACTCATAAAATCATTTTTTTTCATTTTTTACAGTAATCAATAAATTACATGAGATATTAAAAAGTTTACTGTGAAATAAGATTTGTGTTGAATTATTTTAGGCTAATGTAATTGGCTTAATGTAATTAGCCTAAAATAATTGAACACAAAGGCTACTTCAAGCCTATGTAAGTATTCTGAGCATGTTTAAGTTAGAGCTATGATGTTCAGTAGGTTTGGTGTATGAAATACACCATTTTTTATTTTATATTTTTGAAATACATTGTAGTTTTTAGCTTATGGCTGGTTTATTGTGACTTAATTCCATCATAAATTAAGTAATCTTTGTGCACGAATGAGACACTTACAGCTCAGGAATATTAAAATAAATTTGAAAGTGGACACAAAAGTGACGTTTTCACAATGGGAAAGATTGTTCTTCTACTGACAAGGAATCATTTATGTGTCTACAATACAATCATTATTTTGTAATTTTCTAAACTATCTACAATTTACAGAATTGTGAAATAGTTTGTATGTAATGAAAGGAATCATTTATGTGTCTACAATACAATCATTATTTTGTAATTTTCTAAACTATCTACAATTTACAGAATTGTGAAATAGTTTGTATGTAATGAAAGGCTATGATCAGATAACCAACAATGTTGTTCTAAATAATATCTTCCATTGGCAACTTCTAGGAATGTACTTTTTCTCCTACATTGATTTTTATTCAAAATATTTCTGCAAATTTAGTATAATTATATTGCATTCTGAGGAAGACAATGTGGATGATACAAAGCAAATTGTATTGTAATAACTGCATTTTCTTATATCACCTTAGTTAAATGCATCAAGGAATTAAAATTTATTATTCTAGGAAATTATACTAAACATGAACTTTTAGGTTGAAATTCTCATTGAAATAATTGTAGATTCATATGAAGTAATAAAATATAATACCAGAGATCACATACATAATTTAATAAGTTATTTAAATAAGTTATTTCCAATGGTAATATTTTACAAAATGATAGTATAATATCAAAAGCAGGATATTGCTATTGACACAGTCTATTTATATAACATTTGAAATTTCTTGATATCATCTATTTAATTAAGTACATATCTAACTGAACTACCACATTGCAGGGCAAGTGTCTTAAAATTATGACCCTTAGGGCAGAAAATATGAAAGAAATGATTGCTAGATATACTACATGAAAAAAGTTTATATCATTTAATTTATTGTTTTGCAAGTCAGATATATTTTGTTTATAAAGGAAACAGTTAAAAAATCTTTCAAGCCTAAAATAGTTTAATACTATGTCTACATAATTAATCTATTTATCTGTCTATTCACTTAGACAGTGATAAGTGACAAGTTTCAAGTGATAAGATGAGGGTTTTTTTCTCATTTAACAAATAGCATTACTTTTTTTTTTTTTAATATTATGTGTTTGTAATTCTTGTTGTATTATTGTCAGTGGAAAAATAAATACTGGACAGACTCTCTTTGTTTGGAAACAGGATTGATCATTTTCAAAACAAGTTTTTTGGCATAGTTAGAAAAATCAATTTATAACAACTTCTATGTAGAAATACTCTAAATCAGCCATTATAAGATAACTTTTTTAATTGACAATAATTTCTTTATTTTTAATTCTAAATTAATTGAGACAATCTTTCAAAAATCAAAATTTTATAATGATTATTAGACTAAATTCATGATTTTAATTATTTTGCTTTGAATCAGGTGAAGGCATACCCTAGCTAGTTATTGAAAATGTATTATTAGTATTTTATTTCTTCTTATTCCAAGCTTTTTTGATTATCAAATATTTTAAACAAATAGATTTGGTATTTCCAAATAACTCAAAAATCACCCTCTTTCATACACTGCATAATCATTATTTCCCTGTGTAGTTAGAAATAGTAGACGAAATAAAGATGTCACACTCAAATAAAACCTGTTAAAGTCTTTTGGAATGCATAAAAATTCACCTTTGCCCTATATTTCATGATAATATAACTGATTATTAATTAATAATTATAACAAATAATATTTTATGTCATAGAAAATTATATACAAATAAAATAAGATTAAAATTAAATTTTTATGGACATAACAATTATCATGACCTCCTATGTCCAGTGATCTCTTAGTCAAAAATTGTTCATTCATTCAAAAATAATCTCAAAAAATAGTATCAGCAATATATTTTTTCAAGAAATATAGGCATTATCATAACTGAAAAGTTAATGTTTCATTTATTATTTGAGATCATTCATATTTTCATATTGATCAGGAAAAAATCATATCTTGATGAAATAAAGAATCTGAGGAGTTTGAATGTTTTGCTTCATGTCTTGCTCATCACTGAGTATGAGAGGTTGAACTGTCTGACTAAACATCTATGGGGTGCCTGTGTCAGAGTCTGCTCTCTTTTTCATGATGAATCAACATGTATAGCATTATATGGAAAGAACCACAGACACTGAGAGCAAAACTGCTCTTGTTCAGTGACCTGTGAATGTAATATTCTTTGAGAAATTGGTTGCAAAATAATAACAAGAAGTAGACTTGAAAATTATTCTAGAATCAAAGCTGTATTCTAGTCTATGTACTTTCAGTTCAGTTCAGTCTCTCAGTCGTGTCCGACTCTTTGCGACCCCATGAATCGCAGCATTCCAGGCCTCCCTGTCCATCACCAACTCCCGGAGCTCGCTCAGACTTATGTCCATCGAGTCAGTGATGCCATCCAGCCATCTCATCCTCTGTCGTTCCCTTCTCCTCCTGCCCCCAATCCCTCCCAGCATCAGAGTCTTTTCCAATGAGTAAACTCTTCGCATGAGGTGGCCAAAGTACTGGAGTTTCAGCTTTAGCATCACTCCTTCCAAAGAAATCCCAGGGCTGATCTCTTCAGAATGGACTGGTTGGATCTCCTTGCAGTCCAAGGACTCTCAAGAGTCTTCTCCAACACCACAGTTCAAAGGCATCAATTCTTCAGCACTCATCTTTCTTCACAGTCCAACTCTCACACCCATACATGACCACTGGAAAAACCATAGCCTTGGCTAGACGGACCTTTGTTGGCAACGTAATGTCTCTCTTTTTCAATATGCTGTCTAGGTTGGCCATAAATTTCCTTCCAAGGAGTAAGCGTCTTTTAATTTTGTTGCTGCAGTCACCATCTGCAGTGATTTTGGAGCCCCCAAAAATAAAGTCTGACACTGTTTCCACTGTTTCCCCATCTATTTCACATGAAGTGATGGGACCGGATGCCATGATCTTCTTTTTCTGAATGTTGAGTTTTAAGCCAACTTTTTCACTCTGCACTTTCACCTTCATCAAGAGGCTTTTTAGTTCCTCTTCACTTATGACATAAGGGTGGTGTCATCTGCATTCTGAGGTTATTGATACTTCTCCCGGCAATCTTGATTCCAGCTTGTGCTTCTTCCAGTCCAGCATTTCTCATGATGTACCCTGTATATAAGTTAAATAAGCAGGGTGACAATATACAACCTTGACAGACTCCTTTTCCTATTTGGAACCAGTCTGTTGTTCCATGTCCAGTTCTAACTGTTGCTTCCTGACCTGCATACAGATTTCTCAAGAGGTGGGTCAGGTGGTCTGGTATTCCCATCTCTTTCAGAATTTTCCACAGTTTATTGTGATCCACACAGTCAAAGGCTTTGGCATAGTCAATAAAGCAGAAACAGATGTTTTTCTGGAAGTCTCTTGCTTTTTCCATGATCCAGCAGATGTTGGAAATTTGGTCTCTGGTTCTTCTGCCTTTTCTAAAACCAGCTTGAATATCAGGAAGTTCACTGTTCACATATTGCTGAAGCCTGGCTTGGAGAATTTTGAGCATTACTTTACTAGCGTGTGAGATGAGTGCAATTGTGTGATACTTTGAGCTTTCTTTGGCATTGCCTTTCTTTGGGATTGAAATGAAAACTGACGTTTTCCAGTCCTGTGGCCACTGCTGAGTTTTCCAAATTTGCTGGCATATTGAGTGCAGCACTTTCACAGCATCATCTTTCAGGATTTGAAATAGCTCAACTGGAATTCCATTACCTCCACTAGCTTTGTTCGTAGTGATGGTTTCTAAGGCCCATTTGACTTCACATTCCAGGATATCTGGCTCTAGTTGAGTGATCACACCATCGTGATTATCTGGGTCATGAAGATCTTTTTTGTACAGTTCTTCTGTTTATTCTTGCCATCTCTTCTTAATATTTTCTGCTTCTGTTAAGTCCATACCTTTTCTGTCCTTTATCGAGACCATCTTTGCATGAAATGTTCCCTTGGTATCTACTAGAAGGATTTAAGGGATAAAAAGCACTTTCTTTTAAAAGCAATAAGGGAATTTTAATTGGAGTAAGTGTATGAATAATACATCAAATATATTCTATCATTTTTATTATACAGAAACTGCTGAGGTCTTAGAGATGATGACTGTTAATTAAGTTTATTAAGTCAAAGCCTTAACAGATAAAGAAAATGTTAGGATGAATTCAAAATAATATGAAATGAGCTTTTTTATCAGTAAAAGGAGATTTTTGTAGTAAAATGTCTATAAGTAACTGGTACTTTAGTTGTTCAGCAGGTACAGTATACATAGATCATTGGATTAAAAAATAATTCTATACTTAATTTAATGAGGTGTTCAGAAGTTACAAGTAGTTACTTTCAGTCTCATTATTCTTCATAGAGTTTAGCACCGTCGTACCTTTTAGGATGTTTCTGTCATTGAAAATGACAAACATGTTAAATATAAAACTACACATGATGACATGGTTTAGAAAATTATGGATGTATTTCAGATAGGTTCCATATTTTTCTGTATTTATTTTTTAATAATTCAACAAAGTCCAGCTTAATAACATCTCAATTGCTATGCTTTTGCTTTTTTATACTGCTTAGGGGGTTCTCACAGCAAGAATACTGGAGTAATTTTCCATTTCCTCCTTCATTATGATCCATCTGTTTTGGGTGGCCCTGCAGAGCATGTCTCATAGCTTCATTTAGTTATGCAAGCCCCTTCACCAAGACAAGGCTGCAATCCATGAAGGGGGGTTGGACCATAAGGACGACTGAGTGATGAAAATGCTTACAAATTGTGGTGCTGGAGAAGACTTTTAAGAGTATCTTGGATGGAAAGGAGTTCAAATCAGTCAATTCTAAACTGAATCATCCCTGAATATACATTGAAAGAAAGGATTCTGAAGTTGAAACTCCAATATTTTGGCCACCTGATGTTAAAAGCAGACTCATTGGAAAAGACCCTGATACTGAGAAAGATTGAAGGCAAAAGGAGAAGGGAGTGGTAGAAAATAGGATGGTTAGATAGCATCACCAACTCAATGGACATAAATTTGAGCAAACTCAGGGAGATAGTGGGGGACAGAGGAGTCTGGTCCGCTGCAGTCCATGTGGTTGCAAAATGTCATACACTGCTTAGAGACTGAACAAGTGCTATGTATATTTTCTCATGCTAACTTTTGATTTTGAATTGTTTTGTTACAAAGCTTTAATTTTTGTACTCACTACAAAATATTGGTAAATTCAAATGAGATAAAATAAATACTGTAGTTTTACATCACTAATAACAGAAATGCACCTCAAAACTATGATGAGGTATCACCTCACACTAGTCAGAATGGCCATCATTAAAATGTCGGCAAATAACAAATTCTAGAGAAGGTGTGGCGAATAGGCAACCCTCCTATACTGTTGACGAGAATGAAAATTGGTATAATCACTATGGGAGACATTATGAAGTTTCCTCAAAAATCTAAAAATAGTGTTGTTCTATGATACAGCAATTTCACTCCTGGCCATATACCTGGACAACACTATAATTCAAAAACATGCATGCACTCCAATGTTCATAGCAATACTATTCAGAAGAACAAAGACATGGAAATAAGCTAAATGTTCATTGATGAATGATTGGATAAATAAATTGTGGTACATATATATAATGGAATACTATTCAGCCATAAAAAGAACAAAGGAATGCTATTTGTAGCAACATGAATTCAACTAAAGATTATCATACCTCATGAAGCAAATCAGAAAGACAAATACCATATAATATCATTTTTATGTGGAATCTAAAATATGGCATGAATGAATCTAACTAAAAAAATAGTAATAGGCTCAGGGACACAGAGAACAGATTTACGGTTGCCAAGAGGGATGGGGGAAGGAGCCAGAGGGATGGACTGAGAGTTTTGGTTTTGTAGATGCAAAGTATTACATTTATAATAGATAACAGAAGTTCTTACTATGTAGCAAAGTGAACTAAATCTAATCTCCTTGGATACACCATAATGGAAAAGAATATAAAACAGAATGTATGTATTTGTATAACTGAGTCACTTAGCTGTACAGTAGAAATTAGTTCAACATTGTAAATAAACTATTCTTCAATTTGAAAAATAAAAAAATAAATAATTATGAGAATATACTAAAATGTGCTTGTTGCTTATACATAAAAATAATATACAATTTGGTAAGAAAAGCAAAAATATATCTAAATATAAATAACAAACAGATAATTTCAGTGAAAATATAAGCAACAAATGAACACTTTAAAGAATCTGATATCTATAGTAATCAAGAAAGCAAATTAAAATGAAATGTATTTCTTACTTTTCAAATTTGGGGAAAAATTGCATGTTATTGATTTTTAGAGGTGATCACTATGTATACAGAAGTCAAAATCTGAAGCACAACTGAAATTTGTAGTTAAATGATTATAATTTATTATAAAATTATAAATAAATCAAAGTTAAATAATTTAAATAATTGCAACATCCACCATAACAGTTAATATTTCAGTATATAGTATTCATACTTTAATTTTGTATTTGCATTCATTTCTAAACATACATATGTTTATATAAACATGTAAATGTATACATTTATAAAAATGCTTCATAAACCATTACGTTTTATAAACTTATTTAAGGCCTTGTTTTCATTCTGTGGCAGATGATACACAGTGCAATTTTGGGGGTCATACAGAAATATGTTCTTATCTTCGCTTTTTCCTTTACCAATAAGTAATACGGAATAATATATCTGTGAAAAGGGAGCAATAGAATTTTCTCATACTGATGTGAGAATTTAAAGAGAAAATTCATAAAAGTACTTCACACATACTCCTTTCTTCTTCAAGAAATTAAAACATCCTCAATTATTTAACTATAATTATTTTATCAAATTAATTCTAATTTGAGATCAGCTGTTTCATTTACTAGAAATGTATTTCTAAAAAACTTGGGAACTTTTTAATGCATGATATGGAAAAAGTTAATAGCATAGCAATGATCTCTTTTTTTGAGATCTAGTAGAAAACTCCCAGAATATTCTTTTAACCTAATGTTATTAGTGTTATTCAGAGTAGATTAACCTTTTTTTTTTCCTCCCATTTTAGCTATTGTTAATTATATATAGTTTATTCTCTTGAGTTTATTTATGTTTCATAGAAAAAATTCCATTTCAATTTTTTTCAAAATTTATTATAGACATATTCATATCCTTTCCTCATAAATTTAAAGTTTTCCTTATGTAAAACAATAATTTATTAGTCATGGTATTTTCTGTGTGTATCATAACAGGATACTAAAGGAGTGTGACTCCAATTTTTTATATGTGACTGCATACAACTTTTAAGCCTCATTGCTTTCTCTACACTTTCCTTACCCAAATTTCAGCTGATGATTAAAAAGGCCTGTAATTCCCCCTTTTGTGGTCTCCAGGAGATACAAACCATGCAAGGCCTTGCTTTTCTTAGAAACCCTAATTCCAGTCCCACTACACAATCTCCATAACAACCTTGAAGCTGTAGTCATTTATGGCTGTTTCTCAGAATATTTTCAGGTCAGCCTGGAGGATATTACCTGATCTCCCAGGAAATGTCATTACGTATGTAAGAAATCTTTTCATACAGTCTTGGTGTACCTGTACGTGTGTGTGTGTGTGTGTGTGTGTGTGTGTGTGTGTGTGTGTGAGAGAGAGAGAGAGAGAGAGAAAGAGAACCAGTCTTAACATCCAAATTGAATATAAGTTGGATTTGGAGTCCATTTTCTTTCTTCTGAATAGCTAAAATAAATGCAAATGCAATGGTATTCTTAAGAGTAACCTCTTAATGTCTCATAAATAGGTTAGAAAATAAAAAATAAATTTACAGAAACCTCCCCCAAGATAAATGATAGGTAATTTATTTTTTTGTGTATCTATAGTACATATGTGAACACTTTTTATTCCACAGAATATCCAGAAAAAAAATAGTGTGGTTTCCTAAACTCTATAGAGTGAACTTAATTTGCCAAATTAAGAAAAAAATACTATTTTTTTCTGGATATTCTGTGGAATAAAAAGTGTTCACATATGTACTATTGATACACAAAAAAAATAAATTACCTATCATTTATTCTTGTTCTCATTCTAGTTTTATATATATATATATATATATATATATATATATATATATAATGACAGGCTGTGAATATGCATAATTTCACTGATTTTATTTTTCTAAACTCAAAATGTATTCACTTTCCCATTTAACCAGATTCCATTCCTCTAGATCTTCATTTCTAATCAGCCTTAAGGCAAAGGAATGTAATATAGACAAAAACAAACCAAACATAGACTAACTAAAATGGAACTAGATGTGAAATGTAGATCTCTCCATAATAGGACTGTGTATATAAAATAAACAATATTTTATATTATTATTATATTTCTGATATCCTCATATACAACTACATTTTCAAGTCTTTTTTTTTTTTTCCTTGCCTTGAAGTGGTCATCAGTAAGTTTCCCACAAACTTTACTTGGGACACGTGATTCTCTTCTGTGTTCCTTGTGTTGGGCTCAGTTGCTCCGTGGTATCCCACTCTTTGTGACCCAATGGACTGTAGTCCACCAGACTCCTCTGTCCATGGGATTTCTCAAGCAAGAATACTGGAGTGGGTTGCCATTTTCTACTCTTGACTCTCTTTTGGTGTATATATATATATATATATATATATATATATACACACACACACATACACACACAATATCTTATTTGTTCAACATGGATTTTTCGGTCCTGGTGTTAGTCAGGAAATTAGGCATGAGCAATAAGGAGTGGCCAAACTGGAAAAGATTCAAGTTGATCTCTAAACCCCATCCAAGACACACCACAGTGTAGCCCAGGACAGATCACAGATATGCTACAAATCACCACAGGAACTTTTCCAACTCTGGTGCATGTGCCCTAGGTACACAGTGAATACAAACTAACCACAGGAGCTTCTCCAACTAAGGCGCATGTGCCCCTGATGCACAGCTGTGTCCTCTGCTGTGTCCTCTAGTGACAACAGACAGTCAGGAACTTACTCAGTTCAGTTCAGTTGCTCAGTCATGTCTGACTCTTTGCAACCCATGAATTGCAGCACGCCAGGCCTCCCTGTCCATCACCAACTCCCAGAATTCATGCAGACTCATGTCCATCGAGTCAGTGATGCCATCCAGCCATCTCATCCTCTGTCGTCCCCTTGTCCTCCTGCCCCCAATCCCTCCCAACATCAGAGTCTTTTCCAGTGAGCCAACTCTTCACATGAGGTGGCCAAAGTTCTGGAGTTTCAGCTTTAGCATCATTCCTTCTAAAGAACACCCAGGATTGATCTCCTTCAGAATGGACTGGTTGGATCTCCTCGCAGTCCAAGGGACTCTCAAGAGTCTTCTCCAACACCACAGTTCAAAAGCATCAATTCTTCTGCACTCATCTTTCTTCACAGTCCAACTCTCACATCCATACATGACCACTGGAAAAACCATAGCCTTGACTAGACGGACCTTTGTTGTCAAGAGCTTATTAAGGGTTAATAAACATTCTATACATGTATACATCTGATTATAACAGACTGAATTGTGGGAAAGACATGCACAATAGAGCCTGTTGTTGTGTAACTTGCAACTGTCAGTCAAAACTGTCAGCCCATGCCCGCCTAAATGTATATGTAAAATCCCTTTCTTGAAAAGTATAATATCTCTTCTTTCTGGTGCCAGTGCCCCTCTTGGCTTGGCCCACCTTTCCCTTGAAGTATTCCTTCTGTTCTTTCCTTAATAAACTTGTTTTTGCCACATGTAAGATATCACATTCTTCCTTGTGTCCTTACCAAGAACCAAGGCCCACAAAAGAAGGTCCTCATCTACCCTCCCCAAATCCAATAACACTGGGAGTAAGGAGCCTATACTGACCAGGGGAGCCTGAGCAGAGGGTCCATTAGGTCACAAAGAGTTGGACATAACTGAGCACTACACGTACTCACCATGGCACTTCCCTTATCCCAGTTTGCAATTAGAGAAAGTTGGTCTGAGGGATGCCTTTGGAACAAACACAAAAACATTCTGTATTCACAAGGGCCCAAAGGAATAATTATTGTGAGTTTAGGAGCCCCTGACACTAGCTCCAGGATCAGAATCAAAGCCTTCTTCATATCTCACACTATACCACAGGGAAAAGGCATTTACTGTATTTGCTACTCACTTCAGCCCTTCCTTCCAAAAGATCTGTCCTTGTACACAAGTAAATCTTATATATTTTGGACCTTCTTTTTCATGTGACCATGATGACCTGTACTTTTTCCATCTCATATAAGTGCCAGACCTGGAGACATAAAAAGAATGCTCATATGAGTTACCCAGGTCTACCATATGGAAATCACTAACTAATGAAGAAATATACACAGATGAATATAGAATCAAACATTGAAAGAGGGAAAAAAATAGATATTTGAAACTCTGCATTTGATGCTGGGAAAGATTGAGGGCAGGAGGAGAAGGGGACAACAGAGGATGAGATAGTTGGATGACATCACTGACACAATGGACATGGGTTTGGGTGGACTCCAGGAGTTGGTGATGGACAGGGAGGCCTGGTGTGCTGCAGTTCATGGGATCGCAAAGAGTCGGACACGACTGAGCAACTGAACCAAACTGAACTGAATTCAACCATTCTCAATCCTGTCTACCACTAGATAATATATAAAAGAGAAATGTTGTAAAATTGCTTCAGCTTGTGATTAAATATTTTCTCAATAAAATCAGTATCTCAAATGTGTTTTTTAAAAATGTCAAAGACTTTCATATATAGCTGAAATAAAAATTTAAACATAAATCAGTTCAGTTCATTTCACTCAGTCATTTCTGACTCTTTGTGACGCCATGAACTGCAGCACGCCAGGCCTCCCTCTCCATCACCAACTGCTGCAGTCTACCCAAACCCATAAATAAATATGAATATATTTATATAGTATAAAATAAATGTAAATATAAATATAAATATATATATATATATATATATATATATATATCTCAATCTGATTTCAGCATTGACTATCTGGTAATGTCCATGTGTAGAGTTTTCTCTTGTGTTGTTGGAAGAGAGTGTTTGCTATGACCAGTGCATTTTCTTGGGAAAACTCTATTAGCCTTTGCCCTGCTTCATTCCGTACTCAAAAGCCAAATTTGCCTGTTACTCCAGGTATAGAAAAAGGAGTACATCAAGACTGTATGTTGTCACCCTGCTTATTTAACTTATTTAACTTATCATGAGAAATGCTGGGCTGGAAGAAGCACAAGCTGGAATCAAGATTTCCAGGAGAAATATCAATAACCTCAGATATGCAGATGACACCACCCTTATGGCAGAAAGTGAAGAGGAACTAAAAAGCCTCTTGATGAATGTTAAAGAGGAGAGTGAAAAAGTTGGCTTAAAGCTCAACATCAGAAAACTAAGATCATGGCATCTGGTCCCATCACTTCATGGAAAATAGATGGGGAAACAGTGGAAACAGTGTCAGACTTTAATTTTTTGGGCTCCAGAATCACTGCAGATGGTGATTGCAGCCATGAAATTAAAAGACACTTACTCCTTGGAAGGAAAATTATGACCAACCTAGATAGCATATTGAAAAGCAGAGATATTACTTTGCCAACAAAGGTCCATCTAGTCAAGGCTATGGTTTTTCCAGTGGTCATGTATGTATGTGAGAGTTGGACTGTGAAGAAAACTGAGCATCCAAGAATTGATGCTTTTGAACTGTGGTGTTGGAAAAGACTCTTGAGAGTCCCTTGGACCGCAAGGAAATCCAACCAGTCCATCCTAAGGGAGATCAGTCCTGGGTGTTCATTGGAAGGACTGACAAAGCTGAAACTCCAATACTTTGGCCACCTCATGCGAAGAGTTGACTTATTGGAAAAGACCTTGATGCTGGGATGGATTGGGAGCAGGAGGAGAAGGGGACGACAGAGGATGAGATGGCTGGATGGCATCACTGACTCGATGGACATGAGTCTGAGTGAACTCCGGGAGTTGGTGGTGGACAGGGAGGCCTGGAATGCTGCGATTCATGGGGTCGCAAAGAGTCGGACACGACTGAGCAACTGAACTGAACTGAACTGATAGATGCTGAAATTCACAATACTGGAAATCTAAACCCAATACATTAAAAGGATTAAACACCATTATCAAGTAGGGTTTATCCTGGAAATTCAATGGTGGTTCAACGTAACTAAGTTAATCAATGCCATAATATTAGTAGAAGAGAAAAAAAAAAAAAAAGCATCTCAGTTAAGGCCAAAGACGTATGTAATAGGTGCAAACACTTTTTTATGATAATGCTACTCATGAAACTAGAAAAATAATGAAAATTCATGGACATAATAAATAGCATTTAGAAAATTTCACAGCTAACAGCATACTCAAGAGGAAACTAAATTTTTTCTACTAAAGAAAGGAATAAGATAAAGGTGTCCACTTTTAGCACTACTATTCAACATTGTACCAGAAGTTCCAGCCAGACTTATTAGAGAAGAATAAGAAATAAAAGATATATAAATTTTAAATGGAGAAGTAAAAGTATCTCTATTTATAAATGCCAATACTATTTACAGATTTTCACAAATAATAGTCAAGAAAGTGTCTAGAACTAATAAATAAGTTCAATAGAGTTGTATCTCTAATATAATAAATCTGCTTCTAGATGATGGACCAATTCTTGTGGGAAATGTTTTATATTGAGTCCTTCACTTTGATCTTTGTAGAATAGTAAGAGGTAGAATGGTCATTAACAATTGTAGGATCAGTTTTGGTGAAAGGAAGCCCATGTATCCAAGTTCATAGATAAATTTCATCTTTCTTGAGATCTTTGAGCAATTTGGGGGTAACTAGGTAAAGGGTCTGACAGACATCATCATAGCAATTTTCTTGTCCATCTGATTATTGAAAATCTCTTCTGCTACTTGGGTGAGCATTCTCATAATTTTACACGTATCCTATTAATAATCTTTCCATCTGTTCCTTCCAAGTGCTTCATTACAAAGTCAAGACACTAGCAACTGCTTTTGAATAAATCTTTGTAACTATGTCTCTTCTTGGGCAAATTTGACAGACAGTTTCACTGCTAAAATATCTGCTTATTAGAGTATCTCATTTCCTCACTGTTCTTTAGGATCATAATGCTGTGGACATGAGGTTTCTGCAGTCAGTTTCTACAGTTTCTGCTAAAATATCTGCTTATTAGAGTATCTCATTTCCTCACTGTTCTTTAGGATCATAATGCTGTGGACATGAGGTTTCTGCAGTCATATTCTACAAATATTGGAAAGAAAAAATTATAAATCAAGCCACATTTTTCTTCTTGCCTTGTTGATTCTCCATAGGAAGGAGTGTGAATGTGTCTGTGTGTGTGTGTGTGTAGGCATGCATGGTCAGGCACACGTGTGCCTACAAAACAAAATAATGGATTTTTTTTCTATCAGGTTTTAAACTTAGAGTTTGATAAGATATATTAGCTACATTTTCAAAACACAAAAAAATAAAGCCCACAACTCAAAAATATGTGGCAGACAAATAGATACAAATTCCCTTTCCAGAAGATTATGAGGAAATGTAACATCTGGCTGAAGTTGGACATATACACTTTACTCCCTTCATTTATCTCATTAAAAAAAAAATAAAGTAATTGCTTCCTTCATAATTCTGTATTGGTCAGAATAAAACCTGCAGAATTAAAGAAGTCTTATTTAGTAGTAGTTATAATTTTGCTTCACATTTTAAGAGTAGATTGTGTAATGTAAAATTATATTAAAAATAATATTGAAAGCATGGCTGTATACATGTTATCAAGTCCAAATTTGCACTGCTTGCAGCACAACAGGCCAATAAACTGATAAATGTGTCATTGGGGCAAGGAATAGTAACTTTATTCAGAAAGCCAACAGATCCAGAAGATGGCGAACTAGTGTCCCAAAGAACCATCTTACTCAAATTAGAATCCAGCTTTCTTCTACACTAAAAGGCGAGGGAGAGTGGATGGTTGTTGCAAATTTCTTGGTGCAGGAATATCTTGCTCTTGCAGCTGTCCATGTAGGTCTAGTCACAGTATTCTTATGAGCCTCCAACAAAACAAACTGTTATTTTCTGCTCTATAACTTTTTATCTCTGTATAAATTGAAACCTTTACACTTATAAAGTTCAGAGTCCTTAGAAGAGGTTATTGTGCATATTTCAGGCTATGCTGCTGCTGCTGCTGCTAAGTCGCTTCAGTCGTGTCCAACTCTGTGTGACCCCATAGACGGCAGCCCACCAGGCTCCCCTGTCCCTCGGATTCTCAAGGCAAGAATGCTGGAGTGGATTGCCTTTCCTTCTCCAATGCATGAAAGTGAAAAGTGAAAGTGAAGTTGCTCAGTCGTGTCCGACTCTTCATGACGCCATGGACTGTAGCACACCAGGCTTCTCCATCCATGGTATTTTCCAGGCAAGAGTACTGGAGTGGGGTGCCATTGCCTTCTCCAATTTGAGGCTATAGGTAACATTTATTTTACAAAGGCTCAGAGTCATCATGGCTAAGCACAGGGAACAGAGCAAAAGGGTTGGAGCTAAAGAAACAGATGGAACATAGAGTCAGGTTTGCTCTTCTCTATTGCATACAGATTCTATTTCATGAGCAAAATAATTCATTCTTGTATTTTAACAATAACAACAACAAAAAAAAAACTTTTCTGAAATTTGGTGAAGAAGTGGAAAAAGGGGGATGTTTCAAAGTTTGAATTAATTTGGCTCTGATTTTAATATTCTACAATATTGTTAAAGTTTAAATACTCTTTGCCTTCTATAACATGGTTTTGTGAAAACATCCTTGATTCATTGTATGACCATGACTATGAGTCAAACTAAATACACCTGTCCTGATTTACAACACACCTAGTCCTCAGATAAGAAGTGAACTGCATAGATTTTATTTTTCTGGATTTAGTATAACTATCATTAATGGAATATGATTAGAATAAGCAGTCTTTTCAAATATATACAAAAATAATGCTAGTGATTTTTCATTGGGGATACAAAATCTACTTCATTTTGTTATTTCCTGAGAAAATAAAGATGATTTCTATTGAAAATACTGAGAGCTCTGCAGTCAGGATGCCTATGCTAGTCATCTTGAATATTGCACTTAAAAGTAGTTTCATTTCATCTGAAAAATAAAGAAAACATTATAGATACTACAAAAGTTTGTTTTGATTATTAAATGATTTTACATATATATATTAATAAATTAAAATTGCCCGATACATATTAACACTCACTAAATGTTAGGTAGTGTTATTATGAGAACTTTTGTCAGATTAAACATAGTTGCATGCATAAATATAAAAATATAAGTCCTAGTAAAGTGTCAAAATTAATGTACTAGGTAGGCCACTTTTGGTCTTCTATAATGTGAGTCAAAATAAATTGCATTGGATTTAAACTAAGGTCAAAAGGAAATATCCCCATTTTTTACAGCTGCATTTATATGCAAAATCTGGTCCTTTAGTGATTTTTGTGTGGAAGACCAAAACAAGTATAATTTAAACTCAATGAATGACACTTTATTAAATCACAAAATGTGCCTTTAAACAGCAAAATGGTTTTAATACATTTCAATTAGCTATCTGGCAAGTCAACAGATGTACATGACCAGGCTTGCATAATTTATCTACTAACAATAGTGTTGGTCCTTTCTAAGAGCTTGTAACATTGCCTGCAATAACAATCTTAATACATCATTGATTTCTGGCTTCACAATTTGCAATAGAGTTTTTAAAGCAGTACCACTTTGAAAATGTCAATAAAATATACATTTTATTTAATTCAGATGCACAGTATGATACACATAATTTCTCAAAACTGATGCAAGGATCTGTCAGAAGATATGTCACAGCTAAGAGTTTACATGTGTATCCTTATCAAAGTCAAAATGTCCCAATTAATATTATCTTTTCTCAAGGATCGTGAAGACAAAAATTCTTTTTCTCATGGAAATGTTTTTATTTATGAGACTGTGTAGCATATTGGGTAAGGGTCATACATAACCTGGAGGCAGATTACCCACAATTAATTTCACCTTCTAGCACTTCCTAGCTGTGTGACTTTGTATAACTTACTTAACCTCATCAAGACTCTACTTCCTGTGTTATGCTGTTGTTTTTCAGTTACTCAGTCATGTCTAACTCTTTGTGACTCCATGGACTGCGGCACAGCAAGCTTCCCTGCTGAAAGGTTGTTGCTGAATCACAAAAGACACTGGGATTATTGGCTTCTAGAAGAGAGGAATTCAATCCTGGGCTGGTGACAAGGCTTGATCACTCAGTTTTTGTTTAATAAAGTTTTATTAAAGTATAAAAGAGATAGGGAAAGCTTCTGAAATAGGCATCAGAAGGGGGCAGAAAGAGTGTTCCCCTGCTAGCCTTTAGCAGTATGTTATATACCTATCAGCACACTGTTAATTAGTGAAAGAGGAAGTATCAGAACTCAGAGTGGCACTAGGCCCCTCATCCACAACATGCATTTTGAGATAACATTTTCACCAGGTGAGTCATACAGGGCCATAAAAGGTTCTTTGACATGAATCTCGAAGAAAGGTGGGTTTCCAAGTAAATATATAGTTTCATTAACATAGATTAGGAGAACAATGTATGAGTAAAAAATACAGGTTTGTTAAGCCATTATCAGTTCTAAGTCTTAAGTGGAGCTGACTTGAAGAAAGAAATTCTCTGTTGTCCCCTTCTCTTCTTTCCCTCAATTATTCCGAGCACCAGGTTCTTTTCCAATGAGTGGACTCTTCACATCAGGTGGTCAAAGTATCAGGGCTTCAGCTTCAGCATCAGTTCTTCAGCATGTGTTATGTTAGGAAAACAAAAATAGCTTCTTCATTGGACTGTTGGGAAAGGAGGAAAAAATGTATAGGCATATGTGTGTTAGTTCTTCAGTTTTGGCCTTGGAGTACAGAATGAAGCAGGGCAAAGGCTAATAGAGTTCTGTCAAGAGAATGCACTGGTCATAGCAAACACCCGCTTCCAACAACAGAAGAGAAGACTCTAGACATGGACATCACCTGATGGTCAACACCGAAATCAGATTGATTATATTCTTTGCAGCCAAAGATGGAAAAGCTCTATACAGTCATCAAAAACAAGACCAGGAGCTGACTGTGGCTCGGTCATGAAATTCTTATTGCCAAATTCAGAGTTAAATTGAAGAAAGTAGGGAAAACCACTAGACCATTCAGGTAGGACCTAAATCAAATCCCTTATGATTATACAGTGGAAGTGAGAAATAGATTTAAGGGACTAGATCTGATAGACAGACTGCCTGATGAACTATGGATGGAGGTTCATGACACTGTACAGGAGACAGGAATCAAGACCATCCCCAAGAAAAAGAAATGCAAAAAAGTAAAATGGCTGTTTGAGGAGGCCTTACAAATAGCTGTGAAAAGAAGGGAAGTGCAAAGGAGAAAAGGAAAGATAAACCCATTTGAATGCAGAGTTCCAAAGAATAGCAAGGACAGATAAGAAAGCTTTCCTCAGTGATCAACGCAAAGAAATAGAGGAAAACAATAGAATGGGAAAGACTAGAGTTCTCTTCAAGGAAATTAGAGATATCAAGTGAAATTTCATGCAAAGATGGGCTCAATAAAGGACAGAAATAGAATGGACCTAACAGAAGCAGAAGATATTAAAAAGAGGTGGCAAGAATACACAGAAGAACTATACAAAAAAGATCTTAACAACCCAGATAATCATGAAGGTGTGATCACTCACCTAGAGCCAGACATTCTGGAATGTGATGTCAAGAGAGCCTTGGGAAGCATCACATGAACAAAGCTAGTGGAGGTGATGGAATTCCAGTTGAGCTATTTCAAATCCTAAAAGGCAATGCTGTGAAAGTGCTGCACTCGATATGCCAGCAAATTTGGAAAACTCAGTAGTGGCCACAGGACATGAAAAGGTCACTTTTCATTCCAACTCCAAAGAAAGGCAATGCCAAGGAATGCTCAAACTACCACACAAGTGGACTCATCTCACATGCTAGTAAAGTAGTGCTTAAAATTCTCCAAGCCAAGCTTAAGCAATACATGAACCATGAACTTCCAGATGTTCAAGCTGGTTTTAGAAAAGGCAGAAGAACCAGAGATCAAATTGCCAACATCTGCTGGATCATCAAAAAAGCAAGAGAGTTCCAGAAAATCATCTATTTCTGCTTTATTGACTATGCCAAAGCCTTTGACTGTGTGGATCACAGCAAACTGTGGAAAATTCTGAAAGAGGTGGGCATACCAGACCACTTGACCTGCTTCTTGAGAAACCTATATGCAGGTCAGGAAGCAACAGTTAGAACTGGACATGGAACAACAGATTGTTTCCAAATAGGAAAAGGAGAACGTGAAGGCTGTATATTGTCATCCTGCTTATTTAACTTATATGCAGAGTACGTCATAAGAAACGCTGGACTGGAAGAAGCACAAGCTGGAATCAAGATTGCCAGGAGAAATATCAGTAACCTCAGATATGCAGATGACACCACCCTTATGGGAGAAAGTGAAAAAGAACTAAAGAACCTCTTGATAAAAGTGAAAGAGGAGAGTGAAAAAGTTTGCTTAAAGCTCAACATTCAGAAAACGAAGATCATGGCATCTGGTCCCATCACTTCATGGGAAATAGATGGGGAAAAATCACTGCAGATGGTGACTGCAGCCATGAAATTAAAAGATGCTTACTCCTTGGAAGGAAAGTTATGACCAACCTAGATAGCATATTAAAAAGCAAATACATTACTTTGCCAACAAAGGTCTGTCTAGTCAAGGCTATGGTTTTTCCAGTGGTAATATATGGGTGTGAGAGTTGGACTATAAAGAAAGCTGAGCACCTAAGACTTGATGCTTTTCAACTGTGGTGTTAGAGAAGACTCTTCAGAGTCCCTTGGACTGCAAGGAGATCCAACCAGTCCATTCTAGAGGAGATCAGCCCTAGGTTTCTTTGGAAGCAATGATGCTGAAGCTGAAACTCCAGTACTTTGGCCATCTCATGCAAAGAGTTGAAAAGACTTGGAAAAGACTCTGATGCTGGGAGGGATTGGGGGCAGGAGGAGAAGGGGATGACAGAGGATTAGGATGGCTAGATGGCATCATCAGCTCAATGGACATGAGTTTGTGTGAACTCCAGGAGTTGGTGATGGACAGGGAGGCCTGGCGTGTTGCGATTCATGGGGTCGCAAAGAGTCGGACACGATTGAGCGACTGAACTGAGCTGATCTTGTTAGGAAGTGTTCTAATCTCATCCTTTTATATGTATGTTTCTTAAAGAGATTATCCTTCCCAACTGTATATTCTTGCCTCCTTTGTGAAAAATAAGGTATCAGAGGGTTGTGGGTTTATCTCTGGGCTTATATCCTGTTCCATTGGTCTATATTTCTGTTCAGTACCATTTTTTAAAGAGACTGTCTTTTCTACATTTTATAGTCTTGCCTTCTTTGTCACAGATTAATTGACCATAGATGTATGGGTTTATTTCAGGGTTTTCTATTCTGATTCATGGATCTATATTTCTATTTTTGTGCCAGTACCATAGTGTTTTTACAATTGTAGCTTTGTAGTATAGTCTGAAGTCAGGGAGACTGATTTGTCCCACTCTGTTTTTCCTTCTCAAGATTTCTTTTGTTATTTGGGGTCTTTTTTGTCTCCACACAAATTTTGAGATACTTTGGTCATGTTTTATGAAAAATGCCATTGGTATTTTTATAGGGATTGTGTTGAATCTATAGATTGCCTTCAGTGGTACAGTCATTTTAACTATTGATTCTTCCAGTCTATGAAGATGGTATATATTTCACTCTGTTTGTGTTTTCTTCATTTTTTTTTTCTTTTAATCAGCATCTTATAGTTTTCAGAGTACAGGTTTTATGTAGCCTTAGGTAGTTTTATTCCTAGGTATTTTATTCTTTTGATGTGATGATAAATGGAATTATGTCTTGAATTTATCTTTATGATCTCTCATTGTTAGTATGTAGAAGTGCAACATATTTCTGTGTGTTAATTCCACAACCTGAAATTTTACCAAATTAATTGATGAGTTCTAGTAGGTCTCTGGTAGCATCTTCAGGGTCTTCTATGCATAGAATCATGTCATCAGTAAACAGTGACAGTTTAAATTCTTCTTTTCCAATTTTGGTTCCCTTTACTTCTTTTTCTTCTATGATTGCTGTAGCTAAGATATTCAAATCTATGTTGAATAAAAGTGGTGAGGGTGAACATCCTTGTCTTGCTCCTAATCTTAGTGGAAATGTTTTCAGTTTTTAATAACTGAATATGATGTTAGCTGTAGGCTTGTCATATGTGGACTTTATTACACTGAGGTATGGTCCCTCTATGTCCATGTTCTGGAGAGCATTTATCATACTGGGTGCTGAATTTTGTCAAAACTTTTTCTGCACCTACTGAGATAATCATATTTGTTTGTTTGTTTGTTTGTTTTTCCTTCAGTTTGTTGATGTGGCATATCACATTGATTAATCTGTGGATATTTAAAATTCTTGCATCCCTGGGATGAGGCATACTTGGTATGCTGTATGATCTTTTTAATGTATTGTTGAGTTTAGACTGGTAGTATTTTGTTGATGATGTTTGCACCTATATTCATTAGTGATACTGATTTATAATTTTCTTTTATGTGGTGTCTTCATCTGGTTTTGGTATCAGAGTGATAGTGGCCTCATAAAATTAGTTTGCAAGTTTTCTTTCCTCGTAATTTTTTTCTAATAGTTTCTAAAGTGTAAGTGTTACCTCTTCTCAAATCAACTGTGAAGTCGTCAGGTCGGGGCTCTTGTTTGTTGGGTGTTTGTTAATCCCAGTTTTAGTTTCAGTGCTTGTGATTGGTCCATTCATATTTTCTATTTCTTCCTTTTTCAGTATCGGAGGACTGTTCATTTCTAATAATTTGTCCACTTTTTCCAGGTTGTCCACGTTATTGGCATACAGTTGCACAGAGTAGTCTATTATGATTCTTTGTATTTCTATGGAGTCAATTACAACTTATTCTTTCTCATTTCTAATTTTAATTATTTGAGTCCTTTCCCTTTTGTTTTCTTGATGAGTCTGACTAAAGGTTCATCAATTTTGTTTATCTTTTCAAGCACGAGCTTTCAGTTTCATTATCTTTGCAACTGTTTTCCTTGCCTCTATATCTTTTGTTTCTGTTCTGATCTTTATGATTTCATTCCTTCCATTAACTTTAGGTTTTGTTTGTTTTTCTTTCTCTATTGTTTTAGGTATAATGTTAGGTTGTATATTTGAGATTTTTCTTTGTTTTTGAGGTAAGATGGTATTGTTATAAACCTTCCTATTAGAACTGCCTTTGTGGCACATTGCAAAATGGCAGAGGAATAGGATGGGGAGACCACATTTCCCCCACAAATACATCAAAAGATCATCTGTATGTGGAGCAATTCCCACAGAACAACTTCTGAATGCTGGCAGAGTACCCCAGATGCCCAAAAAGGGAAAGCAAAATCCTTGGAATGCTACTGTAATATGTCAGGACTGAAACCCAGAGGCTCTCAATTCTAGGAGTTTGGGCCATTAGAGAACTCCTGACCTCAGGGAATATTAGTAGAAGCCCACTCAAAAGCCTTCATACATACACTGAGGCCAAACTCCACCAAAGAGCCAGCAAGCTACAGTGCAATATACCCCACACCAATTTGCCACCAAGAGAGGAATGCAGCCCTGCACATTAACTGACAGGGTGCCCGATACATACCATAGCCATAGAAATGCCAACCTCACTACTAGACACTGTACTACCCTCCAGAAAGATGAGATACAGCTCCATATACTAGAACACAGGGACAAATTCCCCAACCAGGAAACACTTACAAGTGGTCCAATTCCACCCACAGGGAGCAAACTCCACAAATAAGAGGAACTATGACCCTTCAGCCTGAAGAAAAGAGACCCCAGAGAAAACTAAACAAAAAGAAAAGGCAGAGAAATATTCAGCAGGTGAAACAACATGATAAAAACCCGCTAAGCCAAAGAAAAGAAGAGAAGTTTACCTTAAAAAGAATTAAAAATAATAATAGTAAAAAATGATGCAAATACTTTAAAACATCATAGGGACACAGACATATAACCTGGAGATCAAGAAAGAGAAGATGCAAGAAATATTTAACAAGGGCCTACAAGAAATAAAGAATAGTCAATCAGCAGTGAACAACACTGAAGAAGCTGAATTTGCACAGTTCTAGGAAGACCTGCAAGACCTTCTAGAACTAACACCCAAAAAAGATGTCCTTTTCATTATACGGGACTGGAATGCAAAAATAAGAAGTCAAGAAATACCTGGAGTAACAGGCAAATTTGGCCTTGGTGTACATAATGAAGCAGGGTAAAGCTAGTAGAGTTTTGCTAAGAGAACACACTGGTCATAGCAAACACTCTGTTCCAACAACACAAGAGAAGACTCTACACATGAACATCACCAGATGGTCAATATCAAAATCAGATTGATTAGATTATTTGCAGCCAAAGATGGAGAAGATTTATACAGTCAGTAAAAACAAGACTGAGAGTTGACTGTGGCTCAGATCATGAACTCCTTATGCCACATTCATATTTAAAATGAAGAAAGTAGGGAAAATCGCCAAACCATTCAGGTATGACCTAAATCAAATACCTTACAATTATACAGTGAAATTCACAAATAGATTCAAGGAATTAGATCTGATAGTCAGAGTGCCTGAAAAACTATAGACAGAGGTTCCTGACATGGTACAGGAGGCAGGGATCAAGACCAACGCCAAGAAAAAGCCATGAAAAAAGGCAAGGTGGTTGTCTGAGGGGGCCATACAAATCACTGTGAAAAGAAGGAGAAAAGGCAAAGGTAAAGGAAAAAATGAAAGATATATCCATTTGAATGCAGAGTTTCAAAGAATAGAAAGGAGAGATAAGAAAGCCTTCCTCAGTGATTAATGCAAAGAAATAGAGGAAAGCAATAGAATGAGAAAGACTAGAGATCTCTTCAGGAAAATTAGAGATACAGGAGAACATGTCATGCAAAGATGGACTCAATAAAGGGCAGAAATGGTATGGACCTAACAGAAGTAGAAGATAATAAGAAGAGGTGGCAAGAATACACAAAAGAACTATACTAAAAAGATCTTCACAACCAGATAATCATAACAGTATGATCATTCACCTAGAGCCAGACATCCTGGAATGCCAAGTCAAGTGGGCCATAGGAAGCATCACTACAATCAAAGCTAGTGAAGGTGATGGAATTCCAGTTGAGATATTTCAAATCCTAAAGGATAATCCTGTAAAAGTGCTGTACTCAATATGCCAAGAAATTTGGAAAACTCAGCAGTGGCCACAGGACTAGAATAGTCAATTTTCATTACAATCCCAAAGAAAGGTAATGCCAAAGAATGTTCAAACTACCACACAATTGCACTCATCTCACACACTAGCAGAGTAATGCTCAAAATTCTCCAAGCCAGGCTTCAACAGTATATGAATCATGAACTTCCAGATGTTCAAGACAGATTTAGAAAAGGCAGAGAAATCAGAAATCAAATTACCAACATCCTTTGAATCATTGAAAAAGCAAGAGAGTTCCAGAAAATATCTACTTCTGCTTTATTAATTATGCCAAAGACTTTGACTGGGTGGATCACAACAAACTGTGGAAAATTCTGAAAGAGATGGGAGTATCAGGCCACCTGACCTGCCTCTTAAGAAATCTGTATCCAGGTCAGGAAGCAAGAATTAGAACTGGAACAACAGACTGGTTCCAAAATGGGAAAGAAGTACATCAAGTCTGTATATAGTCACCCTACTTATTTAATTTATATTTAGAGTACATTATGAGAAATGCTGGGCTGGATGAAGCACAAGCTGGAATCAAGACTGCCAGAATCAAGACTGCTGGAAATTGAGTGACGGAGACTGTCTTTGGTCCCAGGGTTAAATATTCTCCTTCAGGGACTACAAATCTGGTGATACTCTTCACCATTCATTCACTGTAAGCCATCATACTTATCAATAATTACATTAAATGTGAATGGGCTAAATATTCCAATCAAAAGACTAATCTTGCTTAATGGATAGAAAAACAAGACCTCAATATATGCTGTTTAGAAGAGTCCCTCCTCCAACCTAGGAACACATACAGACAAAGTGAAGGGCTGGAAAATATATATCATGCCAATGGAGACCAAAAGAATGTGGGAGTAGCAAACGTATTAGATAAAATAGATGTTAAAATAAAGACCATTATAAAAGACAAACAAGGTCACTGCATAATGATCAAGGGATCAATTCATGAAGAAGATACAACAACTTTTAACATATATGAATCCAAATCAGAAGCACCCCAATATATGCTACAACAATTAAATGGGAATTCAACAATAACAAAAAAATAGTGGGGGGACCTTAATACCGCACCCACACTAGTGAACAGTTCATCTAGACAGAAAATTAATAAGGAAATATAAGCTTTAAATTGTACATTGGAACAGCTGGATTTTAGTTGTTACTTACAAATAGGGCATTTCACCCCAAAAATGGATTTCACCATTTCCTTAAGTGCTCATGGAACATTCTACAGGATAGATCACATCTTGGGTCACAAATGAAGCCATGGTAAATTTTTTTTTTTTTTAATGAAATAATTTCAAGCAACAGTTCTGGTAACAATCCTGTAAGATTAGGTATCAATTGTAGGAAAACATTTAAAAACACAAACACATGGAGGCTAAACAACAGAGTTCTGAATAACGAACAGATCACTGAAAAAAAAATTTAAAAAAAAAAAGAAAATAAAGTATCCATGAAACATATGACTGTGAAAACAACAATCTAACGCCTATGGGATTCAGTAAATGCAGTGCTGGGGGAATTTCTTAGTAATACAAGCCTACTTCAAGAAACAAGTGAAAGTGAGTGAAGTCGCTCAGTTGTGTACAACTCTTTGCAACCCCATGGACTGTAGCCCACCATGCTCCTCTGTCCTTGGGATTTTCTAGGCAAGAGTACTGGAGTGGGTTGCCATTTCCTTCTCTGGAGGATCTTCCCAACCCAGGGATCAAACCCAGGTCTCCTGCATTGTAAGCAAGACACTTTACTGTCTGAGCCACCAGGGAAGTCCTAGAAACAAGAGAAACATCAAATGAACAGCCTAATCTTATACATAAATCTACTGTAAAAACAAGAACAACCCCCCCCCCCCCGCCCCACCGCCCAAGTTAGTAGCAGGAAAGAAATAATGAAGTTCAGAGCAGAAATAAGCACAAGAAATGAAGGAGACTATAGCAAAAATCAATAAAACGAATAGCTGGTTCTTTGAGAAGATAAACAAAATAGACAAACTGTTAGCTACACTCTTCAAAAAAAGAGAGATGCCTCAAATCAATAAAATTAAAAGTGAAAAAGGAGAAGTCACAACAAGCAACACAGAAATACAAAAGATCATAAGAGACTAGTATGAACCGCTATATGCCATTAAAATTGACAACTTGGAAGAAATGTACAAAGTCTTAGAAAAGTATTACTTTCCAAAACTGAACCAGGAAGAAATAGAAAACATGAGCAGACTAATCACAAGCATAGAACATGTAACTGTAATGCAAAGCCTTCTAAGAAACAAAAGCCCAAGACCAGATGGATTCACAGGTGAATTCTACCAAAAATTTAGGAAATAGTTAACACATATCCTGCTCATACTCTTCCAGAAAATCACAGAGGAAGGAAAACTCTCTAATTCATTTCATGAGGCCATCATCACCCTGATGCCAAAGCCAAAAACAGATGCCACACACACAAAAAAAAGAAAGAAAGAAAGAAAGAAACTTACAAGCCAATAGCACTAATGAACATAGATGAAAAATTCCTGAACAAAATTCTAGCAAACAAAATTCAACAGCATGTTAAAAAGATTATACATCATGGCTAAGTGGATTTTATTCCAGTGATGCAACAATTCTTCAATATACACAATTAATCAGTGTGATACACCATATTAACAAATTGAAAGATAAAAATCATCTGAATATTTCAACAGATTCAGAGAAAGCTTTGAAAAAAAATCAACACCCACTTATGATAAAAACTCTCTACAAGTAGGAACAGAAGGAACATACCTCACCATAATAAAAAACCATGTATAACACACCCTCAGCAAATATTATCCTCAAGGGGCAAAAATTGAAACCATTTTTAAGAGAAGTGTGCCCACTCGCACCACTTCTATTCAATATAGTTCTGGAAGTCCTTACCACAGCAATCAGAGAAGAAAAAGAAATAAAAGGAATCCAAACCAGAAAATAAAAAGAAAACTGTCACTGCTTGCAGATTACATGATTCTCTACATAGAAAACCCTAAAGATGTCATTAGAAAATTACTAAAGCTAATAGTAAATTTGCAGGATACAAAATTAATATACAGAAACCTTTTGTATTACTATATACTAACAATGAAAAATCAAAATGAAAAATTTAGGAAACAATTCCATTCATTATTGCAACAAAAGGAACAAAATACTTAGGGAGAAATTTACCTAAAATTTTAAAATTTACCTTCTAAAAGCAAAAATAAATAGGACCTAATTAAACTTAAATACCTTTGCATAATGAAGAAAACTATATGCAAGATGAAAAGACAGCCCTCAGAATTATAGAAAAAAATAGCAAATGAAACAACTGACAAAAAATTAATTCTCCAAAGTATACAAGTAACTCTTGCAACTCAATACCAGAAAAACAAACAACCCAATCAAAAAGTGGGGAAAAGATCTAAACAGACATTTATGCAAAGAAGATATACAGATGGCTAACAAACACATGAAAAGATACTAGACATTGCTCATTATTAGAGAAAAGTAAATCACAACCACAATGAGGTATCATCTCACAACTATCCTAATGGCCATCATCAAAATGTCTACAAACAATGAATGCTGAAGAGGGTGTGGATAAAAGGGAACCCTCTTACACTATTAGTGGAAATGCAAACCAATAAAACCACTATGGAAAACAGTATGAATTTTCCTTAAAAAACAAAAATAAAAGCACCATATGACTCAGAAATCCCGCTCCTGGGCATATACCTTGAGGAAACCAGAAATGAAAAAAACACAGGTACACTAATGTTCATTGCAAGACTATTTAAAACAGCTAGGACATGTAAGCAATCTTGATGTCCATTGGTAGATGAATAGATAAGGAAGTTGTGGTATACATATACAATGGAGTATTACTCAGCTATAAAAATGAATGCATTTTATTCAGTTCTAATGAGGTGAAAGAACCTATTGTAAGGAGTGAAGTAAGTCAGAAAGAGAAAGACAAATACCATATATTTAAACATATAAATGAAATCTAGAAAGATGGTACACATGATCCTGCCTGCAGGGCAGCAAGGGAGACACAGAAGTAAAGAGCAAACTTTTGGACTCAGTGGTAGGACAGGATGGGATTATTTGAAAGAATAGCTTTGAAACGTATACATTACCATATGTAAAATAGATAACCAGTGCAAATTTGATGTATGACACAAGGCACCCAAAGCCAGTGCTCTGTGATAATCTAGAGGGATACAGTGGGGAGGGAGGTTAGATAGGATGGAGTGTTCAGGATGGAGGACACACGTATATACCTATGGCCAATTCATACTGACATATGGCAAAAACCATCACAATATTGTGAAGTAATTATCCTTCAATATGGTTTTTCCCGTGGTCATTTATGCATGTGAGAGTTGGACTGTGATGAAAGTGAAAGTGGAGAGTGAAAAAGTTGGCTTAAAGCTCAACATTCAGAAAACGAAGATCATGGCATCTGGTCCCATCATTTCATGGGAAATAGATGGGGAAACAGTGGAAACAATGTCAGACTTTATTTTTCTGGGCTCCAAAATCACTGCAGATGGTGACTGCAGCCATGAAATTAAAAGATGCTTACTCCTTGGAAGGAAAGTTATGACCAACATAGATAGCATATTCAAAAGCATTGCCAACAAAGGTCCGTCTAGTCAAAACTATGGTTTTTCCTGTGGTCATGTATGGATGTGAGAGATGGACTGTGAAGAAGGCTGAGCGCTGAAGAATTGATGCTTTTGAACTGTGGTGTTGGAGAAGACTCTTGAGAGTCCCTTGGACTGCAAGGAGATGCAACCCGTCCATTCTGAAGGAGATCAGCCCTGGGATTTCTTTGGAGGGAATGATGCTAAAGCTGAAACTCCAGTCCTTTGGCCACCACATGCGAAGAGTTGACTCATTGGAAAAGTCTCTGATGCTGGGAGGGATTGGGGACAGGAGGAGAAGGGGACGACAGAGGATGAGATGGCTGGATGTCATCACTGACTCGATGGACATGAGTCTGAGTGAACTCCGGGAGTTGGTGATGGACAGGGAGACCTGGCGTGCTGCGATTCATGGGGTCGCGAAGAGTCGGACACAACTGAGCGACTGATCTGATCTGAAAATAAATAAATTTGAAAAGAAGAACTCCTTTTCCTGCATCCCATAGATTTTGGATTGTTGTGCTTTCATTTTCATTTACCTCTAAGTGTTATTATTATTTTTTTTTCTTTGATTTCTTTAGTGATCCATTGGTTGTTTCATAGCATATTGTTTAGCTGCCATATGTTTGTGTTTTCTATAGCTTTTTTTTTCTTTTTTTTCTTTCTTTTTCTTATATTTCATTTCAAATCTCATGGCATTATGATCAGAAAAGATGCTTGATATAATTTTAATTTTCTTAAATTTACCAAGAGTTTTCTTGTGCCCAGCATGTGGTCAATCCTGGATAATGTTCTCTATGCACATTAGAAAAATCTATAGGCTTCTGTTTTGGGATGGAATGCTCTATAAATATTAATTAAATCCAACTGGTCTAAAGTGTCATTTAAAGCCTCTGTTTTCTTACTAATATTATTTCTGGATGATCTGTCCATTGATGAAACATAAAGAAGCCTACTATTTTAGTGTTACATCAATTTCTGCCTTTCATATTGAGGTGTTCCTATTTTGGGTGCATATATATTTTTAATTGCTATATCTTCTTCTTGGATTGAGCCCTTGATCATTAGGTAGTATAACTGCACCCCTCCCACTGTCTCTGTGGCTTCTTTTTCATCTTTGGGCATGGGGTACCTTTTCTGGTGTGTTCTAGCATCCTCCTGCTGATGTTTGTTCAATAGCTAGTTGTCATTTCAGTTCTCCTGCAGAAAAGATGAGTGCACATCCTTCTACTCCAACATCTTGAGCCAATCTACATCACTAGCTTTAATTTGAATTCTTTTTCACCTTTATATACTAATCAGGTAGAAAGTTTTACTATAATCAGGACATGCTTAGAAAAAGGGAAATATAAATTAAGATGTGTTTCATGGGAAGAAGTAAAAACCTTGAAAAACTTAGAAAAGCTAGTAAAGGATATTTTTAAGATGACTGGACTTGGGTATAATCATTGTAAATCATGGATGTAGTATCACAATTAAAAAAACAAACAAAAACTAATGAAGACCTGAGCATGTTTGTAAGAACATACTATAAAAGAAGCTATGCATGACACTCCACTTCCCTGGCAATTCTACTGTGTGGAGAGAATGAAGCAGAATTGCTAAAGGGCTTCATCTGGATAAATGGATTGATGCTACAGGCTGGCATAGGGCTTGTGACAGATTCAGACATTCCTACATGCCTGTTTTGAAACACAGAAGTGCCAAGACCAAGACAATAAGTGATCCTGAACGGGCCTGGGCTTGTCTAGAATGTCCAGGTGACTGAATTGAACCATACTACCTTCAGCTGATTCTACATTATCATAAATGATCCCACACAATTGATATATTGACACATGATTGCAAGTTGGAATAGATAAGAAATGTGGGCGTTCACAGTGGAAATTGAGGAAACCCCGAAGACATCAAGTGGACCAGATGATGTCCTAAATAGTAATTTCCTGATTATGGAAATCCAGAAGCTACTCTAATTACATTTTTACTTAAAATAGTGATATTCAGGGCCTCCTTCAGGTTTCTGAATTTTTTAGTGACATTTTAATATATCATTATTATTATTACTTTGTTATCTGCAACTTGTTTCTATTATTTGCTAATGGAAAAATGACACTACTTAAAAATTGATCCTGAAAGGCAGTCAGCACAAAATAGAAAGATGTAAAATGCTTGGAATTGATGATTATATTAAGGTGTTATAAAAGACTGTGAAATACTCACTCAGAGTTTGGAGAAGTATATGGTTTTCAGAGAGGAAAAAACAAAACAAGAAAAAGCTGAGTAACATTCTCTGATTATCAGAGGCCTCAAACTAAACTCTGGAGTCTCTATGTCTGCTACATTGTGCCAAATAATACAGTAATTGATGATTAAACCTTCAATTCAGTTCAGTCGCTCAGTTGTGTCAAGCAAATGCAATTTTGAGTTACATCTGTCCTAAGAAATACTCTTTTGAACTCCTCAAATATCCCTTTTCCCATGTTACAAAGAGTAAATTGGTAGTGAAATGCCATAATTTTAAAAACAATAGAACCATTCTTTGCTGTTTTTTTGTGTTTTTTTTTTTCTTCTCAAGTTGAGAATGTGGAAGAAAAGATTTGATTTTATAAAGAGTCTCTGATGTTAGTGGAAATGGAAAGAGTCTGAGACACCAGACTTCACATATGCATTTATCTAATCCATGCAAATGTGACCACGGTTAACAGATCAGGAAGTGGAGTTAGCTGCCAATAAGAACTCAGCAAGTTGCATACATGCTGTGAACTTTGGACAGGATTAATTAATTATGGAGCCCCTCAGAAAGAAATCAACAGGCAACCTGTTCACAAATCTATCAGAAAATGTTTATGCACTGTGAAAAGTATAAGTTATTCATCTCTTTGGAAAAGAAATCTAATTTAACTACCAGCATAGATAGTTGTAGCATCTCTCCCAGGTCTGTATCACAGACACAGAGCCCCTTGAATGAAAACTGTACACTTGAAGGATGGGCTGTTATAAAACTACATATAGTTATTGTTGAAAGCTTTATATAGTCATTTCCAAAACAGTCAGTGATCAGTATCTGAGATAATTGTAAACTAGGTAAAGCAGAAATTCCCAAATATTCAGTATCTCAAGGAATATTAGATTCTGGTGCTAGCAATAATTTCAGGGAGCATAAAATCATCTTGGCCAAATGTTTCTGGAATGTACTCAAGAATGTCATGTTATAAATAAATGTATAACCAATTTTTGTGCCATGTTAGTAAAACTAGTGAAACTCTAAACATAACCAGTGCTTTCTATTTTGAGAATTGTGGGGAATTACAAGTATTTCTTTCTTAAATATCTGGTAGAATTTGCCACCAAAATCATCAGAGGATGGAGTTTCCTTCTTTGGAAAGTTTTCAATACAAGTTAAATTACTTTATTAGACTATTTGTATTATATATTTCAAGTTATTTTGGTAGGTTTCCCTTTCAGAAATAGATCAATTTCACCTAAATTTTCAAATGTATTTGTAGAAAGCATTTCATAGTTGTCACTTATTCTTTATGTCTCTGGGCTCTGTATAATTATTTTTCTTTAAATATCTGTGGAGTCTGTATGGTAGTCTGTCTTCATTCCAGCTGTCTTCACACTCATTTTTTTATTTCTACTTTGTTACTTCATATAGTTTTATCAATTATTTCTGACTTTAAAGAGAAAGCATTCAGTCTGTTTGGAATCACAGAGTCAGAAAGGACAGAACACATATGCAATCAAGCCACAAAATATTAGTGTAGGTTTTATACAGATGCTCTTTATCATTTTAAGAAAATGTCCTCTTATTCCTTTTGTGTTGAATGTTTTTATTCCAAATGAGTGCTTCATTTTTCCCAA
Source organism: Bos indicus x Bos taurus (assembly GCF_003369695.1). Taxonomy (NCBI): domain Eukaryota; kingdom Metazoa; phylum Chordata; class Mammalia; order Artiodactyla; family Bovidae; genus Bos; species Bos indicus x Bos taurus. The sequence goes on from NC_040084.1 coordinate 5,760,823, forward strand.
ATGTTTTTCATGTGTTTATTGAGATGATAATGTGTTTTTTTGTTGTTGTTGTTCTTTGTCTGGTATATTATGTTAATTGATACTCAAATGTTTACTCAATCTTTCATTTCTGAGATAAATCCCACTGGCTAAAATTTTGGAAAAGAGTGGAAATGTGTAATAGTTACTCTTTAAGTGTTTGGTAAGAATATCTAGTAAGACATCTGTGTCTGGGTTTTTGCCTTTTTGTGAGATTTTAAATCATACTCCACTTCTCTTGCTTTTTCACACATCTCTTGCACTTTCTCAAATATCATTGGATTAATCTTTTATTTTATAATATTGTTAGGGGAAGCACACTGAATGAAACCACCCACTCTGGCCAGACACTATAATAACCATTTGCATAAGTTGTTTTATGACAGGAGGTCCTGGTAAGGAACAAGGAACTAACAAGCCACTACCAACCAGAAGAATTTGAGAAAGGTCAAAAGGAGACACCACATGCCTGACCACCTCCCAGAATCCTTCTCTCTCACATCTATCTTGGCTGAACAAGGGGTACACCACTAGGAAGGACTCTGAGTCAGAATGATTGGCTAAAGACAACCTGGAAACTAATTCCATCACCATAAAACCTGAGATTGCAAGCCATCTGGCAGAGCTGTTCTCCTGGGTTCCCTTAACCTACTGCTCTCCACCCAGGCAAGCTTTCCCAATAAGATCTCTTGCTTTGTCAGTTCCTGTGTCTCCTTGGACAATTCATTTTCGAGTGTTCGACAAGAGCTCAGGCCCTGGAAGGGGTCCCATTTCCTGCAACAATATCTTGAGCATAAAACCACTTCTCAAGATTTTGGGAAAACCATAGGAGGTTTGAATAATCACCTCCCTTATTTAAATCCATTTATACCAATATCCTCTGGATGTTTTTTGTAAAGGTTTTTGTTTTAGTTGGCAGCTATTTCACTCTTAAAGATGAAGTTCATGATTGTGTTTTTAATGTTTGGTTTACTTTTCCTTCAAGCAAGACATCATAATCTATAAATAGAAGTACCTCAGAACTGTCTATTAAGTAACTTTTGATTTTAGAATATTATTCAGTTCAGTTCAGTAGCTCAGTCGTGTCCAACTCTTTGCGACCCCATGAATCGCAGCACGCCAGGCCTCCCTGTTCATCACCAACTCCTGGAGTTCACTCAGACTCATGTCCATCGAATCAGTGATGCCATCCAGCCATCTCATCCTCTGTCGTCCCCTTCTCCTCCTGCCCCCAATCCCTCCCTGCATCAGAGAATATTATTATAATTACATAAAAATAATACAGAGTTCTTATATAAACCATTATTACCATCTTAGTATATTATGTTTGTCACACTTAATAAATCAATATAGACACATTATATTTAGTTGAAGCATATATCTTATCTAGATTTCCTTAATTTTAAAATAATGTTTTTCTGCCTCAGGATTCAATCTTGGATATTACATTACACTTATTTTTCATGTCTTCTTGTGTTCTTCCTTGCTGTAGCAGTTTCTTAGGCATTTCTTATCTCTTTTTTTTTAAATATAAATTTATTTATTTTAACTGGAGACTAATTACTTTACAATATTGTATTGGTTTTGCCATACATCAACACGAATCCGCCACAGGTATACACGTGTTCCCCATCCCGAACCCCCCTCTCTCCTCCCTCCCCATACCATCCCTCTGGAATCGCCAGTCCAAGTTCAATGCATGATACTTGTTGCTTGGGGCTGGTGCATTTCTTATTTCTTAATCCATGAGAGATTTGAATAGTTCTAGTCAAGCAATTTGTAAAATATCTCTCACTTAGGATTTTGCTGATTTTTGTTCTCAGGACTAGGTTGGGATTATAAGTTTTGGGGAGGAAGACCCCAGAGGTAGAGTCTTTCTTGTTGCTTCCAGGGTACATGCTATCATCATGACTTTGACCCTTGTTGATCATGATTATCACCTGTTTGATACAGTAATTTTCAGGCTTCTCTCCTGTAAAGTTATTGCTTTAATCTCTTTACACACTTTTAGAAGGAATTCACAGTGTATAGTGGCCCTGAGGCGGTGGGGAATTGTGTCCTACCACTTTGAGGGCACATTATCTACATAAATCATTTGGAATTTTTCTGTATGCAAGACTTGTCTATTTATATCATTGGTTTATTTATTCAATAATTCTGTTATATAATTATAGAAACAATCATATTTATTTTGTATTTCTATTTGCTTTTCAAATTTTGCCAGCTTCAGCCATCAGGAGTTTTGCTTGACTTTTTGTCCCTTTGACATATCCCTATCTTTCTGGCTTTTTGTTTAACTTTGATAATTAAAAAAAATTTTTTTTGATGTTACAAAAATAATCCAGGTTCATTGTGTATCTGTGTTGCCACAGTCTAAAATTCATCTATTTCTCCAAGGACTTCTGAATCATTTTATTTAAGAACATTAGAAGGTATGATCTGAGGGGCAGGTATTTCTGTATGCTGAAGTGTAGTTGCTTCTAGGCCATCTTTGCTTACAGAGGGAAAATTGTGTGTGTGTGTGTGTGTCTGTGTGTGTCTGCGTGTATGAGTGTGTGTGTTTGTGTGTGCCTGTGTGTTTGTATGTACCAACCTATATAGGTACACATAGCTATGAATATTTCTGTGTATAAACATCTCTAGATTGCCAGAATTTTTGCAGTTCAGTTCAGATCAGTCACTCAGTCATGTCCAACTCTTTGCGACCCCATGGAATGCAGCACACCAGGCTTCCCTGTCCATCACCTTTGCAGAGCATACAGAAAGTCAGGACCATTGTGTCGGTGATGCCATCCAACAATCTCACCTTCTGTCAGCCTCTTCTCCTCCCACCCTCAGTCTTTCCCAGAATCAGGGAATTTTCCGATGAGTCAGTTCTTTGCATCTGGTGGCAAAATAATTGGAATTTCAAGTTCAGCTTCAGTCCTTCCAATGAATATCCAGGACTGAACTCCTTTAGGATGGACCAGTTTGATCATCTTGCAATCCAAGGTACTTTCAAGAGTCTTATTCAACATCACAGTTAAAAAGCATTGATATTTCGGCACTCAGCTTACTTTATACTCCAGCTCTCACATCCATATACGACTACTGGAAAAACCATAGCTTTGACTAGATCTACCTGTGTTGGCAAAGTTATGTCTCTGCTTTTTAATATGCTCTCTAGATTGGTCATAGCTTTTCTTCCAGGGAGCAAGCGTCTTTTGATTTCATGACTGCAGTCACCATCTGCAGTGATTTCGGAGCCCCCCAAAATAAAGTGGGCCACATTTTCCCAACTATTTGCCACAAAGTGATGAAATAGATGCCATGATCCTGGTTATCTGAGTGTTGAGTTTTAAGCCAACGCTTTCACTCTTCTCTTTTACCTTCATCAAGAATCTCTGTAGTTTTTCATCACGTTCTGCCATAAGGATGGTGTCATCTGCGTATCTAATGTTATTGATATTTCTCCTGGCAATCCTGATACCAGCTTGTGCTTCCTCCAGCCCAGTGTTTCTCATAATGTCATGATGTACTCTGCTGCTACTGTATAAGTTAAATAAGCAGGGTGCAATATTCAGCCTTGACATACTCCTTTTCCTATTTGAAACCAGTCTCTTTTTCCATGTCCAGTTCTAGCTGTTGCTTCTTGACCTGCATAGGGATTTCTCAGGAGACAGGTCAGGTGGTCTGGTATTCCCAACTTTTTCAAAATTTTCCACAGTTCGTTGTGATCCACACAGTCAAAGGCTTTAGTGCAGTCAATAAAGCAAAAGTAGATGATTCTCTGAAACTTTCTTGAGTTTTTGATAATTCAGCAGATGTTGGCAATTTGATCTCTGGTTTCTCTGTCATTTCTCAATCCAGATTTAACATCTGGAAGTTCATGGTTCACATACTGTTGAAGCCTAACTTGGATAATTTTGAGCATTACTTTGCTAGCATGTGAGATGAGTGCAATTGTGTGGTAGTTTGAGCATTCTTTGGCATTGCTTTTCTTTGGGATTGGAATGAAAACTGACCTTTTCCAGTCCTGTGGCCACTGCTGAGTTTTCCAAATTTGCTGGCATATTGAGTGCATCACATTCACAGCATAATCTGTTAAGATTTGAAAGACCTCAACTGGAATTCCATCACCTCCACCAGCTTTGTTCATAGAGATGCTTCCTAAGGCCCACTTGACTTCATATCCCAGGAAATTTGGCCTTGGGGAGGAGAATGAAGCAGGGCAAAGGCTAATAGCATTTAGCCAAGAGAATGCACTGGTCATAGCAAACACCCTCTTCCAACAACACAAAAAAAACTCTACACATGGACATCTCCAGATGGTCAATACCGAAATCATACTGATTATATTCTTTACAGCCAAAGATGGAGAAGCTCTATACAGTGAGCAAAAATAAGACTGGGAGCTGACTGGGGCTCAGATCCTGAACTCTTTACTTCCACATTTAGACTTAAATTGAAGAAAGTAAGGAAAACCACTAGACCATTCAGGTAGGACCTAAATCAAATCCCTTATGATTATACAGTGGAAGTGTAAAATAGATTTAAGGGACTAGATCTGATAGACAGAGTGCATGATGAACTATGGATGGAGGTTCCTGACATTTTACAGGAGACAGGAATCAAGACTATCCCCAAGAAAAAGAAATGCAAAAAGCATAATGGCTGTCTGAGGAGGCCTTGCAAATAGCTATGAGAAGAAGAGAAGTGAAAAACAAAGGAGAAAAGAAAAGATATACCCATTTGAATGCAGGGTTAAAAGAATAGCAAGGACAGATAAGAAAGTCTTCCTCAGAGATCAGGGCAAAGAAATACAGGAAAATACTAATGCATATATATGGAATTTAGAAAGATGGTAACAATAACCCTGTGTACGAGACAGCAAAAGAGACACTGATGTATAGATCAGTCTTATGGACTCTGTGGGAGAGGGAGAGGGTGGGGAGATTTGGAAGAATGGCATTGAAACATGTATAATATCATGTATGAAACGAGTCTCCAGTCCAGGTTCGATGCATGATACTGGATGCTTGGGGCTGGTGCACTGGGACGACCCAGAGGGAGGGTATGGGGAGGGAGGAGGGAGGAGGGTTCAGGATGGGGAACACAGGTATACCTGTGGCGGATTCATTTCGATATTTGGCAAAACTAATACAATATTGTAAAGTTTAAAAATAAAATTAAATTAAAAAAATAATAGAATGGGAAAGAATAGAGATCTCTTCATGAAAATTAGAGAAACCAAGGGAATATTTCATGCAAAGATGGGCTCAATAAAGGACATAAATGGTAGGGGCCAAACAGAAGCAGAAGATATTAAAAAGAGATAGCAAGAATACACAGAATGACTTTACCAAAAAATATTCATGTCCGAGATAATTACAATGGTGTGATCCCTCACCTAGAGCCAGACATCCTGGAATATGAAGTCAAGTGGGCCTTAGGAAGCATCACTATAAACAAAGCTGGTGAAGGTGATGGAATTCCAGTTGAGCTATTTCAAATCCTAAAAGATGATGCTGTGAAAGTGCAACACTCAATATGCCAACAAATTTGGAAAACTCAGCAGTGGCCACAGGACTGGAAAAGTTCAGTTTTCACTCCAATCCCAAAGAAAGGCAATGCCAGACAAAGCTCAAACTACCACACAATTGCACTCATCTCACACGCTAGTAAAGTAATGCTCAAAATTCTTTAAGCCAGGCTTCAACAGTAGTTGAAATGTGAACTTCCAGATGTTCAAGCTGGTTTTAGAAAACGCAGAGGAACCAGAGATCAAATTTCAAACATCTGCTGCATCATTGAAAAAACAAAAGAGTTCCAGAAAAACATCTATTTCTGCTTTATTGACTATGCCAAAGCCTTTGTGTGGATCACAATAAAGTGTTAAAAATTCTGAAAGAGATTGGAATACCAGGCTACCCGATCTGCCTCTTGAGAAATCTGTATGTAGGTCAGGAAACAACAGATCGAACTGAACATGGAACAACAGACTGGTTCAAATAAGGAAAAATAGTACGTAAGCTGTATATTGTCACCCTGCTTATTTAACTTATATGCAGAGTACATCATGAGAAAAACTGGGCTGGGTGGAGCACAAACTGGAAATTGCCGGGAGGAATATCAATAACCTCAGATATGCAGATGACACCACCCTTATGGCAGAAAGTGAAGAAGAACTAAAGAGTCTCTTGACCAAAGTGAAAGAGGAGAGTGAAAAAGTTGGCTTAAAGCTCAACATTCAGAAAACAAAGATCATGGCATTTGTTCCCATCAGTTCATGGGAAATAGATGGGGAAACAGTAGAAACATTGACATAATTTATTTTGGGAGGCTCCAAAATCCCGGCAGATGGTAACTTTAGCCATGAAGTTAAAAGATGCTTGCTCCTTGGAAGAAAAGTTGTGACCAACTTAGACAGCATATTAAAAAAGCATAGACATTACTTTGCCAACAAAGTTCTGTCTAGTCTAGGCTATGGTTTTTCCAGTAGTCATGTATGGATGGGAGAGTTGGACTATGAAGAAAGCTGAGTGCCAAAGAATTGATGCTTTTGAACTGTTGTTTTGGAGAAGACTCTTGAGAGTTGTTTGGACATAAAGGAATTCCAGCCAGTCCATCCTAAAGGAAATCAGTCCTGAATATTAATTGAAATGACTGATGCTGAAGCTGAAACTCCAGTACTTTGGCCACCAGATGCGAAGAGCTGACTCATTTGAATAGACCCTGATGCTGGGAAAAATTGAAGGAAGGAGGGAAAGGGGACAACAGAAGATGAGATGGTTGGATAGCATCACTGAATCAATGGGCATGAGTTTGAGTAAACTCCATGAGTTGGTGATGGACAGGGAGGCCTGGCGTGCTGCAGTCCATGGGGTCACAAAGAGTTGGACACAACTGAGTGACTGAACTGAACTGATCCAGAACATAAATGGATATAGTTAGGGTGGAACTGATGAATCATGTTTAATTTCTTTGATTATTATGTGCATCATGTGAGCATGGGCAAAAGGTTTTGAAATTAATATATGAGAAGCAGAGTAAGAACTGAAATACTAGTATCTTCCAAATTTTTATTGAGTAGAAGACCATATCAATGCTGAAGAAGAAACATTATCAAGTTTAATTTATTTCAATATTATTAATACATTCTTCCACAGTAGTATGTGCCAAAAAGAGAACTAGAACTCAAAAGTCAGCTGGAGTCTCCTCTGTCCTTCATATTAAGTCACCTTGAGTAGTGTCACTGCTTGTCCTTGAGAGGACCAATCTCAGTCCTGCCTGTCATCAGCTTTAAATTGGCTACAGCTGCCCTGAGTTCATTCCCCATGCTACATGTGTGCAATATTGTTCTTCTTTTTATTTTTCTCTAAATTTCTCATCTCTTAATTTCTTAAATGTGACTGAACATACTGTGAGATTACGTGGAAAGCAAGTGTATTGCAGCATTGAAAGTAATTTTTACGCATAAGCCAGCATCTTTACACTTAAACTGATGCTTTATGATTATTCTGAATAATCAAATTCACTCACAAAATGTGCCCCCTGATACATTTAAGTGCAGGTCCAAAATTCTAATCTTTTTTGCTTGTTCAGTTCAGTCGCTCAGTCATGTCCGACTCTTTGCCACCCCATGAATCGCAGCACGCCAGGCCTCCCTGTCCAACACCAACTCCCGGAGTTCACCCAGATTCACGTCCATCGAGTCAGTGTTGCCATCCAACCATCTCATCCTCTGTCGTCCCCTTCTCCTCCTGCCCCCAATCCCTCCCAGCATCAGAGTCTTTTCCAATGAGTCAACTCTTCGCATGAGGTGGCCAAAGTACTGGAGTTTCAGCTTTAGCATCATCCCTCCAAAGAAATCCCAGGGCTGATCTCCTTCAGAATGGACTGGTTGGATCTCCTTGTTGCAAAATATAATTCCAAGTGTCTGAAACAGACTTCATCTATCCTTATTGAGCTTTGAATCTACCTTGGGCTGTTTGGAACCATTTTCATCTCTTCAGAAGTAATATCTTCTTATGACACTTCTAAATGCTTTTTCATCTGCTTCCAAAGGTGACAAATGATTGCAATGATAACATAAATTTTTAAATGCCTTCTTGTTTTCATTATGTTGGACCCATGATAATTGAAATATTGGAAAGATAAAAGCTCTACAGGACTTTTTGTTTTCTGTGGGGTAAAATGAAGAGAATGCCTGGAGTTACTTTTGGAGAATTTAGAGTTACTTTTCAGGAACAGATTGAGATAAAGAAGGACATTTAAGCTTCCTTTAAAAAGAAAGAGTGAGGCAGCAAATGTTGATAGAAGTTGCAAGAAAATAAAATATTGTTGAAGAGTTTGGGGGAAATTTACTCATTTTAAGCCATCTTTCTCTAGAAATAGAGACTGTGTTTGTCAGTCTGACAGTTACTTGGTAATATGCTGGAAACAGATAGGAAAACTTAAGGATAAAGAGCCCAGACTCAGAACCCAGACTATTCAATATGAATACTCATTCCAACATTTAGTGACTGTTATCTTTGATAGATTACTTTGTTACTTCCTACTTCAGTTTCCTGGTCTATAAAAATGAGATTATAATAGTATCTACCTCATAGGTATTATTTTGAACAAATAATTTGCAAATATATGTACAACACTTGAGAGAACTGGTGTGTAAAAACACTCAAAAAGTGTTAGTGATGAAGCCGTTATGTGACACAAATCAAGATTTTATTTTAGGTTATTCATGGAGTCAGATGCTTGTACATAGCATCAGTTTTCTTTTGGTAAATGTTCTGAGTTATTTATCACTGGCCACTTATATTAGTTCCTCTTGATCTTTTTTGAAATAAAAATACTCTAATATAGTTTAAATATCTTATTCTCAGTAAAAGAAACAATATAGAAAGCCAATGATTTTTAATCATAGACAAAGTAGTCAATGACATGACTAAGAAAGGTATATAATACTTCTTTTTGTTTTTGAAGATATTTTTTATTTAAATTTATTTATTTTAATTGGAGGCTAATTACTTTGCAATATTGTATTGGTTTTGCCATACATCAACATGAATTTCAATGCAGTCATTATGGGCTGAATTAATAGGTGTTTTCCAGCATTATATAATGTTTGCTAGAAGGTTTGTCAATTTCATGATCTTTTTCTGCAATGCAATACAGTATAATTTTTTTAAGTGACTGAAAATTAAACTTTATTTATACTGAGTATGACCCAAGAGATTTGATGATCCTAAAGGAAATCAGTCCTGAATATTCATTGGAAGGACTGATGTTGAAGCTGAAACTCCAATACTTTGGCCACCTGATATGAAGAGCTGACTCATTGGAAAAGACCCTGATGGTGGGAAAGATTGAGGGCAGGAGGAGAAGAGGACAACAGAGGATGAGATGATTGGATGGTATCACCAACTCGCTGGACACGGGTTTGGGTGGGCTCTGGGTGTTGGTGATGGGCAGGGAGGCCTGGCGTGCTGTGGTTTATGGGGTCACAAAGAGTCGGACACGACTGAGCGACTGAACTGAACTGAATTCAAAATTTACGTAGGTTTGCTTTTATCAAAAAGATACCTTCAAAGGGAAATTAAAAAATATGTAAACATCTATGTCCACTGAATAATAAAGTTTAAAATGTCTAGTTATCACTAATAAATTAAAAGTCATACAGAAGCTTCCATGCATTGATAGCTTTAAAAAATATATTCAGTTTTGTGCCTCATAAAGTACCATATTTTTCCAAGATAAAATGCCTCACAAGTACAAAATATTTCACCATTTAAGACAAAATGATTACTTTTAAATTATCCTGATGGCTGTCCTAAAATTTCTTACATCATTGAAATTCATTTTCTTGAAATATATTTTACATAAAAGTTTATTATATCAGGTTACTAATAGCAATATACCTACCACATTGATGTTTTTCCCCTTTAAACTGGATATGAAGCTTCTACAAACAAATAAATCAGAGAATGTGTCTCAGTGTAATACATGTACTTTCATTTTAAAGCCACATCACCCATCCATGCATCAGTCACTCCATCCATTTGAAGTAGATAAAATTCTAAAAATGGCTATAAGAAAAATAGGTTTTATTCAGAAGCAATACTATTCATTGTTACATTCAGTATAAGAGTTTTGACAGTGTAGTCATTTTCCCTTGATTTAATGAAAAATTTATATAAAGTGCTTATAAATTGCATGTTGCTATATTGTGATGCTTTTTTCTTCCCAAAGTTCATATGTTGAATTCTTAATAATTAATGTTATGGTATTAGAAGATGAGGCTTATAGGTGGTGCTTAGGTGATGAGGGTGGAGCCCTCAGGAATGGAATTTTTGTCCTTATAAAAGAGACCCCGTGGATATTCCTCACTTTCTCCACCAAGTGAGGACACAGCGAGAAAGCACAGACTGGAAGAGGACTCTTCATGGAAAATGATTACGTAGGTGCCTTGATCTTGGAATGTTCAGTTTCTGGAAGTGTGGGGAAAACTGTCTGTTGTGTATAAGCTACATAGTCTGTGGTATAGTATCATAGCACCCTGAATGGACTAAGAAATATGTTTATGTGATATATTTTTATGGAGACTATTTCTTGGGTGGATATAAACCATGAGGAAAAAGAGATTTGGGATAATTAATTTATAAATTATCCTTTCATTAAAATATTGATTTTATAGCTCAATTAAATAATTATAATTTATACTATATTATTATCAGTGAAATAAAGCTTAGCTTAGGCACCTGAAAAATTAAAAAAACAGATTCTTATGACATTTTAATGAAATGTAAGAGGAAAAAATAAGCATGTTGTTTTGCAGTAGATATCCATGTACTTACATTTTTTAAACAATTAATAAAAACAATTTATATTTGGGGGGGAAAGTAAATTACACTCAGTGTTTAGGAGGTAAGAAGGCTGTCTTTGATGGGTAAATATATACACCTGCCACAAGCTGCATTCAAACTTATTTCTGAGTAAAATAGAAAGTTATTCTTTCTTGAATATGACTCTAGAATTTTCAGTGTCTTGATTCAGAGTGCCACAAAAAGTAGATGAATCTTCTCAACTATGCTTGTCTAAAATGAATTTTTTTTTTTTAGTTAAAGAAAATTAATTTTTTAAAACTCTTTTTTTTTTTCTTCTGTACTGGGGTATAGCTGATTAAGAATGTTGTGTTAATGTCAGGTGGAGAGCAAAGGGACTCAGACATGCATATACATGTGTTGATTCTCTCCAATCCCCTTTCGATCCAGGCTGCCACATAACATTGAGCAGAGTTTCTTGTGTGATACATTAGGTCCTTTCTATTTATCAATTTTATATATAGGTGTGTGCACATGTCCATCTCAAAATCCCTAAATCTCTGGTAGAAAAATATTAGAGTGTCTTTCTCCTCAAGGATTAATGTAAAACAGAGATTTGTTGAGAGTATAGTTCTTGATATGTTATCTATTTCAACTTTGTCAAAATCCAATAATCCAAACAGAATAGCTTTCTCGGAAAGATCATTACCCAAAGATAGGGGGAAGTGGGTATCTCATTTAGGCAAAGATATCTGACTATATTTAAAGAATTATTTAAGGAAGTAATAACTTTTAGAAATATTGAATCATTTTATAAGAACTGGGAACATTTAAGCTACTAAAATCTACTTTTGTTTATATGTATATTTGTCTTTGTATATATGACTGAAAATGAGAAGAACCAAAAATAATATTTTCTTTGTAAATGAAGGTTGTTTTTTTTTTCCATTTCTATTTTTCATTCCATCTTCTATTAAGGGGTCTTTGAGTAATCGTATACCATTCTTCTTCTTTTACAAAGAAGCCCTAAACTTCAAATAATAAAATATTATTTGTAGAAGAATTTGCATAAAACCTTTAATCATTTTATGTATAACATTTAAGTAAATTAAAATTACTGCTGTGAGACATGTGCATATATTTGTGTGTTTATACACACACACACACACATTCTGGCACTATGAGAAGATTTTTTTTTTTTTTTAATGAAACTGATTGTGGACCTTGTTGTCTGTTAAAATGTTAAGAATATTTCAATAAATGACATATACTTACATCTCTGAATTTTTGTAGTAAATGCAATTAGGGTTTTTGTTGTAAGAAAACATTTCTACAAGCAGTCCTAGCTCAGTTCTGATCTATCTTTTTAGCTTTGTATTCTAGAGAATAATGAAGCTGAAATATTCAAACAGTCACAGATAAACTAGGGACTAATTGAGAGGTAAAGTTATTTCTTTTCCTTTGAGGCAAGAAGAAAATGGAATATTAAATGCTGTTATAAACTTGAATTGGGACAATCATGCCTTTCTATGAATTATGGATATTGACAATTTAGGAAACAAAATTGAGAATTGTATTCTTAAGAGTAACAGAGATTTCCTGCATGGAAAACTCTCAGAATGGGAATGTGTGCATGTGTGTGTGTGTGTGTGTATGTGTGTGTGTGTGTGCGTACTCAGTCATGTCCAACTCTTTGCTACCCCATGTGCTGTAACCTACCAGGCTCTTCTGTCCATGGAATTTTCCAAGAAAAATTACTGAAGTGATTTCCCACTCCAGGGGATTTTGCTGACCCAGGGATTGAACCCAACTCTTTTGGGTCTCCTGAATTGGCAGGCAGATTTTTTACCACCCTTCCATCTGGGAAGTCCTCAGAGTGGGAGACCTAATTATATTTACCTGTAAGCTCTTAAACCTAAATATTCATAATAAATGTCATATTAAGAAAAAGTTTTTCAATTTAACAATTAAAAAAATTGCTGCACAAAATTATTAGTAACAACCTTTGTCCTATAGAGAATTGCAGAGGCTAATCTCAACATTGAGGCTTCCCTCATAGCTCTGTTGGTAAAGAATCGGTTTGCAATGCAGGAGACCCCAGGTTGACTCCTGGGTCAGGAAGATCTGCTGGAGAAACGGATAGGCTACTCACTCCAGTATTCTTGGACTTCTCTTGTGGCTTAGCTGGTAAAGAATCCACCTGTAATGCAGAAGACCTGGGTTTGATTTCTGAGTTGGGAAGATCCCCTGGAGAAGGAAAAGGCTACCTACTCCAGTATTCTGGCCTGGAGAGCACCATGGACTGTATAGTCCATGGGGTTGCAAAGAGTCATGCACAACTGAGTGATTTTTACTTCACTTCCATCTCAATAACCCTTGGACCTAGGGATACAAAAGTACCAAGAAAAAGAAGGAATTAGAACCTCAAAAAATTAATTGTGTGCATATAGCTAAGATAAGTCTTTATCCAAGCTAATATTTAGAAAAGTAAAACTGTTACCAAAACAGAATGGCTTGTAAAAGAGGAGTTTAGTGGCAGAGAGATTATTGCTATATGGTAACACACACACACACATTAAAGCAAACAAACAAAAAAACACCAACAGCAATTACTATGAACATGAATGAGGAAGTAGCTTTCCTTAAATGAATTTATAGTTTAGTGGAAAAACATTTAAATTTTAATTGTGGTTTAGTTAATTTGTGTAAAATACCAGTAGCGTGCAAACAATAAAAAGGCAGTGAATTTGGAATTAGAAAGGCATTGGTTGGTTTTCCCTGCAGCCTTTACTCTGTTACTGAAATTCCACTCTGTAGCTTATTGGTTGTATACACAGTGCCAAATTGCTTTGAGCTTTGAACTCAATTTTATCAGTGATTGCATTAGTTTCCTGTGGCTGTGTAACAAATTACCACAAATTTGTGAGGTTAAACAACAGAAATTTATCCTCTCAGAATTCTGGAGACTAAAAATCCTAAACCAAGATGTGGCAGGGCACTGATCTCCTTGAAGGCTCTAGGGGAGAATTCTTCTCTGCTCCTTCCAGCTCACAGTGGCTCCAGGCATTCTTTGGCTTATGACTTCAAAAATCCAATCTCTGCCTGCATCTACACAAGACATTTTCCTCTTCCTTTTCCTCTGTGTCTTTTCCTCTTCTGTCATTTATGAGGGTGTATTATAGAATTTAATGCAAAGACTAATAAGACCTACTAGAATTAATACCAAAAATTTGTCTTTTTCATCATAGAGGACAGGAATGCAAAAGTAGGAAGAGATACCTGGAGTAATAGTCAAGTTTGGCCTTCATATATATAATGAAACAGGGCAAAAACTAAGAAAGTCTTACCAAGGGAATGCCCTGGTCATAACAAACACCCACTTCCAACAACACAAGAGATGACTCTACACATGGACATCACCAGATGGTCAATACCAATATTAGATGGATTATATCCTTTGCAGCCAAAGATGGAGAAACTCAATACAATCAGCAAGAACAAGACTGGGAGCTGACTATGGCTCAGATCATGAACTCCTTATTGAAAAATGCAGACTTAAGTTGAAGAAAATAGGAAAAATGATTAGGCCATTCAGGTATGACCTAAATCAAACCCCTTATGATTATACAGTGAAAGTGACAAATAGATTCAAGAGATTAGATCTGATAGAGAGTGACTGCAGACCTATGGACAGAGGTTTGTAACATTTTCAGGAATCAGGGATCAAAACCATCCCCAAGAAAAAGAAATGCAAGCAGGAAAAATGGTTGTCTGAGAAGGCCTTACAAATAGCTGAGAAAAGAGAAGTGAAAGACAAAGGAGAAAGGGATAGATACCCAACTAAATGCAGAGTTCTAAACAATATCAAGGAGAGATAAGAAAGCATTCTTAAGTGAACAATGTAAAGAAATACAGGAAAACAATATTAGAGATACTAAGGGAACATTTCATGCAACAATGGGCACAAGTAAGGACAGAAAGGACCTAACAGAAGCAAACAATATTAAGAGATGGCAAGAATACACAGGAACTGTACAAAAATGGCCTTAATGATCCAGATAACCATCACCATAACTCACCTAAAGCCAGATATCCTGGAGTCAAGTGGGCCTTAGGAAACATTTCTATGAACAAAGCTAGTGGAGGTGATTGAATTCCAGCTGAGTTATTTTAAACCTTAAAGATGATGCTGTTAAAGTGCTGCACTCAATATGCCAGAAAATTTGGAAAACTCAGTGGCCACTGGACAAGAAAAGGTCAGATATAATTCCAATCCAAAGAAGGGCAATGCCAAAGAATGTTCAAACTACTGCACAGTATCCTCATTTCTCATACTAGCAAGGTAATGCTCAAAATTTGTCAAGCTAGGCTTCAACAGTTTTTGAACTGAGAACTCCCAGGTTTACAAGCTGGATTTAGAAATGGCAGAGGAACCAGAGATCAAATTTTAAACATACCTTGTATTATAGAAAAAAATAAGGGAATTCTAGAAAAACATCTATTTCTTCTTCAATGACTGTACTAAAGCCTTTGACTGTGTGGATCACAATAAACTGTGAAAAACTCTTGAAGAGCTGGGAAAACTGGACCACCTTATGTGCCTCTTGAGAAACATGTGTGCAGGTCAAGAAGCAACAGTCATAACCGGACATGTAGCAACGGGTACAAAATTGGGAAAGGAGTATATTATCACTATACTTATTTAACTTGTATGCAGAGTACACCATGCAAAATTCTGTGCTGTATTAAGCAGAAATTGGAATCAAGATTGCTGGGAGAAATATTGCTAGCCTCAGACATGCAAGTGAAACCACCCTTATGGTAGAAAGTAAAGAGGAACTGAAGAGCCTCTTGATGAATGTTAAAGAGGAGAGTGAGGATGCTGGCTTAAAACTCAACATTCAAAAAACTAAGATCTTGGTATTGGCTCCTATCATTTCATAGCAAATAGGTGGGGAAAAAATGAAAACAGTGACAGACTTTATTTTCTTAGGCTCCAAAATCACTTTGGATGTTGACTGCAGCCATGAGATTAAAACACACTTGCTCTTTGAATGAAAAGCTGTGCCAAACCTAGACAGTGTTTTCAAAAGTCGAGATATCATTAAAGCTATGGTTTTTCCAGGAGTCATGTGCAGATGTGACAGTTTGACTATAAAGAAGATTGGGTGCCAAAGAATTGATGCTTTTGAACTATGGTGCTGGAGAAGACTCGAGAGTCCCTTGGACAACAAGGAGATCAAACCAGTCAATCCTAAAAGAAATCAGTCTTGAATATTCATTGGAAGGACTGATGCTGAAGCTGAAACTCCAATACTTTGGCCACCTGAATCAAAGAAATGACTCAATGGCAAAGACCGTGATACTGGGAAAGATTAAAGGCAGGAGGAAGATGGGATGACAGAGGATGAGATGGTTGGATGGCATCACCGATCCAACTGACATGAATTTGAGTAAGCTCTGGGAGTTAGTGATGGACAGGAAAGCCTGGTGTGCTGCAGTCCATGAGGTTGCAAAAAGCTGGACATGAGTGACTGAACTGTACTCTGCATATAAGTTAAATAATAGGGTGGCAACTGCCTTGAGGTACTCCTTTCCCAATTTTGAACCAGTCCATTGTCCCATGTCTGGTTCTAACTATTGTGATCTACACAATGAAAGGCTTTGGCATGATCAAAAAAATCAGAAACAGATGTCTTTCTGGAACTTTCTTGCTTTTGTGATGATCCAGCAGATGTTGACATTTAGATGTCTGGTTACCTTGCCTTTTCTAAAGCCAGACTGAAAATCTGGAAGCTCTCAGTTCAGGTACTGTTGAGCTCTAGCTTAAATTTTGAGGATTACTTTACTAGCATGTGAGATGAGTGCAATTGTGCAGTAGTTTGAACATTTTGGGGGATTGCCGTTCTTTGGGATTGGAATGAAAACTGACCTTTTTAGTTCTGTGGCCACTGCTGAGTTTTCCAAATTAGCTGGCATATTGAGTGCAGCACTTTAATAGCAACATCTTTCAGGATTTGAAATAGCTCAGCTGCAATTCTATCACCTCCATTAACTTTGTTCCTAGTGATGCTTCCTAAGGTCCACTTGGCTTCGCACTCCAGAATGTGTGGCTCTAGGTGTCTGATCTTACCATCGTGGTTATCTGAGTTATTTAATTTAAATTTAAAGCATTCTATGTTAAATACAATTTTTACATGTCATTCTTCATTCAACACTAATGACATTTCAAATGTTAAACTGCTACAGGTGGCCACTGGCTACCATATTGGTCAGTTTGAAACATTTCCATCACCACAGTTTGAGTTCTGTGTACTAGGAGACTATATTATTTGATGAAAAATCTTTATTTCCTCTATATCAACAATTGTTACATGATTAAAATGGGAAATGTTTAAATTTAGACTATGTTGATGCTTATTTTAATACATCTCACCCACTGGTTAATTTAGTTCTTTGAATGCATTGACCAAGAAACATCGATGTTGCTCATTTCCCCTCACTCACTCATGTTGAGTCACATAAATACTGCTCAGTTCACTGAATTGTCCTGTTGGTTGTTCTCATTTTGTTAAGAAGATTTTTGTGCAAGGAAAACTGTGTGTATGTGTTGTAGAACAAAGTTGCAGTTCTCAAGATGTACGATGTAGCTTCAAACCCTAATTGTTTCTCCCAGATCTGTGTACTTAGGAAAATTATTTAAATACTCAAATCCTGTTTTCCCCAAGGGTAAAAATAAGTATAATGTCTACCTCAAAGGGTTATAATAAATAAAAGATCTGATGGTGGCTATAAAGTGCTTGGTACAGCAGATAGGACATAGAAAGTATGAAATAAATATTAACTTAAAAAAATCAACAATTATAATAATAATGAAGCTATGTAAATGTTTTATAGATTGTTATTACAAGTATGTTGGAAAATACCATAACTCTATTAAATTTTAAGAGAAAAGAGATACTACAAATAAACTAACCAGAGTTTGTAATGACTTTTGTCATTAGCATTAATACAAATATTTAAGTTTTAGAGGCATTAGCTGAGTATAGATATAATTAATAAAACATTGATTTTTAAAGTTATTGTTATGATACCTTTTAAAGCTATACATTTTGTATGTCAAATTTTATTAGAATATTTTCTCTATTTTTTAAATTTTAATGCCAGATTTACAATCAATAAACATTTCAGCATAATTTTTTTCATCATGTCAGCAATATAAAAAAGTTGTAGCTAACAAATAAAGCACAGTTAAAAAATAGGTGCAAAAAAATAGTAGTAAATTATTGGTGTAAAATTCCAATAATAAAAGAATTTTTCTGAATTAAGTGCCATACATGTGCCCTCCAGTTTCCTAAGTAAATTAACATCTTACTGAAAGTTGGTCTTGCCTCACTTGCAATTAGTAGAAATCTAAGTAAAGTTCAGGAGCTATCTTTGCTTTGAAAATGTTCGCTATGTAAGTCTTTATCTGACTAATGAATTTCTGTGTGTATCTGTGTGTGTGTGTGTGTGTTACTTGTTTGTTTTTATTATTGCTAGAAATATATGTGATATTCATAGATTGATCAGTTTTAGGGGAAGGTGATAATTTTTTTGCCAGCTCTGTTGAATATTCTGAAAAGAAGAAAATATTTATTATCAAAGATTATCCATTTAGTTCCATTTTGGAATTATAATCCCATTTTGGGGTTATTTATTTTAAATGATGAGTTTTGGATAAAAATAGTAAAGTTAGGAGAGAAATAGGAAAGATGATGGATATTCTTCCACATGATGTCAATAAAATGGATAGATATGCTTCTTTCCAATTCTTAGCCATATAATTATATTTTTATCACCACCAATTTCCCATTTATCCCAAAAGTCCACCATCTTCTTGAATGTTTAAATACTTAAGGTTTTATAGAATGCAGTCATCTCTTATGTCCACAGGGGATGAGATCCAGGACCATTCCCCCTGCCCCCACCATTATGAAAACAAAATCTGTGGATCTAAAGTGCATTTAAACACCGTACAAAATGGTGTTTACAGTGGACCTTCCTTATCTGGTGTTCCACATCTAAGGACTCAATCAACCTCTGTCATTAATAGTGATTCCAATATATTACTAGAATCTTCTATAGTATAAAAAAGATGCTTGTTTCATATTTGGATCTTGGCATTCAATAGTATTGTATCAAGTTTTATATATTATTAATAGTTACATTTTTTGCTTTGTTTTTAAATTAGAGTATAATTGCTTTACAATATTGTGTTGTTTTCCACCACACATCAACATGAATCAGCCATAGCTACACATATCCTATCCCTCTTGAACACCCCTTCACTTCACTCTCATCCAACCCCTCTGGATTGTTACAGAGCACTGGCTGCGGATCCCCTTCCTCATACAGTAAATTCCCACTGGCTATCTATTTTAAATAATATGTTTTGGATAAAAATAGTAAAGTTAGGAGAGAAATGGGAAAACTTTTGCATTAGAATAGGCTACTTTATGTATCCAGTTTTCAGCAGCTTACACCAATAAAATTAATTATTTGTTTCATGCTACATAGTCATTTCAGTGTAATGGGGTCTACTTCATGACATCATGAAGAACTAGACAATAAATATTGTTTACCAAATAGACTGAATTATTGAGGTAAAAGATATTTATCTAACACATATTTCTATGCTCAAAGCATACCCTGTATCTATCACATTGTAGACATTCAATGATTATTTGCTGGAAGGATAGATTAGATATTTGTTTAAAGTTGGATATGGTAATAGAAACAGTTAAAAATGTAAAAAATCTTATAAAAATGGGAAAGATGAAGGAGGGCTGAATATTTTGCTAATAGTTAAAAGCAGAAAAAATGTAAGATTTAAACATTTACATATAAAAAAAATCCTTGACAGATTATCAATATTTTAAATCATAAAGGAGATATTAAATAAATAATATGAGTCTTAAAGTAATGAAAATATATGATGATTTTATATCAAATATAAGTAATTACATAGATTGCACCTCAAACAAAAATAAAATGTAGAGATATTCAGAATACATGAATGTGATGTGTGGAGAAAAATTTAATAACTTTAACTCTAGTATAATAAGGATTTTTAAAATCCTTAAATGCATATGGAAAATTATTACAGTAGAATAATGACTACTATAAAAGTACCATTTAAGAAATATCTATGTGCCTACCATGTGCTTAGCAATGATTACTTCCTCTTATGACACTATCTAAAGGATCTTGATAAAAGAATGAACCATATGACAAAAATAAATGCACTTTAAAAACAAAATACAGGTATAATTCTCAAAGCATACATGTTTATAATCAAATTTTAATAAATAACAAACCTTAATCTGTTGAAGTAATCCTTAATGAGAAAACAAAACTAATACAATTATGTAAAGTTTAAAAATAAAATAAAATTGGAAGGAAAAAAAAAAAAAAAATACCTGGATGGATGAATGAATAAGGAAAAAAAAAAAAAAATGATTTAGCCAGCATTTCCTTTAGATTATAAATTGTTTGAAATATAATTTTGTTTGTAGCCTTAGAAGGTAAAAAAAAAAAAAAAAACGCTGTTATTGCTAGAAAAGGTTATAATCCAATGGGAAATATATCAAGAAAAAAATGGAAATATCCAGAAACTCATATTAAGAATGTACTTAGTTTCTCAGGAGAAATTATGTGGTAATCAGACATGACTTAGCCACTGAACAACAAAATACCTTTAAGAATTTTATATAAAGTTAGTGTATCCAGGGACTTCCCTAGCAATCCAGTGGTTCAAATTTCATTTACCATGCAGTTGTTGTTTTTCAGTCACTAAGTCATGTTTGACTCTTTGTGACCCCATGGACTGCAGCACACCAGGCTTCCCTGTCCTTCACTGTCTCCTGAAGCTTGTTCAAATTTATGGCCATTGATTTGGTGATGCTCTCTAACCATCTCATCCTCTGCCACCCCTTTTCTTTTTCCTTTCAGTTTTTCCCAGTATCAGGGTCTTTTCCAATAAGTTGGTGCTTCACATCAGGTGGCCAAAATATTGGAGCTTCAGCTTCAGCATCAGTCCTTCCAATGAATATTCATCCAATGCAAGTGGTGCTATTTTGACTCCTGATAGGACAACTTAGATTCCACATGTCTCAAGGCCATAAAAACAAAACATAGGCAACAGAAACAATATTATAACAAATTCAGTAAAGACTTTAAAGGTGGTCCACATCAAAATTTAAACATAATAATAAATAAAATGGCATATCCAATTAACAAGTCTCTTCTGATGTTTGCACACTTGTCTCTAAGATTTTTATCATTTCTGAATGCTAAGTCTTTTGATTATAAATTAGCATTGAATTTGCTATGTTTTTAGGTCAAAATCAGGACAATATTTATCTTAATAGTAAAAACAGTCAGAATATAATACAGCTCATGAATAAATACACCACGCTCTAATGCTGCTATATCATCATCCTTTTGAATCTCAGATAAATAAAAATACCCAGGAATCTAGATACATTGGATATATCATTTTTGAATAGTGGATAAGAATCTCACACCTGTGCCAATGAGTTCCTCTTCTTCCATGTCATGTACAGAGATCTCTTAAGCCCCATCATTTAATTATGTCTGTGTATCCTTAGTTGACTGAAAAAGACTCCTCTGTGAATCCACAAATGTTCCCTGAAGTATAAAATTACACTATAAATGCTATTATTATGCAATAACAATAGTTGTTTTGACTTCTAATTGGCTAAAATGCAGTTTTACAAATCCTTTTAAGATCATCATTCACTGAACAATTTTGAATTCAGCAACCAACACTAGCCTATCACTGCATTATTTCTTCAAATTGTGATGTTTTATTATACAAAATGGAAACAATGTGAATTAGTACTAAAGTGGGATTACTTGCACTATGAGACCTGCTATTGGTTATAATGAGCACTATACAAGGAAAACTAAAGCTGTAACTTAGAAAGCATAATTCTTCAGTACAGAATTTGAGCCACTGACTGCTCTCAGTAAAGAAGTTTCTCTTATTTCCTTTGTCTTCTTGGTTGAATTCTGTTGCAAAACAAATGCAATATTAAGGTCAAAGGTGATTAAAGAGATTGAGCTATCTATAAGAGTACGGACAAAAGCCCAAATAAGAAGTCAGTTAGACTGTTTTCAATTTCCATCAAATGGTTTATCATTTTTAATTTATCAATTCAACCCCATGAAAGTGGGAGTGAAAGTCACTCAGTCTTGTCTGATTATTTGTGAACACATGGACTATACAGTCCATGGAATTCTCTAGGCCAGAATGCAAAAGTAGGTAGCTGTTCCCTTCTCCAGGCAATCTTCCCAATCCAGGGATAAAACCCAGGTCTTCTACGTTGCAGGTGGGTTTTTTGCCAACTGAGCCACCAGGGAAACCCAAGAATACTGGAATGAGTAGTGTATCCCTTCTCCAGTAAATTTTCCTGACCCAGGAATCATACGGGGGTCTCCTGCATTGCAGGTGGATTCTTTACCAACTGAGCTACCAAGGAAGCCCAATTCAACAAAGAACAAAACAAAGATTGCTGTAAAATGTAACATTTCTATAGAAAAAATGTAATTTGGTTATTATGAGTCTAAACAGATAAGTAGCAATGACTTCTTTATATTAACAGTGTCATCTTTTATTGAACCAATTAATTTCAAAATTTTTGATAATACAAGTTCTCTGCAGAACACCATTAGTCAACTTAAGTAGAAGAAAACATACACAACTCTGGTATACAATCCTGAATAGAACATTGTACACATATAACAGAAGCTCAGATATGCGAACAAAAAATGCAATATAATATACAATATATAGAATAGCTTAAAAAAAAAAAAAGATTGTGATTTGTCACAGAGTGAATTCTTAATTTTCATTAGGGGATTTGGTGGAATACTCACAAAAAAGTTTACTTTGAATTGGAGCTTGAATGAAACAATTGGCTAGAACTTTTGTTTCTGGTATTGATTCACTTTAAGCACCAGAATTGCCTCCATTGCAAAGAACCAACAAAAAGTCTTGATTTGTTGTTGTGGATAAGAGCAGGAAACATGTCTTAAAGGTATTAGTGAACTGGAAGAAATAAGGTGGTTCTCTGATCAAAAGTAAGGAAAGGGAACTAGTTAGACATAAAAAGAGCAAGAAGTAGGGATTTAGTATTAAAGGTATTTGTCCATTTTGTTTAACTTCAACTTTTGCTTTTCATTGCCTCACAATACCTAAGAACTCTAAAAAAATTAGCAAATGAAAACCTCCATTAAACAGATTAGGGAGACCATCAGGGGGAACTGCCACTCCCTGTGATGACAGTAGAGCCAATAGAAAGGAGAAAGACTCCTCTTCTTTCCTGGCAGCGGTTCAGCTGATGTAAGGTTGTGGCTTTTTGCTTCCTCCAGCCCTCCCAGCTTCCTTTCCCAACTATAAAAGTCTTCTCCTTCCCTTGCCATCCAGGAACTTGCAGATGGCTCCATGGTTGCAGACCCCTAATTGCCAATCATGAATAAACTCATCTTTGTTGAGAATCTCTGAAATCTATTTGTTTTAGGTCATCATTGTGGTTGTCCATACATGAACCAGAGAAAAGTTCCAAAGGCTCTGGGGTTTGTGAGTCGCAGGTGTGGTACCCCAAATTGAGTCCCTTGTGCCTTTTCTTCTACTGACTTTGGAGTTTGAAGATATGCCTTTGTCCTGGACCCTAGTTCATATGCTAATGTTTCTGAGGCTCTTCAGGCTTTATTCAAGATCTGTTTCAAGGTTTCTTCTTGTTGGCTAAAGCTTGTTCTGCCTATGAGCACTCATTTGGCTCCTTGACCTGATTTTGAAATTGGATTGTTTTCATAAAAATTCATTGAAGATGCCTTTGGCCATCCTTTTAGGAACAGGGACTGCTTTACTGAAGTTGTGCCAATGCTTCAGACTTCAGTATACTCATTTAGAAATAGGCTTAAAAAACTCTGGTCTGGCTCCTTTGGGATCAAGCTGTTTCCTTAAAACTGGTAGTATTAGCTTGCAAGCCATATGAATTGAGTTGTCTGTGCTGAGGAAAGGAATCCCAGTTATCCAAATATTTGGAGGGTTCCCATGAAAGGGACTCAGGCCAATTTTATATTTAAAAACCTGTTTGATTTAAGTCAACACAAAAGAATGCATAGCAGCACTGTTTATAATAGCCAGCTCAGGGAACCAACCTAGAAGTCCATCAGCAGATGAATGGATAAGAAAGCAGTGGTACATATACACAATGGAGTATTACTCAGCCATTAAAAAGAATACATTTGAATCAGTTCTAATGAGGTGGATGAAACTGGAGCCTATTATACAGAGTGAAGTAAGCCAGAAAGAAAAACACCAATACAGTATACTAACGCATATATATGGACTTTAGAAAGATGGTAACAATGACCGTAAATGAGAGACAGTAAAAGAGACACTGATGTATAGAACAGTCTTATGGACTCTGTGGGAGAGGGAGAGGGTGGGAAGATTTGGGAGAATGACATTGAAACATGTATAATATCATGTATGAAAAGAGTCGCCAGTCCAGGTTCGATGCACGATACTGGATGCTAGGGGCTGGTGCACTGGGACGACCCAGAGGGATGGTATGGGGAGGGAGGAGGGAGGAGGGTTCAGGATGGGGAATACGTGTATACCTGTGGTGGATTCATTTCAATATTTGGCAAAACCAATACAATATTGTAAAGTTTAAAAATAAAATAAAATTTAAAAATAAATAAATAAATAAAAAGAAAAACTTAAAAAAAAAAAAAAGATAGTTATGAACAAGAAAATAAGCTTTCATGAGACACCAAATCTCCTGGTACCCCGATCTTGGACTTCCAAGGCTCCAGAATCATGAAAAATAAATTCCTATTATTTATAAGCCAAAAAAAAAAAAAAAAGAATGCAAAGCTCAAAGCATTTCTGAAAATAAAGATTGATAGAAGACCCTCCTCATCTCAATGTGCAAGCATTCATGTTGAGCAAAATGTACTCTCCACCTCCCATCACCCAAAAACAATAAAAACTGACTTAACTGAGCTTTTTTTTTTTTTTTTTTTAATTAGAGTACAGTTGCTTTAAAATGTTGTCCTAGTTTCTGCAGTACAGCATCATGAATCATCCATAAGTACACATACACCCCCTACCTCATCAGACTCCCTCCCTCCCCCACCATCCAACACCAACCAACACTAGGTCATCACAGAGCATCAAGCTGAGCTCTCTGTGCCATACAGTGGGTTCCTACTGCTTCTACTTTACACAGGGCAGTGTATATATACCAATGCTACTCTCTCAGTTTGTCTCTGCCTCTCCTTTCTGCTCTGTGTCCACAAATCTGTTCTCTACATCTGCATCTCTGTTCCTGCCCTGAAAATCAATTCAAAAGTGACTTTCTTGAACCTTGATGCTGACAGGAAAACTAAAAACAAACAACAAACAAACAAACAAAAACACTATTGTGAATGCATTTTCTTACTTTAAATATATATATATATATATATTTTTTTTTTTTTTTTAATGATTAGCTATTAAGCATTTTAAAACTCTTTTTCCTGGGACTGGTTTTGCTTTTTGATTAGACTATGAAAAGGCAAAGGAATAGCTAGAGCACAGCTGGCCTGAGGCTGGTGCCATTGTGAGAGCAAAAACTATTGTCAAGTATCTGAAAACTATTCTCCATCTTTGCTAATTACGCAGATACTCAGGGACACTAGAATAAGATTGAGGTAGTCATCAAACTGTTTGAACAAGTAAGGGAAATGAGGAGTATGGAGTGGATTCTGTTGCAACATGTATTTCACAGATGTTGATTTTTCTTGAATAAATATTATATGTTTGGCCCTGCATCATTGCCACCAGTTAATGATGAATAATAACACAATGAGAAAATAGTGCAATATGCATGTTTCAACCGGAGAAGGCAACGGCACCCCACTCCAGTACTCTTGCCTGGAAAACCCCATGGACCGAGGAGCCTGTTGGGCTGCAGTCCATGGGGTCGCTAAGAGTTGGACACGACTGAGTGACATCACTTTCACTTTTCACTTTCATGCATTGGAGAAGGACATGGCAACCCACTCCAGTGCTCTTGCCTGGAGAATCCAAGGGACGAGAAGCCTGGTGGGCTGCCGTCTATGGGATCGCACAGAGTCGGACACAACTGAAGCAGCTTAGCAGCAGCAGCAGCAGCACGTTTCAACTTTCAATGTCTGTAAGCCCAACAATAAATATTTATTAACCACTTTTTCTTTATTTATTTTTTACTTACACTTTACTTTTTATATTTATAATTTGCTACCCAAAGACTTGCAAATCTCTAAAGAAATTACTTACAATTAATGTTAACAGATTATTTGGACAATAAACAAAAATGGTTTTAGGTCAATATTAACTACTTGTACAATTTGGATAGAGATAATTAAGCCATAAAATGTTACACAATTATTATTCTTGAGCAAAAAAGTTAATGCCAAATCTCCTGATATTTAAGGTTTAAAGAAAACTTTCAACTCAAGACCTATGTGATAAAAAGAAAAATTTTCAGTTCAGTGTCTTTGCTTGAACAAAGTATTTCTGTTTTCAGAACTCAAACTCCTTGGCCCCTTGTCATTGCAAATGTTCTCCTTCATGTGCTCGTTCTACCTGCATCAAGACATGCCTGCTCTTTCTCTAGATTTAAGGCCTTGCTATAATTTTTTTCTCTATATTTCCAAAAGGGTCTGTCACAAGAATCTACATTTTTAACTACCTAAAACTTAATCCTATTCTTACCTTTATCCAAATATATTTTTCTTTAATATTAATATATCTTAGTGTCAAATCCTTCTTGCAAGCAACCTGATTAGAATGCATATATTCCCTTTCTTCCCCCATGCTATCACATTAAACCAAGCACCAATACTGTTTGTTGCTGCTGCTCCTAAGTCACTTCAGTCGTGTCCGACTCTGTGCGACCCCATAGATGGCAGCCCACCAGGTTCCCCCATCCCTGGGATTCTCCAGGCAAGAACACTGTAGTGTGTTGCCATTTCCTTC
The DNA here is from genome assembly GCF_003369695.1 of Bos indicus x Bos taurus. Lineage (NCBI taxonomy): Eukaryota > Metazoa > Chordata > Mammalia > Artiodactyla > Bovidae > Bos > Bos indicus x Bos taurus. Next base: position 5,787,724 of record NC_040084.1, read on the forward strand.
TCCAATGCATGAAAGTGAAAAGTGAAAGTGAAGTCACTGAGTCGTGTCTGACTCTTTGCGACCCCATGGACTGCAGCCTACCAGGCTCCTCCATCCATGGAATTTTCCAGGCAAGAGTACCAGAGTGGGGTGTCATTGCCTTCTCTGCCAATACTGTTTACTTGGTTGTAATTATATTTTAAATAAGCATAATATTTCTTTTTCCTATGAGCCAGAACTCTATTTCTAAACATCATCTTTCCTTGCTTGCATTCTTAGATGACTCATACAGTTCCTCCAGTAGCTACTAAGATGATCTATGGAAAATACTTGCCAGTAGCTTCCCTGTCTAAAATTCTCTAATGGACCACAGCACTTATTGCATACAGCCACTTTACATGGTATGCAATATCAACCAGGCTACAGTGGAAATAAATCTTCATCCCTAATATTCTCCCACTCCCTTCAATCCATGACAAAGTCAAATTATTCTTAAATACTATGCAGCTTTTACATCATACCTTGATTCTGCTTTTCCCCTCATTTATGTCTCTCCCTCTGCTCTCCCACATCTCCTTTGCCTTCATCAAGGGAAACTATTTCATCCTATAGGTCTCTCTACAGGTAATTACTTCTACAAGAATCAATTTATAATTTTCTAGGAAGGTGAGCACCACTCTAGTGCCAAATGCATTTCTCTTCCATTGCCCTTAACTTCGTAAATCTATAATATTTACTTGTCTATCTCACCAATTAGACTGTGATATATTATGAATGGTATTTAACTCATTTTCTCCTTTATGCCTTTAGATATTTCAGTCCATTTCATATTTTTTTTATTTAACAACTTGATTTAAAGCAAATGGAGTACAATAAGCTGCATATATTTAAAGTATGCAGATTTATCAGAATTAATCATCATTATAACATCACCAATACCACAATCAGACAACAACCCCCAAAGTATCTTTGTATCACTTTGCAGTCCATCTCTCTCTCTTCTTTCTTCCTCACAGGACAGACATTAAAGAAACATATTTTTTTTTTCTAATTTTATTTTATTTTTAAACTTTACATAATTGTATTAGTTTTGCCAAATATCAAAATGAATCCGCCACAGGTATACATGTGTTCCCCATCCCGAACCCTCCTCCCTCCTCCCTCCCCATACCATCCCTCTGGGCCGTCCCAGTGCACCAGCCCCAAGCATCCAGCATCGTGCATCGAACCTGGACTGGCAACTCGTTTCCTACATGATATTTTACATGTTTCATTGCCATTCTCCCAAATCTTCCCACCCTCTCCCTCTCCCACAGAGTCCATAAGACTGTTCTATACATCAGTGTCTCTTTTGCTGTCTCGTACACCGGGTTATTGTTACCATCTTTCTAAATTCCATATATATGCATTAGTATAGTGTATTTATGTTTTTCCTTCTGGCTTATTTCACTCTGTATAATAGGCTCCAGTTTCATCCACCTCATTAGAACTGATTCAAATGTATTATTTTTAATGGCTGAGTAATACTCCATTGTGTATATGTACCACAGCTTTCTTATCTATTCATCTGCTGATGGGCATCTAGGTTGCTTCCATGTCTTGGCTATTATAAACAGTACTGCGATGAACATTGGGGTACACGTGTCTCTTTCCCTTCTGGTTTCCTCAGTGTGTATGCCCAGCAGTGGGGTTGCTGGATCATAAGGCAGTTCTATTTCCAGTTTTTTAAGGAATCTCCACACTGTTCTCCATAGTGGCTGTACTAGTTTGCATTCCCACCAACAGTGTAAGAGGGTTCCCTTTTCTCCACACCCTCTTCAGCATTTATTATTTGTAGACTTTTGGATCGCAGCCATTCTGACTGGTGTGAAATGGTACCTCATAGTGGTTTTGATTTGCATTTCTCTGATAATGAGTGATGTTGAGCATCTTTTCATGTGTTTGTTAGCCATCTGTATGTCTTCTTTGGAGAAATGTCTATTTAGATCTTTGGCCCATTTTTTGATTGGGTCCTTTATTTTTCTGGAGTTGAGCTGTAGGAGTTGCTTGTATATTTTTGAGATTAGTTGTTTGTTGGTTGCTTCATTTGCTATTATTTCTCCCATTCTGAAGGCTGTCTTTTCACCTTGCTAATAGTTTCCTTTGATGTGCAGAAGCTTTTAAGGTTAATTAGGTCCCATTTGTTTATTTTTGCTTTTATTTCCAATATTCTGGGAGGTGGGTCGTAGAGGATCCTGCTGTGATGTATGTCGGAGAGTGTTTTGCCTATGTTCTCCTCTAGGAGTTTTATAGTTTCTGGTCTTACGTTTAGATCTTTAATCCATTTTGAGTTTATTTTTGTGTATGGTGTTAGAAAGTGGTCCAGTTTCATTCTTTTACAAGTGGTTGACCAGACATGATCCTCTACATAGAAAACCCTGAAGATTCCACCAGAAAATTACTAGAAATAATCAATGACTATAGTAAAGTTGCAGGATATAAAATCAACACACAGAAATCCCTTGCATTCCTATACACTAATAATGAGAAAACAGAAAGAGAAATTAAGGAAACAATTCCATTCACCATTGCAACAGAAAGAATAAAATACTTAGGAATATATCTACCTAAAGAAACTAAAGACCTATATATAGAAAACTATAAAACACTGGTGAAAGAAATCAAAGAGGACACTAATAGATGGAGAAATATACCATGTTCATGGATTGGAAGAATCAATATAGTGAAAATGAGTATACTACCCAAAGCAATTTATAGATTCAATGCAATCCCTATCAAGTTACCAACAGTATTCTTCACAGAGCTAGAACAAATAATTTCACAATTTGTATGGAAATACAAAAAACCTGGAATAGCCAAAGCGATCTTGAGAAAGAAGAATGGAAATGGAGGAATCAACCTACCTGACTTCAGGCTCTACTACAAAGCCACAGTTATCAAGACAGTATGGTACTGGCACAAAGAGAGAAATATTGATCAATGGAATAAAATAGAAAGCCCAGAGATAAATCCACGCACATATGGATACCTTATCTTTGACAAAGGAGGCAAGAATATACAATGGATTAAAGAAACATATTTTAAATGAATCCACCAGTGAAACCCTTGTGTACTTATCTCAGTAGGACTAAACTTCTGTATTTGAGTTTATTACTTATCTGGGATGTGGTATATAGCTTGTAAAATATATTCTATTCACATACATTTTATTTTACATAGAACATTTCTAAAAGTAGCATATCTTGCTGCTACTCATTCTGTTCATTTTAATAATGTATGTGGTTTAAACAAACTATGACTACCTGAAATAGCATAAATATATTATCATTCCAAGCTTTATTTGTAAGCATTGAGACCTTAATCCAATTTTGACTTTGAGCTTTTTCTTTAATGTAACTTATCAATCAATCTGTCTACACCTATCCTTCTTACTCTTCACAATCATGAGGGTTTGGAGATCTTTGAGATTCTGTTTATCTATTGTAAAAGGAAATCTAATGAATCCATAAAACCATAGGACAAAGATCAGACAAATTCCATAAACAAGATGGTATAAGACAGATGCACATGATCATATAAATGATTAGTGCCATCGGGAGGAATGTGGCCATGAATTATTCAGCAGCTAGTAGACACACTAATAAAGATAGCATTGCTGTTCATGGGAATGTAGATTGATTCAGCCACTGTGGAAAACAGTATAGAGTTTCCTCAACAGCTAAAAATACAGCTATATGATCCAGAAATCCCACTCCTATGCATATATCTGGACAAAACTTTAATTCGAAAACATACATGCACCTCTATGTTCATAGCAGCACTATTTATAATAGTTAAGACTTGGAAACAACCTAAATGTCCACTGATGGGTAAATGAGTAAAGAAGATGTAGTGCATATACGCAATACCATAAAGAAGTAATGTAATAATGTTATTTGCAGGAGCATGGATGGACCTAGCATTTACCGTACTAAGCTAAGTAAGTCAAAAAGAGAAAGACAAACACCACATGATATTACTTACACGTGTAATCTAAAATATGATGCAAATGAACTTATCTATGAAGCAGAAACAAACTCACAGACATAGAGAAAACTCTAGTGGTCACCAAGGGAGGGAATAGGATCGTCATGGGCTGAGAATTTGACATTAGCATGCAAATTAGTATGTATAGGATGGATAAAGAACAAGGTGCCACTGTATAGTACAAGGAATGATATTCAATATTGTGTAATGAACTAAAATAGAAAAGAAAATGGAAAAGAATGTTTGTATATATATATGTATATAAACATATATGATTCACTTCACTGTACAGTAGAAATTAATACAGTATAACACTATTATGTGCTACTAATTAAACTGCAGATTTCATTGAAGATTCAGTTTTTCTGTGCTGTAATTTTATCTGTTCAAGAATCCGATCCAGAATCTTATGTGTTATTGAATTGTCATGTCTCTACACTTCCCTTTAAACTGTGACAGTCCTTCTGTCCTTTCTTGTCAATCACCCTGGACACTTTGGAGGAGCAGAGGTCAGTTATTTTGTAAGATGTATCTCAAGTTGGATTTGTCTAGTATTTGTTCATGATCAGCCTCAAGTTATGCATTTTTGCCCAGGATACCAAAGAAGTGAGCCTTCCTAGTGTAGCTGTCACAAGGGTCTTGTGTCTGAGGTGTCTTTGATGTGACCTTTGATGTGACCCTTGGTTACTCATCAAGGCACTGTCTGCCAACCTTGCTATCATTTTCCCTTTGGTGATTTAAAGATGTCTCTCATATGATATATTTTGAACTTATGGAAGATTTCATCCTCCTCCAACTTGTATTTGATAATTTTATAATCCTTTAGTAACTTTTACTTGCAACAGTTATGAATGGATGATCTAAACGTGATTTTCTACTTTCCCCTTTCTTGACCTTATAGAATTCTTCTATAAGGGAGAGCTGATTTTTCTCCCCAGTTTATTAATCTACTTATATTAGTATGAGTAATAGATATTGATTGTATTCTGTAGGCTGTTCAGTTCAGTCGCTCAGTCGTGTCCGACTCTGCGACCCCATGAATTGCAGCACGCCAGGCCTCCCTGTCCATCACCAGCTCCTGGAGTTCACCCAGACTCACATCCATCGAGTCAGTGATGCCATCCAGCCATCTCATCCTCTGTCATCCCTTTCTCCTCCTGCCCCCAATCCCTCCCAGTATCAGAGTCTTTTCCAATGAGTCAACTCTCCGCATGAGGTGGCCAAAGTACTGGAGTTTCAGCTTTAGCATCATTCCTTCCAAAGAAATCCCAGGGCTGATCTCCTTCAGAATGGACTGATTGGATCTCCTTGCAGTCCAAGGGACTCTCAAGAGTCTTCTCCAACACCACAGTTCAAAAGCATCAATTCTTTGGCGCTCAACCTTCTTCACAGTCCAACTCTCACATCCATACATGACCACAGGAAAAACCATAGACTTGACTAGACGATTCTATTGTTATTTAATCTGTTGCTAAATCTCTTCCTGCTTCAGCAACTGGGATGACTTTCAGGTTGCCTATTGTGTTCTTTCTACATGCCTCCAACTATGTTTTAAGGCTTCCCTACTTTTCAGTGTCACAAGATGTTCCTGGCTCACCGTGCATTTTTTCCTGGCTCAGCCCTGGAGTCAATCAATTCTCAAAAGGGTCGTGGTTCCTTTCATTGGAAAAATGGCATTTAAAAGCCACATTTTCCGGGATCTTTACATATTCTATTTTCATTCCTATTCTGGTGTAATGGCTAGAGGTAGGAAATGTTATATATGTACAGATAGCAACTCATACATAAGAATTTAATATATATTTGTATTTGTGTTTGTTTTGTTAAGTTAATGCTGGACTTACAAAATGTGTTGGAAAGTGTTCATTCTTCTTTCATTTGGAAAAAAATTAGGTTGAATTGATATTGTATTATTCTTAAATGGTTGCTGCTGCTAAGTTGCTTCAGTCGTGTCCGACTCTGTGCGACCCCAGAGACGGCAGCCCACCAGGCTCCCCCATCCCTGGGATTCTCCAGGCAACAACACTGGAGTGGGTTGCCATTTCTGAACAGCGCAATACCAGTGGAGTTTTGTTTGAGTAAAGTTCTTAACTAAGATTAAATTTATATCATTGGCATAGCACATACATCTTCTAGATAAGATGTGGAAGGAAGAACAATAACAAAAAATGTTTCTAAGCTATCTGTTTCAATTTTAGGAAGCAACTTTAGAAATTGAGCACAACAAACTCAGCTTACATTTCACATTTTGTTTTTTGAAATGTTTAAATTTCACTGAGCAAAAGTTAGTTTCATAATCATGTCTAACTGCAATGACCTTTATTAAAGTTAATATTTCATCTGGATGCATTATACAGATGTAAGTGTTTCATGATTAAATAAGAAAGAGTGAATGATATTGATTAGATAACTAGAGTTTCTACCCTCAGTAATAATAGCAATTGTCTAAACAAAGTAGACTGTCATTACTAACTAAGAGGCCCTGAAATATTGAGAGAGCTAATTCTTAGGTAGGCTGATAAGGAGTCTGTGGCCTTGAAGAGGAGAAGGGAAGAACTTTTTCTATATCCCTTCATCTTAGTCACAGCTCTGTACTAATGATTATATAACACCAATATATCTTGCTTGAGGACATGTTTCTCCTTCTTAAGAATCTTATGACTAATCCTGTTATCTTAAGATGTATGTTGTGGGAGTGAGTCTGGTAAGACCTTTGCAATCTAGAGACATTCTTCTCATCTATTGTTAGTAACCAATTGAAGAAATATATTCCCTTGCTAAGAGTAGAGAGGGAGCATTCTCTGCCCCCTTCTGATGTCTGTGTCAGAAGTTCTCTCTATCCCTTTGTCACTGTAATAAAATTTTGCTGCACAAAGCTCTCAGTGACTCAAGCTGTGTCTTTGGTCCTGAAGTGAAATTCTCTACTTCAGAGACTGCGAATCTGATGCCTTTCACTGTAAGCTATCAATATCAGTGGATTCTTGACGAGATGTTCAATAAATACTTAAAAAATAATAAACTGTAGCATGAACATAAGATAAAAGTGGCTTTATGAATCAAAATTGTATTGAGACACTTATGAAAATGGATGAGGAATTTCAGGAAGAAAATCTAACCTAAGAAAACATAGCTCATAGAGTGTTTTGTGTAAATAACCAAACCAGTAACCCTGAAGAACAGGGTAAAAATTAATTTCTAATTCACATTTGATTGGTTTCAAGGACAGACCTCTCATACAAGAATGTTAGTTAAGAGGCAAATGATAATCCATGTAATAAACAATGGATACATACTTTAAAAATACTTATACTGTTGAAATTGCAGACTGGAAATCTCTCTTTATGCTCAGTGCACTGAAATATATCATGATATATAATATATCATAAGCACTCAGTGGGCTTCTTCAGCACTTTAATCTTTTATTATTGTTATTATTTATTTTTTATTATTTTCATAATTTCCTTTGTTTATCTACAGACTATATTATTTCAATATTTTACCTTCCAGCAGATTTGCTAATTTATTGCTTCTCTAGTATTTTCAATTTTGCAATTCTTTTTTTCCTTTTAGTAGATGGATTCCAATTTTACCAACAAACTCATTTTTTTCCTATCATATTTTTCTACAATGTTATATCTACTTTTACGATTATTTATATCTATGAATACTATTGTTTAGTTTCTAAGTCATGTATGACTCTTTTGTGACCTCATGGATTGTAGCTCACCAGGTTCCTCTGTCCATAGGACTTCCCAGGCAAGAATACTGAAGTGGGTTGCATTTCCTCATTTCCTTCTCCAATCCATGTGTGTGTGTATATATATATAGGCTATTTTTATATATTTATGCTTTATTTTCCAATACATCATACTTTTGTTTATGGGTATAATTATGCCTTATATTTGAGTATATTAACTGTATCTCACAAATACATTTCATTGTCTCTTACTCTATTTCTATTTTTGTAAGATTGTTTGAATGTTCATTTTTTTCTTGAATAGCTGTCATATTTAAGAGTAAGTCTTAATTTGCTTGTCTAAGGTTTTTCAAGTGTCTAATATTAAGATGATCTAGTGGGGGGGGGGAAGCTTTTTTTTTTTTTAATTTCTCAAACACTAAGATTGGTAGATTGGTAGTGCATGTCTCTAAGACTTGCCAGTTTTTCCAGAAGGAATTATTTTATTAAGTGGGGTTTTAGTAAAGGAGTTTTATTAAGAGGGGTTTGGGGCTTACAGCTAGCAATCTAAAGCTAATTAGGAAAGACTATTGGGTTTATACCATTCACTTTACAAATTCATCAGTTTTTTATTTCCCTCTTTCAGCTAACCATGTTTATCTAGATGTTCAGAATGTCTGTTGTTCAAGCTCAACTGACAATAAAACTTCAGTCTTCTGTGTAAAGTAAGGGATCACTAGGTGTTTATGTTGGAAATAATGCAATTTTATTTCAAATATAATGTAAATTATTCTTCCACAAATTATCTTCTTTTTATCCCTATTAAGTGACACACTTTCAAAGGTACCATTGCCTAAATTTCTTAAGACATTCTTGAATTTTGTGGCACAATTTTACATATTTGGCTCTCTATGCCACAGGTTCTTATTAGAAAGAAGAAGGAGGAGGAGAAAGAAGAGGAACTTTAATCTAGATCAGTTTTTATCTGAAGAGCATTGTAAACAATCTGACACTTCTCATCTGCTGTGGTCATCAGTAAATTTTATTGTCTTTATCCCTTTATACAGCTATTATCTTGTAATGGTAGGATTTAAGAGTAGAGAGGGAATAAACATGCTGTTTTAGCTACTAGCTTTACAGGAATTATGAATAGGATGTGATGTTTTTCTTAGTAATTTTTCCTTCTATGTCAACCATCAATGAAGGCAAGCTGGGTTTACGGCCACAGAAACGTGATAAAAATGGTGACAATAATCAAATTTGTCTTTATAAACTCCCATGCAGCATTTCTTAATAGTTTAAATAATTAATTGTGGGAAATGCTTTACATTTCCAAATTCTAGTTTTTCCATATCTGTAGATTAAGTATATTCTATTAAGTTAGATTTATAATAATGTGTATCAGTACAATTATCATTTCTATTTTCTAATGATATTGATGTAATTTCTAAGATTTTTAAAGGTAAAGAAAGAAAGTTTAAAAAAAGAACATAAATAATAGATGCAGGTGCTATGGGAGTTTGAGAAGGAATGTCTGTGGTTGCTTCCTTTAAGCCTTTTTGTCTATTGTGGCAAAGCTATGATCCATCTTCTAGGGAAACATAGCAAAATCTGGGAATAGAAAGGGTTATTTCCTGACTCCTTACTAATGCTCTTGAAGGTGAGACCCTTGCAGAATTTCCCAACACTACATTCATGTGACAATAGTGAAATTATACAGGCGAGCACAGAGCAAGAGGGTGAAGAACTGGAAACAAACCTGTCTAGCCTCTAGCCCTAGAGTTGGATGAGGGAAGAGATAAATCAGCATGTGACCCTCAAAATTGTGGATGCTTTAGTAACAACTGAGAGTTTACAGATCTCAAAGTATCCTCAACTGCATGGATTCTCCCCTGTAGCCCATATGGGGCCACAGTAATCTTAGCAGATAGTGTCATGGGTATAAAAGAGTTACCTAGAATCAAACATGTCAGATCCTGATAGATGGGCATCACCAAGTACTAGACATTCTCCCTGATGCCATGGCAGAATATAGAGGTCCAGAAATAAACTCTATCCTCAAAAGGAAGAACAGCTGTGTAAATATCTTGAGACAGCTAAGTAGAAACTAATATGGGTCAAGAAAATAATAAACCAAGCTTGTTTATCTTGAACTGACTACATTCAATTGTTTTAGATTTTACAAAAAGTGAGGGAAATATCGACATTAAATCAAAAAATAAAGTTGTATGTTCTTTCTTAACTGGAGTTTTGTTTTGTTTTGTTTTTTTAAAGAAAACCCTACTTACTACATCTCATACCCAGATAGCTGAATGTGCTGGGAAGATTATAAGATGAACACAACATAAAAAAAAAAATGTGGTTTAACAAGAGGTTATTAAAAAAAAAAAAAAAAAAAACACAAAACTGCAAATAAGTACAAGGCAGAAATGTGGTTATCAGGTTGTGATGTTTAATTATGTGTATCAACTCAGAGAGTATCTTGGATGAGATTAACACCTAAATGGGTAAACTCTGAGGAAAGCAGATTGTTCTCCATAGTATGAGTGGAACTCATCTAATCAGTCAAAGGCCTGAATAGAACAAGAAGACTGGCCTCCCTGTGCAAAAATAAATTCTCCAGCAAACTCAAATGACCTCTGACTGGAAATGAAAGTCAGATTTCCTGAATCTCTTCTTGTGGGCTTTTGTACTAAAACAGCAGCATCCGTTCTCCAGAATATTGAGTCTGAAAGATTCCTGATACATTGCAGACTTTCTGGACTGACACTACAGATTTTGGAGAGTATATCTATATAGATATATAGGTATCTATCTATCTATCTACATATATACACATATATTTACATACTCATATAGGTACAAACATACATACATCTATCTACAGATGTATATTATATATATATACATGTGTGTGTGTGTGCACTTTGTCATTAAGTGGTGTCTGACTCTTAGAAATCCCATGGACTGTAACCCACCAGGCTCCTCTGTCCATAGGATTCTCAGGCAAAAATACTGGAGCAGGTTGTCATTTCCTCCTCCAGGCTATCTTCCTGACCCAGGGATCAAACCTGCATCTCTTGTATCTCCTGCATTGGCAAGCAGGTTCTTTACCACTGGGTCATATGCTCCCATGTGGTTCAGGGTAAAGAACCCACCCACCAATGCAGGAAACACAGATTTTATCTATGTTGGGATGATCCCCTGGAGAAGGAAATGGCAATCCAGTCCAGTATTCTTGCTTGGGAAATTCCATGGACAGAGGAGCCTGGCAGGCTACAACCCATGGGGTAACAAAAGTATAGGTTGGAACTAAACAGCAACAGTTGACAATGACTCTTTATTTCTGAGGAACTCTAATACAAAGAGATTAATTCAATTTTACTGAACTATAAAATGACAGGTTATCATCACTTATAATGCCTATGTTTTGCTAAGATACTCTGCATGATTAAGATATAAACTAGAAAAAGTTATAAAATACCTGTGACATTTTTTACAAGTTGCTAATTAAAATTTTAGTTGTGTTAAAAAAGCTGAGATATGTTCAACATGTTTAACTTACTACTACTTGAAGTCATGTGGTACAACCATATCTTCCCCCAAAATAGCCCTAGAAATCTCTTGGATTAAGGATTAGAAGGATAATTTGTGTAACTACATGAATTTTTTCTGTACTCTCAGAAGGATGGTTTGACTTGGTAAAGAGTTATGTTACCTCTAAGAACACAAGGTAGATGTCAAGTGCTGCTAGTATGGTCACCATCAGTTATTAGAATGTTTGATTAATATTTTATATTACCAATGTAAATTAAAACCTTAGCAGAGACTGAAATAGATTAAAGACCTAAATGTATGACTGGATGCTATAAAATAACATAGTCAGGGTACTCTTTGACATAAATCACAGCAATATTTTTCGGTCCCTCTCATAAAATAAAGGAAACAAAGAAAAAATAAACAAATGAGACCTAATTAAACTTAAAAGCTTTTTCACAGCAAGGGAAACAATTGGCAAAAATGAAAAGACAGCCTACTGAATGGGAAAAAATATCTGCAAATAATACAAATAACAAGAAATTTATCTCCAAAATATGCAAAGAGCTAATACAGCTCAGCAACCTATCCTATATTTAAAAGATAAGAGAAGACATAAATAGATATTTCTTCAAAAAAGACATGTAGATGACCAATAGCACATGAAAAGATGTTCATTATCACTATTTATTAGAGAAATGCAAATCAAAACTGCAAAGAGGTACCAGTGGTCAGAATGGCCATCATTAAAAAGTCTACAAATAATAAATGCTGGAGAGGGTGTGGAAAAAGGGAAAGCTCTTACACTGTTGTGGGAATGTAAGTTGGTGCAGCCATTATGGAAAACAGTATGTAATTTCCTCAAAAAATAAAAATAAAAATGCCATATTATCCAGAAATCCCATTCCGGGGCATATATCCAGATAAAAATATAATTTGAAAAGACATACACTCCTATGTTCATAGTAGCACTATTTATAATAGCCAAAACATGGAAACCACCTAAATGTCCATTGACAGATGAATGGATAAAGATGTGATGTGTAGGTGTAAATATATATATGCACACACACACACACACACACACACACATATATTGAAACATTGCTCATGCTTGTTCTCTTCAGTTGTGTCTGACTCTTTGTGATCCTATATATTATACCCTGTCAGGCTCCTCTAGGAAAGAATACTGGAGTGGGTTGCCATGCCCTGATTAGTGAAATATTACCCATCCATAAAAAGAATTAAATAATTCACTTTGCAGCAACATGGATGTACCTAAAAGTTATCAAACTTAGTGAGGCAAGTCAGAAACAGAAAGGCAAATACCATATGACATCACTTATATATGAAATCTAAAACATTTAACACAACAGAAATGTATATATTCATAAAACATAAACAGACTCATAGATATAGAGAATAGACTTGTGGCTGACAAGTGAAAGGTGAGTGGACAATGGAAGGATTGGGAGCTTAAAATTATCAGGTGCAAACTATTATATATAACATAGTTAAACAACAAGGTCCTACTGTAAAACACAGGGAACTGTATTCAATATACTATTATAAATCATAATGGAAAATAATATTAAAATTATATATATATATATATATACACATGTCATTTTTCTGTACAGAGGAAACTAAGACAATGTTGTAAATCAATTATACATCAATAAAGTTTTTTAAACATGGGAAGAACATCTAAAAAGGTATTTTTCCAAAAAGGATATATAGATGGTCAAAAACCACATGAAAATATGTTCAACATTGTTAATTATTAGAGAAATGCAAATCAAATCACACTGAGATATCACCTTACATATGTCAAATGGCTATCATCAAAAAGAACACAAGAAATATTAGCAAGGATATGGAGAAAAGGGAACCCTTGTACATTGTTGGTGGGAATGCAAATTGGTGCCACCCCTATGGATAATAGTATAGAGGTTTCTGAAAAAACTGAAAATAGAGATATCATATAACCCACACTCTTGGTCTATATCTGAAAAAAAAAAAACATGAATTCAAAAATATATACACACACCAAAGTTCATAACAACATTGTTTACAGTTGCCAAGATATGGCAGAGTGAAGAAGAACTAGAGCCTCCTGGTGAAAGTAAAAGAGGAGAGTGAAAAAGTTGGCTTAAAGCTCAACATTCAGAAAACTAAGATCAAGGCATCCTGTCCCATCATTTCATCATTCAGCAAATAGATGGGGAAACAGTGGAAACAGTGTCAGACTTTATTTTTCTGGGCTCCAAAATCACTGCAGATGGTGATTGCAGCCATGAAATTAAAAGATGCTTGCTCCTTGGAAGGAAAATCATGACCAACCTAGACAGCGTATTAAATAGCAGAGACATTACTTCGCAAACAAAGGTCCATCTAGTCCATGCTATGGTTTTTCCAGTGGTCATGTATGGATGGAAAGCAGAGCACCATTGATGCTTTTGAACTGTGGTGTTGGAGAAGACTCTTAAGAGTCCCTTGGACTGTAAGGAGATGCAACCAGTCCATCCTAAAGGAGATCAGTCCTGGGTGTTTATTGGAAGGACTGATGTTGAAGCTGAAACTCCAACATTTTGACCACCTGATGTGAAGAGTTGACTCATTTGAAAAGACCCTGATGCTGGGAAAGATTGAAGGCGGGAGGAGAAGGGGACAACCGAGGATGAGATGGTTAGATGGCATCACTGACTCAATGGACATGGGTTTGGGTGAACTCCAGGAGTTGGTGATGGACAGGGAGGCCTGGTTTGCTGTGGTTTATGTGGTTGCAGAGAGTTGGACATGACTGAGTGACTGAACTGAACTGAACTGAAAATATGGAAGGAGCCTAAATGTCCATCAATGGATGAATAGAGAAAGAAGATATGGAATACACACACACAAACACACACACACGCACGCACACACATGCAGACACACACACACACACACATACAAGGAGTACAATCAGTCATTAAAAAGAAAGACATTTTGCCATTTAAAGCAACATGGATGAACTTGGAGAGTATTATGCTAAGTAAATAAGTTAGAGAAAAACAAACACTACATGATATCACTTATATGTGGAATCTAAAAAATACAAGTTAGTGATAAGAGGGATAGACTAAGAGACACAGAGAATAAACTAGTGATTTCTGGTGGGAAGAGAGGAAGAAACAAAATATGGGAAGGGGAGAAGGGCTACAAACTATTTGGTGTAGGATGGGCTACAAGGATATATTGTACAACACTGGAATTTAGCTAATCTTTTGTAATAAAGGTAAATGAGCACTTTAAATTATGTAAAAAATAATAAATATTAGCAGAATCTGGAAGTATAAAATTTGCCTTATTAGTCTAATATGTAAGTTAATTCCTTACACTGTGAAGAAAAATAAAAGTTCAAAAGTTGTTCTTCTGCTGGATGTTAAGTTTTAAAAGTAATAATAACTTGAATGTATTACAAGATGATGCAGACAGGAATATGATAGTCTCCTTAAATAAACAGAAATTTCCAAGAATATATGAAAATGCAAACTAAATGAATAAAAGTTAATGATGCAAATTATATCATCAAAATGTCAGAAACATTAAACATGGTTGAATAATCCACTTTTATAAAAGTATTTTTCCATCAGTAAGTCTCTTTTTCTATTATGCAAGGGGAGATATATAAAAGATATTCAACAGAGGTATGTAAGCCAAAATTATATTTATTTTTGTTAAATTTTCTTCTTGTATCTTACATTTTGACAATCATTTTTAAAACACAAAACACTTTAAGACAAAGTTTCTCTGCTGAAATTGCTCATAACATCAATAACCAGATCAATAAGCTTGTTCTTCACATAAATCCCCACTAATTTTCTTGTTACAGGCATTCAATAGCCAAATCCTGAAGGCCCCACCTTCTAGACAAGAGAATGCTCCCATTTTTGGTATAGATCTAGTATATGCCCCGGATTGTAAGATGAATTCTTATTTTGCTTGGCTATGGCTCAGTAGCATTAAAAAAAAGAATTGTAGTGACAATAACTTTTTGAGGGCTAACAGCCGTATTTACAGTATTTGAAGTACTTAACATGTAAATTCAATTTTGGGAAATTCTGTGGACTTTCAAATTCCAGTTAGCCATATATATATGTACACACACACAAACACTCACACACACACGTATATATACTTATACCTACTGCCATACCAACACACTGACATAATGAATCCCATTCTCACAACTTTGTTTGCTGAGAAGATATGTGAAGAATCCTATAGGTAAGTTGTAGACTGTCTTCATAAAGCAAATGTAAAATTCAGGGAATGATTTATTGAAACAGTAAATCAAATATGCTGTCATTATTTTTCCTATTTAACTTTCCTTATTAGACTCTAAGTTTGTGAAGACAAGTGGCTTAGCTGACCTGTTCAGGAATGACCCCCAACATGAGTCCAGTGCTGGTCACAGGGTCTAGAGAAATGTTTATTGGTTGAATGCATGAGCACTTATTCCTTCTTATACAAATTAAATCTACTCATCTTTCTTCTCATCCCACTCCTCTTCCATAAGTGTGCAAATCCTTCACTGCACATTGCACAACATATTTCTGATAAGTTTATTTAACTGATAATAAAGGTGAAATATAGGTATTTTTTTACTTCTTTTTCATTGCAATTGGATTTCTGCTATGCATTTAAAGATAAAACCAACAATAATTAATTAGGTTATGCACTAGCTCCAAGAAGAAATATGAAGATACAAAGATTTATAATTCATAGTAAAATTTACATAAAAAGTTTCTAACCTAGTTGACAAGGTAATATTTAGTCAACTGAAGAATCATATGAAAATTTAACTATTTAAATAATAAAGACAAGGATGGAAAATCTATGAAATTAATGATTTACAGTATTAAAGTAAAAACTGCTGCAAAAATTTGAAAAAAGAAGCACTTTAATATTTTATGAATTGGGGAAATGATTATAGGGAAGATGGACTGTGCTCTGCTTTGAAGAATGGCTGAGTCTCAATTAGGAACACAGGCCTAACAGCAGCAGCAACTCACTTCATATTTAAAATCATAATTCTTTATCTATTTACCTTATTTAAGCTTTTATTGTGTAAAATAAGCTATAAATTCAGTTTGGATAATTTACTTTACAGAAGAAGAGCCCACAAAGTGCTCTCTGTCCAAGAAGATAAAACCTTAAAAAAAAAAGAGAAAAAGTTCTTTACTTAATAATTTACAATGGTATGCTTTAAATGAATCATTTACAATTGGAGACTGCTACTGCTGCTGCTAAGTTGCTTCAGTCATGTCCGACTCTGTGCAACACCAGAGACAGCAGCCCACCAGGCTCCCCTGTCCCTGGGATTCTCCAGGCAAAAACACTGGAGTGGGTTGCCATTTCCTTCTCAATTGGAGACTATTTCAGCTTTATTTCCTCTAGTACAGCTAGTTCCTATACTCTTAGTTTGTTCTTTATTTTAATATAAATTTGTTTATTTTAATTGGAGGCTAATTACTTTACAATATTGTATTGGTTTTGCCATACATTGACAGGAATCTGCCACAGGTGTACATGTGTTCCCCATCCTGAACCCTGCTCCCCCTCCCTCCCCATCTCATCCCTTTAGGTCATCCCAGTGCACCAGCCCCAAGCACCCTGTATCATGCATCGAACCTGGACTGGTGATTCATTTCACATATGATAATATACAGGTTTCAATGCCATTCTCCCAAACTATCCCACCCTCTCCCTCTCCCACAGAGTCCAAAAGACTGTTCTATACATCTGTGTCTCTTTTGCTGTCTCACATACAGGGTTATCGTTACCATCTTTCTAAACCAATGGATAAGAAAGCTGTGGTACATATACACAATGGAATATTACTCAGCCATTAAAAAGAATGCATTTGAGTCGTTCTGATGAGGAGGATGAAACTGGAGCCTATTATACAGACTGAAGTAAGCCAGAAAGAAAAACACCAATACAATATACTAATGCATTCAGCAATTTTAAATATATGATAAAATTTAATAAAGCAGCTTAGATGACAATAATCAATAATAAGCCCTGGAAAAATTATGATCTAGACTAAGATGGTTGTTATGAATAAAACTCTTTCCATTACTTTCATCACAGCTTTTCTCATCGGCTGATTGCCTTTTACATTGATAAAAGACTCTTAAATGTGCTATTTTTGCCAAAAGAGCCCATCCCAAGTATTTCAGGCATGTAGTTAAAGGGATATCCCTGCTTTCCATCTGAAGCTGAATGTGACCTGCTTCAGCTAATGAAATATGAGCAGAGGTGACATAAATCATTTATTTGTAGAAACTCCAGCAGAAGGCAATGGCAACCCACTTCAGTACTCTTGCCTGGAAAATCCCATGGACAGAGGAACCTGGTAGCCTGCAGTCCATGGGGTCTCAAACAGTCAGAAACGACTGAGCGGCTTCACTTTCACTTTTCACTTTCATGCATTGGATAAGGAAATGGCAACCCACTCCAGTATTCTTGCCTGGAGAATCCCAGGGACAAAGGAGCCTAGTGGGCTGCTGTCTATGGGTTCACATAGAGTCAGACATGACTGAAGTGACTTAGCAGCAGCAGCAGCAAGAGCTAGAGAAGGACTTCCTCATGACAATTGGTGATGAAAACAGGGACTGACTCATATACTCCTCCGCCAATTTGAACTCTAGAAGACAGTGCAGAGCTGTGAGCATCACACAGAGCACAGATTGAATAAACTTCCGCTGCTTTTGCTACTGAGTGCATCATTTGTTGCTATGATTTAACCCAGCTCTTTCTACTTTATTTATTTTATTACTTGTTTATTTATATATTTGGTTGTGTTAAGTCTTAGTTGCTTCTCATGAGATCTCTATTGTGGCATAGTGGATCTTTCTTTTTGGAACAGAGGCTTAGAAATTATGGCACTGTGGCATATAGAATCTTAGTTCTCTGATCAGGGATTAAACCTGTGTCCCGTGCACTGGAAGGTGAATTCTTAGCCACTGGACCACAAGAGAAGTCCTTCATACTTTTTTAAATATGTAGGGCCCTTCATGATCAACCCCACTTACATTTCAGCTCCATCTCCTTCCCTCATTGTCCTTCTCCATACTCCAGCTCATGCTCCCTCCATCCAGCACACTTTTCACATTAATACCCAAGATGCTGGAGTATAAAAATGGTTGAAGACAAGGCACACAAGGCCCTTCCCACTTCTGAGGGAAAGAGATAATTAACAGAGCAGTAAAATATACAGAAGGCAAGACAGACAGGGCTAAATGTCTTTCCAGCATCTTGCCTCTTCACTTTTCTCAATCATTGCCCCTCACACTCTACTTGGGATTCCATATGCTTTTGAGGGTTTAGAGCTTCCTCACCTGCAAGCATTAAAGCAAGCTCTGCACTCTGCTTCATTGGCTTGGAAACAGTTCCTGGTTCAAAGTGAGACAAAATAAGTTTTCTCAGGCTTTTAGGGAAAGTTACTTGCATATATTTTCACCAAAACTTATTGCAGTGAAGGATTTTTTCCAACTGGATGTATACACATTGAAGCATAAATGGCTCATGGTTTCTGAAAACCATCAGGTCACAGGCCTAACATACTGATGTAGGATGAACTGGACATAAACAGAAAAGGAGGGCAGAAGAAATTTATGAATTCTGTGTTGTGAATTGACAATTAGATAAGGCACTACTCTTTTGGGTACTTGATTATGAAAATCAACCAATACTCATGTCTATTTATGTGTGTATGTGTGCCTAACTGGGATGTATTTTAATGTGGTAAAAAAATGAAAGGGCTCTCTAAATATGTGACATGTGAGCTGGGTGGGGTTCAAATGAGTCATGTGTGTGAAGAGCTTATATAGAATAAGCTGATGTAAAACTCTGGGAGGCTACAGAAGGTATGGTTTTATTCAGGAACTAAAATAAGGCTGTTGGGGGAAGGACTAGACTGAGCTATAGTGGTGATAATAAGGAGTCAAGTTGGAGAGTTAGGCAGAATTAGGTTAATCAGCCTTATTGATCACGGGAGGAAGTGTAGATTTTATTTGGAGAACAAGGAAAACCCATTCAAGATTTTAATGGGGAAATAAAAGGATCTAATTTACATTTTTAAAGTGTCTCTTCGCACTAGGTCAGGTAGGTAAGAGGACACAGTGGAATTTTGTATTAGTCTAGTATTAGGGTTCAGAGAAGGCAATGGCACCCCACTCCAGTACTCTTGCCTGGAAAATCCCATGGGCGGAGGGGCCTGGTAGGCTGCAGTCCATGGGGTCGCTAAGAGTCGGACAAGACTGAGCGACTTCACTTTCACTTTTCACTTTCATGCACTGGAGAAGGAAATGGAAACCCACTCCAGTATTCTTGCCTGGAGAATCCCAGGGACGGGACGCCTGGTGGGCTGCCGTCTATGGGGTCGCACAGAGTCGGACACGAATGAAGCGACTTAGCAGCAGCAGCAGCAGCAGTATTAGGATTAGGATTAGCCGAGTATTAGTATTAGTCTAGTATTAGGATTTTGTATCGGAGAAGGCAATGGCATCCCACTCCAGTACTGTTGCCTAGAAAATCCCATGGTCGGAGAAGCCTGGTAGGCTGCAGTCCATGGGGTCGCTAAGAGTCAGACAAGACTGATCGACTTCACTTTCACTTTTCACTTTCATGCATTGGAGAAGGAAATGGAAACCCACTCCAGTATTCTTGCCTGGAGAATCCCAGGGACAGGGGAGCCTGGTGGGCTGCCGTCTATGGGGTCGCACAGAGTCGGACATGACTAAAGCAACGCAGCAGCAGCAGGATTTTGTATTAGTCTAGAGAGAGCAAATTTTTGCTAGAACCAATAAAAAGTTTGCACTGAAGACATTTAGTGCACTTTGCATGTATTACAGTAACTTCCCAACCTGGATAACTTCTTTTATCTTTCAAGTTTTAGCACTAAAATGCTACCAAGAGATTAAAGTATCAAAAGAATAAATTTGAGAACATTGTCAATTCTTATTGAGATCTTTATTTCTACAAAACCATTTTTTGTTGTTATTAAATTGAGAATCCTTTATAAAGAAAATTATAAGAATATCAGGTGATCTATATCTACAGATCAAATCCAGATCTCCTGCATCGAAGGTGAATTTTTTTACCATCTGAGCCAGTGCACATTAAAACATTTAAGTCTTGTTTGACTCTTGGTGAGTCCAGGGACTGTAGCCCAACAAGCTCCTCTGTCCATGGGATTCCCCAGGCAAGAATACTGGAGTGGGTTGCCATGCCCTCCTCCAGGGAATCTACCCTATCTAGGAGTTGAACTAGTATCTCCTGTGGCTCCCATTGCAGGTGGATTCTTTACCACTGAGCTACCGAGTAAATCCGGAAGAACACTCAGTTCAGTCGCTCAGTCGTGTCCAACTGTTTGTGACACTATGGACTGCAGCACTACCGCAGTGTATTTCTCTAAAACCCAGGTTTGAGGCTCTGTAGGGGTTAAGATGCAAACTATTTTATTTATTATTTAAGCTTTTTTTTTTTTTTTTCTGGTAAAAGGTAAAGGGACTCAGCCACACTATACATGTACCTGTTGTTTTCCAAAAGCCCCTCCCATCTAGGCTGCCACATAACATTGATTAGAGTTCCACGTGCCCATACAGGAGGTCCTTGTTGGTTATTCATTTCAAATATAGCAATGTGTACATGTCCATCCTAAACTACCAAACTGTCCCTAGATCACAAGCATTATTTTTCAGCTTCATGTTTAGCACAATATATCAATGATGCCTGCATATTCTGCTGCTGCTGCTGCTAAGTTGCTTCAGTCGTGTCCGACTCTGTGCGACCCCATAGACGGCAGCCCACCAGGCTCCCCCGTCCCTGGGATTCTCCAGGCAAGAACGCTGGAGTGGGTTGCCATTTCCTTCTCCAATGCATGAGAGTGAAAAGTGAAAGTGAAGTCGCTCAGTCGTGTCCGACTCCCAGTGACCCCATGGACTGCAGCCTACCAGGCTCTTCCATCCATGGGATTTTCCAGGCAAGAGTACTGGAGTGGGGTGCCATTACTTTCTCCGGCATATTCTAGTTCTTTATAATGCTAATATTGGTAATTAAAAATCCAAGGACAAAACAGAGTACTTGAAAACTCACTTGAGCTTCATCAAAATTTAGAAGATAGTCTGTAAAACAACTCTGCAGGAATAAAATATATTTATAAATATAGCAGAAAAAGTAAAATTGAACAATTGTGTATAAGGTTGTCTTTCTTCTATTAATGTTTACTATAATAAATCAAAATATAAAATTTTATTTGCTGTTTTTTCTTGAAGGTATTATTTACAATGTATTTTAGGAAAATCTATCTGTATATTTTTATGCTGATATAATTATGCATTGAGATTATCTTTATTTTGTTTCTGCTTATAATTAATCAAGTTTAGTAATATTGGACTTTCTGTTTAGTAAATGGTTTAAGTACAATGAGCCTCACTTAGCTAAGAAGAATCTTTTTATAATATTCAGTGGTTTGAAGAGTGTATGTTTAACTAAGAATTAATTAAGAAAATTGTTCTGAAGAGTAATGAAGAATACTGATATGTTTTTATTTATTTTAGCACAAACACTTAAGAATTGACAACCATGATTCTCAACTGTTATTTTTTTTGTTTATCAAATCATTTCTATGCTCATAAATTACTAATTTTATTTTTTATCAGAAAATATAATTTGTTTACATAAAGAGAGATTTGGAATTATATGTCATGTGACTGCCTGTAAAATGAGAAAAATTCAAAATATATTTGTGTATACTCTCAAATTTCAGAAAAAAATAAAATATTTTATTAATTGCATTTGCATTGAGAACATTGTACATTTATACTACACTCTGCTGCACAGACTTTCTTCTGTCACACAAGGACATAAATGCAAACTTAAATGCAGATTATAATAAAATCATGTTATTTCCTGTCCTTAATTAATTCAATCAATCAAAAAATGTATACTAACACCATTCTATGTCCAAGTACAATGAATGGAAAAAATCATGAATTTACTAAAAAACGTGGCTTAAATAATTTATAATGAATAAATGAAAACTCATATGCATGAACAATTAGTTTAACAAAAATGTCTTTAAAACAGGTAAACAAAAAAATGCTAAAATTGGACTATGAGTAACATTGCTTCCATCAGAGAATCTCAAAAAATATTAGGGAGAACTCATTTATATAGAGTCCAAATTTTTGGTTTTGAAAATATTAGCTATTTTTGGAAAATTCATAAGTTAGAGGAGAACCTATAGCTAAAGAAAAATGTTGTGAGCAAACAGAAAGCATGCAACAATAAAAATAAATAAATAAATAACCAAGTTGCTTATTGTGAAGCATGTATAAAAAAGGCAGAAAATATTAGGAAACTGGGTTTCAAAGCAAGGGTAAGAAATTGTGAGGTTAGGTAATGTTGACTTCAGAGCCATAGTTCAGGGAAGATGACTTTGGTAGCAGTAAAAGCAGGAATGCAATCCAAATGAGGGAAATACAGGGCCTGAGCAAAGTGGCCAATAAATGAATAGAAAGATAGGAAAGTAAATAGAAAGATAGTATACTTTAGGAACTGATTATTTCTCTTAAAAAGTAATAATATAGAGGGAGAACGAGAGGGATGACTAAAGTTTTGCATTTCATATATTTAGAGTGAAAATGGTTTCCCTGCTGGCTCAACTGTAAAGAACCCACCTGTCTATTTAGGAGACACAAGAGACATGGGCTCAATCCCTGAATTAGGAAGATTCCATGGAGTAGGAAATGGCAACCCACTCCAATACTCTTGCCTGGAAAATCTCATGGACAGAGGAGCCTGGTAGGCTACAGTCCATGGGGTCTCAGAGTTGGACATAACTAAGCATACACACACAGAGTGAAATAATGTATTGAGCTTGACCAAAAATTTCCTTTGGTTGTAAAGGAAAAATAAAAGACACATTTTTCATTTTCATCAAGAACTTTATTGAACAACATATTCATCATTTTGTTCCACTACCTTCTGCCATTTTTCAGGCAACTTCATAATTTCATTTTTCCAAAACATTTTATCTTTTTGAGTAAAGACCTGTTGCAGGTACCTTTTACACATTGCAAAATATTGAATTTTTTTTTCATTAAGATAATTTTCAAAAGACCAAAATAAGTGGAAATCTAAAGATGAAATACCTGGTAAATATGACATATGAATCAGAACTTCCCAGACAAACTGTAGCTGTTTTTACCTGGTTATCAAAGAAACATTGGTCTTACATTTTTTCTGATGGAAGACTTTGTGTTTTCTGTTGACTATTTTTGGCAGCTTTTCATGAAGCATTACTTTCAATTGGTATGATTAGGAGCAGTATTTCTTGGAATTGATCATTTGCTTTTCTAAAAGGAGTTCATTGTGGGGGACTCCCTTCCAATACCACTATATACACAACATCACTTTCTTTGGATAAAGACCAGCCTTTGGTGTGGTTGGTGGTGGTTCATTTCTTTTGCCCTCTTTCATCCCATATTATTGTACAGTATCCACTTTTCAATACTGTCACAATTTGTTTTAAAAATGAATATTTTTGTTACTTTAAGTAGAGAATTGCATGTGGAAATATGGTCAGGAAGGTTTTTTGTTTGTTTGTTTGTTTCTTTGTTTTTTCACTTATGTGAAACCCAAATATCAAAGCAATTAAAATAGCCAAGCTATGTAAATGATTTTCAATACTTGATTTGGAAATTTGTGTATATTGACTATTTCCCACCTAGTATATTGTTGATTGCTCTCAATAAATGTCTCAATTTGTCCACTATCAACTTCAAATTTTCTAATCAATTGTGGAGCAACATTCAATGAGAGACCTCCAGCACAAAACACAGCACCTTCTCCAAACACTGTGCAAATCTTTTTTTGTGTACAGTTGCATTTTTACATTTATTAAAAAAAATAAAATCATATGCCAAAAAGTTTTTATTCTTCCATCTTTAATACTAAAATAGCTACACAAAAATTCACTAATTTTGATATATTTTTTTTAATTCACGTTGATGTGACAACTGCCATAATACAATCTAACAAAATTGTTTTGAATGAAGTTGAAAACAATTAAGCACTACTAGAGCCCTCTTTATTTGGGGGGCTCTGAAATCACTGCAAATGGTGATTGCAACCATGAAATTAAAAGACGCTTACTGCTTAGAAGGAAAGTTATGACCAACCTAGGCAGCATATTCAAAAGCAGAGACATTACTTTGCCAATAAAGGTCTGTCTAGTCAAGGCTATGGTTTTTCTAGTGGTCATGTATGGATGTGAGTGTTGGACTGTGAAGAAAGCTGAGCGCCAAAGAATTGATGCTTTTGAACTGTGTTGTTGGAGAAGACTTTTGAGAGTCCCTTGGACTGCAAGGAGATCCAACCAGTCCATTCTGAAGGAGATCAGCCCTGGGATTTCTTTGGAAGGAATGATGCTAAAGCTGCAACTACAGTACTTTGGCCACGTCATGTGAAGAGTTGACTCATTGGAAAAGACTCTGATTCTGGGAGGGATTGGGGGCAGGAAGAGAAGGGGACGACAGAGGATGAGATGACTGGATGGCATCACTGACTCGATGGACATGAGTTTGGGTGAACTCCAGGAGTTGGTGATGGACATGGAGGCCTGGCGTGCTGCAATTCATGGGGTCACAAAGAGTCAGACACGACTGAGAGACTGAACTGAACTGAATTGAGAGCTGTCTTACGGGGAAAAAAATGAAATTTTTGGCTGATTCAATATTTCTTTAAAATTTGTGTCCTACAGATAGCTACCTTCATTTCTAGTAGTGATAGGGATTAAGCTATTTTTTAATTTATTTATTTTTATTGAGGTAACATTAGTTTATAACATTTCCTTTGAAAAACCTCATATTTCTGCTTCTGTATATGCTACAGAGTACTCAGCATCACAAATTTCATTTCTATTCTTCACCATGCAGGTTATCCCTTTTACCCACCCTGTCACCTTGCCCTTTCCTTTTGGGTAACCACTCCTTTGTTCTCAGTGTCTATGTGTTTCTTTTTTGTTTTGTTTATTCAGTTATTTTGTTTTACATGTTTATTTGTATATGTTTTATATTCCATATATAAGTGAAGTCATATGGGTTTTATCTTTATCCACCTGACTTACTTCTCTTAGTATAAGAGCCTCAAGGTTCATTCATGCTGTTGAAAGTGGCACGATTTCACTTTTTGAAAATAAATACATATTCTTATCCATTCATATATTGATGGACATTTAGGTTGCTTCCATAACTTGGCTATTTTAAATAATGCTGCCATAAACATGAGGGTGCAAATATCTTCTTAAATTTAATGTGATCATATTGTTTGGATAAATATCCAGAACTAGGATAGCTGGGTTATATGGTGTTCATATTTTTAAAAATCTCCATACTGTATTCCATAATGACTGTACCAGTTTACAATGCTACCAAAAGTGTGTTATGGTTCCCTTTTCTCCATATCATTACCAACACTTTTTGTTTGCTTTTTTTTTGACACTATAAAGGATTTTTTATCTTGTTTCTTGTTTGTAAGTTAATTTATTTATTTTAATTGAAGGTTAATTACTTTACCACATTGTAGTGGTTTTGTCATACTTTTTTTTATAATAGCCATACTGATAGGTGTGAGATGGTACCTCATGGTGACTTTTATTTGTATTTCCCTAATTGGTAATGTTAAACCCTTTTTCACATTCCTGTTGGTCATCTGTATGTCTCTTTCAAGAAAATGTCTATTCATTTCCTCCTTCTATTTTTTTTCATCAGACTCTTGGGGTTTTAAAAATTTGTTTTGATGTTGATTAATATAAGTTCTTTGTGTATTTTGGATAATAACCCTTCATGGATATATCATTTGCAAAAATGTGCTCCCAGACAATAGGTTATCTTCTGGTTTATTGATATTTCATTTGCTTTACAGAATTTTTAGTTTGATGTAAGCCCATTTGTTTATTTTTGCTTTAGTTTTCCTTGCCTGAGGTGATATATCTACAGATACATTGCTAAGACCTATGTGAAAAAGTGCACTTCTTATATTTTCTTATAGGAGTATTATGGTTTCTGGTGTTACATTCAAGTATTTATTCTATTTTGAATTAATTTATTTGTGTGTATGGTGTGATATAGCCTTCTAGTTTCAGTTTTTGCATACAGCTACCCACCCTATCGACAAGACTATCCTTTCTTCATTGTATGTTCTTTATTTCCTTGTCTTAAGTAAATTTTCTATATATTTGGGGGAATCTTAATTTTCATCCATTTATCTATATATCTTCTGTAAATGCCCACCCATTGTTGTGATTTCTATGGTTTTGTAATGTTGTTTGAAATAAGGGAGTGTGTTTCCTCCAACTTTGTCTTTTTTATCTCATGATTGTTTTAGATATTCTGTTTCTTTTGCAATTCCTTTCTTTGAAAAATGTGCCTGGCCTTTTGATAGAGGTTTCACTGAATCTATAGTTTGCTTAGCTAATATGGACATTTTAACAATGTTAATTCTTCCAATCCATGAGTAAGAAATATCATTCCATTTATCTGTGGATTTTCTAATCTCTTTCAACAGTGTCTGCTGGTTTTCAGATCTTCTACCTCCTTGCTTCCATTTATGCCTGTTTTATCCTTATTTTTGTAATTGTAAATCGAGTTATTTTCTTAGTTTTCTTTCTGTCAGTTTATTGAATCACAGATTTTTGTGTGTTGACTTTATATACTTCAACTTTTTGTATTTGCATATTTTCTAGGGTTTTTTTTTTTTTGTAGAGTCTTTAGGATTTTATATATAAAATTAAGTCATCTGCTAGTAGTGACAGTTTTACTTCTTTCTTCTAATATGAGATTTTTATTTATTTTTCTTGCCTAATTGCTCTGACCAAGACTCCCAATATTATGTTGAATGAATGAGACAATAGTGGGCATCCATGTCTTGATTCTGATCTTATAGGGATAACTTTTGGTTTTTCAGCAGTGAGTATGATGTTAGCTGTGGGTTTGTCATGCTGCTGCTACTGCTGTTATGTCACTTCAGTTGTGTCCAACTCTGTGCGACCCCAGAAACGGCAGCCCACCAGGCTCCCCTGTCGCTGGGATTCTCCAGGCAAGAACACTGGAGTGGGTTGCCATTTCCTTCTCCAATGCATGAAAGTGAAAAGTGAAAGTGAAGTCGCTCAGTCTTGTCCGACTCTTAGCGACCCCATGGACTGCAGCCTACCCGGCTCCTCCATCCATAGCATTTTCCAGACAAGAGTAATGGAATAGGGTGCCTTGCCTTCTCCACAAATGGGTGTTAAATATTGTCAAATGCTTTTCCTGCATCTAAGGAACTAATTACATGGTTTCAATCCTGTGATGTATCACGTTGGTTGATTTTTGAATATTAAACCATCCTTGCATCCAGGAAGTAAATCCCACTTGGTCATGGTGAGTGATCCTTTTAATGCATTGCTATGTTTCATTTGTTAACATTTTATTGGGTATTTTTGCAGTTATGTTCATCAGAGCTATTGACTTGTAATTTTTTGTATGTGTGATATCTTTCATTTTGGTATCAGTGTGATGTTGACATCATAGAATTTCAGAAATGTTAGGTGCATAGATATTAATGCCCACTGTGTCTGCTTGATGAATGACCCACTTTATCATTATATACTGTTAATCTTGTTAATCAGTCTCCTGTTACCTTTTTTGGTTGATGTGAGCATGCCTACCACAGGTTTCTTTTGCCTGTCATTTTCTTGGAATGTCATGTTCCATCCCTTCTTTCCAAGCTGATGAGTATATTCAGAGTTGATTTGAGTTTCCTGAAGGCAGTATATATTTGGATCTTATTTTTAATACATCCACTCTGTGTCATCTGGCTGCTAACTTCAATCCACTTATATTTAGGCAACTACTGATACATGAAGACTTAGTATTGCCTTTCTATCTTGTGTTTTCTAGTTGCTCTATATCTTCATGATAAAAAAAGGATGACATGCTATCAGCAGAAAAGGAACTATTTTATCTGCGTGTTATACAAACTTCATTTCTTGGGCTTCCCTGGTGGCTCAGACATTAAAGAATCTGCCTCCAATGTGGATTGCATTCTTTTCCTTTGTGTCTCTGTCTGCATTTTTGATTTGATGGTTTACTATGATGTTTTTCTCACTTCCTTTTTTGTTTGCTTGTTTCATATCTTTGCTCTAGATTTAGATTTTATGGTTACCATGAAGTCTGTATGTGTGTGCTTAGTTGTTCAGTCATGTCTGACTCTGTGACCCCACGCACTGTAGCCTGCTGGGCTCCTTTGTCCATGGTGCTTATCCAGGCAAGAATACTGGAGTGGGTTGCATGCCCTTCTCCAGGGGATCTTCCCAACCCAGTGACTAAAGCCAGGTCTCCTACATTACAGGCGGATTCTTTACTGTCTAAGACACTAGCGGAGCCCAAGAAAAGAAGTTTGTGTAACATAGAGGTAATATAGTCCCTTTTCTGCTGATAGCATGCTATCCTTTTTTTATCTATTCAAGATTCATCTTTTTTTCTCTCACTCTTTGTTTTTTTGATCACAATTTTTTTTTGACATTTTGAGTGTGTTATCAAATTGATGTAGCAATAGTTATTTTTTCTGTTTCCCATCTAAATGTTTATGCTATAATTAACTGCTTAAAAACCTATTCTGAAAGAGTTGCAATCATTTTATTTTATTTATTACCTTACTCAAAATTTTGTATAACTTTGAGAAATCCTCCTGGGCTGCACAGATTACACTGAAGAATCTGCTGATAGTCAAATAGGATTCCTTTGTTTGTTTTCTCTCAATAACTTTAAAATTATTTATTTGTTAATGATTTTTGACAGTCTTAATATTTTGTGTCTTGGAGAAGCTCTGTTTACATTGAAGTGATTAGGTATTTTCTTAGCTTCATGAACTTGCGCTTGCAGTTCCTTCTTCAGATTTGGGATGTTCTCAGTTGTTATTTAAATAAACACTTTGTTCCCTTTTCTTTCTGGAATACCCATTACCTTACTGCTGTCCTTCCAAAAAGGATCAGATAGATCTTGTAAAAATTCTTCAGTTTTAAAGTATCTTATATCTCTTTCATTTTCTACTTATATTCTTTCTAGATTTGTACCTTTAAGCTTTCACTAATTCTCTCTTCCATGTGCTCTGCTCTATTCCCATTGCTTTCTAATGCATTCTTCATCTTATTTGTTGATTTCTTCACCTCTAGAATTTCTGTTTCTTTTTTAGTTTTAATATTTTTGATACAGTTCCTTTTTTTTCCCTTAAATTTCTTCCTGAGCTCATTGAACTGCCTTTTTGAGTTTTCCTGGGCCTCCTTACATTTGTTTATGACAGCTATTCTGAATTCTCTACAATTAGATCAGAGCTTACCATGATTTTAGTTTCTGAAAAATTATTGTTTCCTTTTGTGATACTGGTCTTCTATGGAAGCACAACTGGTAAAGAATCCACCTGTAATGCAGGAGACCCTGGTTTGTTTCCTGGGTCAGGAATATCTGCTGGAGAAGGGATAAGCTACCCACTCCTATATTCTTGGGCTTTCCTGGTGGTTCAGATGGTAAAGAATCTGGTTGCAATGTGGGACCTGGGTTTGATCTCTGAGTTGGGGAGATACCCCTCAAGAAGGGAATGGCTATCCACTGCAGCATTTTGGCTTGGAGAATTCCATGGGCAGATATTTCATGAGCCGTTCTGCTGGTGAATTTGTGGTTGTAACAATTTGCCACTTGATCTAACAACTCAACAGGTTAGGGATTAGGTTCATTTTTGTTTGTTTTTTGGTATATCACAATTTTTCTGTTTTCTCTTATCTAAACTGCCTCTGGTTATATTTGAGAATTGGAATTTCTCATCCTCTACTACCTCTCTCAGAATTATGAGTCCATGCCCTCATTATCACTTCTTGCTGCTTACAGTAATCAGTGGCTTGCTGCTTTCAATGTTGCTGCCAGGGGCATTTTGAGGGGTGGAGTCTGTTGTCACATCTGAGATTCTAAGATTCTCTAGGTTGCAGGCTTCATTGCCATTGTAGTAGCCCACCATGGGAAGCTCTGCTGCATCCTTTGTTGTAAGTTTTCTGGTCTCTATCATTGTCCCTGCTTTTCTGCAATGGCTGGGAAACTAAAGTTGTGTTGGCTATATTTATGGTATTATTGAGTTTTCTGGGACTGCACGCTCAGTGGCCATGCCTAAGGGCCTGGATTGCAGGCACAGAATCTGGTGTCCCTTTGGTTCTGCCTCCTCTGTGTGTGTGTTCCAGTTCACTCAACTTTATTTATTTATTTTTGTTTTGATTGCATTAAACTTTTTAGTTTGCATTGGAGTATACTAATTAGCAATGTTGTGATAGCTTCAGGTAGACAGCAAAGGGACTCAGCCATGTACATACATATATCCGTCCTCCCTCAAATTACCTCAAACATCCCGCCATTGAGATTTCCACATAACATTGAGCAGGGTGCCCTGTGCTATACAATAGGCCCTAGTTGGTTATCCATTTTAAAATATAAGTGTCACTTTTAAATGTAAAGATGTGTGGACTTCTCTGGCACATAATTCTGAGAGACTTATTTTCTTGGGCTACAAACACTGCAGATGGTGACTGCAGCTATGAAATTAAAAGACACTTGCTCCTTGGAAGAAAAGCTTTGACAAACTTAGATAGCCTATTAAAAAGCCATGATGTTACTTTGTCTAGTCAAAGCTGTGGTTTTTACAGCAATTATGTATGGATGTGAGAGTTGGACTATAATGAAAACTGAGCACTGAATAATTTATGCTTTTGAATTGTGATGTTGGAGAAGACCCTTGAGAGTCCCTTGAACTGCAAGGAGATCCAGCTAGTCAATTCTAAATGAAATCAGTCCTGAATATTCATTGGGAGTATTGATGCTAAAGCTGAAGTTCCAATACTTTGGCCACCTGATGAGAAGAACTGATTGATTAGAAAAGATCTTGATGTTGGGAAAGATTGAAGGTGAGAGAAGAAGGGGAGCATAGAGGATGAGATGTTTGAATGGCATTACTGACTTGATGTACATGAGTTTGAGCAAGCTCTGGGAGTTGGTGATGGACTGGGAGGCCTGATGTGCCACAGTCCATGGGGTTTCAGAGAGTGGACACACCTGAGTGATTGAAATGTCTAACTGCCATCTGATGTGAGACCTCTCTTGACACAGATGGTTAATGGTCACTGGGGGAGGAGAAAACCTGGTTTCCTTCAGTGAAGTTGTGCTTTTCCCTTGGAAGTCAGATTCTAGCGTACATCTTTTGGTAGTGCTAAGTGCAGTTGTCAATACTTCTGGATCACCATCTGCCTTATTTTACCCATATGTAAGTTAGCCTCAATAAACTTTTTTTTTTTTTTTTTACTTTAGAGAGCAGCCTGCTTCTTTTTTTTTTTAGTATCAAGCCTCCTTCTCTGTTTCAAGGATATTATTCAATATATCAACTTCCCAGAAGAAAAAATACAGTACAGAATAAAGTCAGTTAAAATATAAATCAGGGAGGGTGATTAAGATAATACTAAAATAGATATGGAGTTCTAATAAAAGTAGTTAAGAATCAATAATCAAAAAAGTAAATAACTGAATAAATGAAGGGGAAGAATATCTGTAATTTTGTGATAACAAAGTGGACCAAAATATGAATACTATAGAGGTAAAAGGAAATTATGAAGCAAAGTGGTTGTAGATGTTTTAAGAAAGAGGAAAAAAAGAGTCAGGATATTATTTCAGTAAACTGTTGGGGTATAAAAAGGAACAAAGAGTAAAGATGGAAATTAAAATAGGGTACAGAGTTTATACTAGAAATACAGTTAATAATATCTATGTGATGTAGCTAGAATTAAGAATACACATATACATAACTTATATGCTATTCAATCTTTACCTGAACCCAGAGTGTCTAACACATTTGAAGAAAATGCAATTAGCCCTGTCTTCTCATTTTTCTTTCACATTCAACTGCAATCCCTAATCTTCAGTGAAATCTAAATTCTTAAAATAAAAAATATACTGACACATAGAATTAATGAAGAAAATCATGGAATTAATGAAACTAAATTTCAAGAAATTCTCTCCTTAAAAGTTTCTGTCAAAGCAGGAACTAGTCAAGGAATGAAAAACAATAAATATGTCATTTTCAAAGAGGATCTTAATTCAGCAAGGGAAATCTGTCTCCTAAAATATTTTATTTTATTCCTAATTTTAATGTTTCAAAAATTTTGCTGATACCATTCACAGATAAATGTAGTCATGTAGATTATCACTTACCTGAAATCTAACTATGGAGAAAAGAATCCTTCAGGCTTTATTGATTTTACTTTTATTAATATATTTTAGTATCTATTCAAAAGTAAAAAAAAAAAGAAAACAAATTTCACCACATTATTTGTCAAATATTAAAAATAATTCACTTTACCAAAAATAGCTGATTTTATAAAAGAGTGCCTGTTATATAAACAATCATATTTACTGAGTTTAGAATGCAGAAGGTATAAATATAAGATAATTAAAAGTTAATAGATTTCTGAGCAAGAAAAAATTCAGTTTAGCGTTAATTGCCGAGATTGACTTTAGAAGACAAAGCATGTTAATGATTTTCACTAAGAACATAAGCATTATTTCATACTTCAGATTATATTCTAAGAAATTTACATGTAGATTGCTGATTCTCAATGTAAAGATTATATTTTTATACATTAAGAGAATATATAGATTTTAATCACAATAATCGACAGTAAAGTGAACATCTATGTGTTTTTAAAGTGAATAAAAAAGACTTTAATACTTCAAAAATGAATATTTACATTGAAAGGGAATACATTCTTTTTATTTCCAATAATCAATGACTTAAATATTATACACTATTAAATGTAATAATTATATTTTCAGTGATTGTAAATTGCAAATTAATAACTTTAAAATTTTTTATTTATTTTGATTTTGCATATTTAGAATGTATGCATTCTATATGCAATTATTTAAAGAAATTGGAATTTTATGTCAAATAGAAAGTGAAATATAACTTGAGAGGCATTAAATTAACTTTTAAAAGACTAAGAAATAGGTAAAGAAAACAAAACAAGCCACATTTGTATTATTTTTAATAATATTTGGTCGTCCACTCAGTTTTTAATTTTTCATGAATAATTCAGGGATGGGTTTCCCTGGTGGCTCAGTGATAAAGATTCTGCCTGCCATTTCAGGATTTGATCCCTGGATCAGGAAGAGCCCCTGGAGAAGGAAATGGCAGCCCTCTCCAGTATTCTTGTCTCAAAATCTCATGGTCACAGGAGCCTGGCGAGCTACAGTCCATGGGGTCGCAACAGAGTCAGACATGATTTAGTGACTTAAACAACAAAAACAACTCAAAAGAGGAGTGTAGCAGCATAACAAAGAACAACAGATTTAATTCAATTTGGTTTTTTCTTATAGTCTCAGGTTTATGATCAATAGCTAAGGTTTTCAGTTGATGGAACCTTTTGCTGAAACTAAGATAAATTCATATGTATAATAGAAACCTGCCTGAAGCACAAAATCTCTTAGTGTCAAGTTTATAACTTTAATAATACATTTAGTACTATTTTCTGGTAACACTGCTGCTGCTGCTAAGTCGCTTCAGTTGTGTCTGACTCTGTGCGACCCCATAGACGGCAGCCCACCAGGCTCCCCAGTCCCTGGGATTCTCCAAGCAAGAACACTAGAGTGGGTTGCCATTTCCTTCTCCAATGCATGAAAGTGAAAAGTGAAAGTGAAGTGGCTCAGTCATGTCTGACTCTTCACGACTCCATGGACGGCAGCCCACCAGGCTCCTCTGTCCATAGGATTTTCCACTCAAGAGTACTGGAGTGGGGTTCTATTGCCTGCCGGGAGCTGGCATATTGCATATTGAGTGCATATTGCATATTGAGTGCAGCACTTTCCACAGCATCATCTTTCAGGATCTGGAATAGCTCAACTGGAATTCTATCACTGCCGGGAGCCAGAGTGAGGGACTCCACCCGTGGCAAAAGTCATGAGGAAGGAGGCTCAGCATACGCAAAGGTGGGATCTAGCCTCAGGAGTCCCCCCTGGAAATTCTTGAGCATCTACCCCCAAAACCAGAGTCTGCCTACTTTCTGCTTTGTGCTTTCATCTACACCTCTGACTTTACGGGGGCTGTCCCCCACTACCTCTCTCTGAAAAAAGAGTTAACTTATAGCTCCAGTTAATAAAGTTCCTGGGTGTGATAGTGTTTCAACCTACAAACTCCTTTGGAAATCCTCTAGCCTGCCTGAATAGGCTTTTCCAGCCACATGTGATTGTTCAGAGCCTCCCAACTGTGAGAGGCAGGAGATGTTCTAAACTGTCCAAACACAGATTCCTTTGAGTAGTTAAAAGATTGATTAGAAATTGTTTTGGTGAAGGGTTTTTCACTTTTTGGGCCAATGTTTGCTGCTAAGTCTCCATATCCCTTACCTACTGTGTCCTTGGCAATGTATTGATTGATATAATGGATGTATAGACATGTAAGTAGTAGTCTCAATGTTTGTAACCTTGGACCCCTGAGTTAATTATTTTCTTGACTGAGCCCACCTCACCTTTGCCCAATAGGAATGCAGCTTTGTCCATTGCTTTTTGGAGGCTGGCGCCTGACTTTAGAATAATCACCTTAGAGAAAAATAAGTTTCTTAAAATGTTAACAGGCCTCCTGGTCAGAAGATGATGTAAATCACCTGAACTTTTGCATATGATAAGTTTGAAAGCCTGGCTTCGATTAGGATCAGGAACTGCTGTCCTTGCATGACTCCACCCCTTCCTCCATTATCCTCTATGCACAACTTAAGGTATAAAAACTACTTTGGAAAATAAAGTGCAGGCCTTGTTCACCAAAACTTGGTCTCCCCATATCTCTCTCTCTCTCAAATTCTGGCTGAGTCTCCATCTGAAACGCAGAAACTGCCATGCTTACTAATTATGCCTGGGCTTCTAAGATCTGACCGGGGAGGCCTCAGTGTCTCCTCTCCTTCGGGAGAACGGAAGGATACCTGCGGCCTACGTAAGTGGTGCAAACTGCTTGTCTTGAAGTTTTATTGGTCTCCCGTGTAAACCAAGCTACTCAACCTCTTTTCTTCACTGAATTTACTCACTGAGCTATCCTCATTCTATTACTCTTTATATCTTTGATAAATATTTAAATACATAGGTCGCTGATCCGTCTCTCCTTCGAATACCCTGGATCACCCAGGGCTGGACCCCAGCAATTGCCTTATGATACCTTACATGATAAAATAATGTCTGAAAGAAAGGCTGAAGTTCAAAGTACATAAAATAACTTTTATGATACAGAGAATCCTTGATAAAAATATAAAGCTTCTAATGCTTGGAGCACTTTGAGGTAGCATCATACCAGTCATCACTTTCTAGTACTTAATGAATCTTAAGATACAGGAGAAAAAACTCTTGTTGGGATTTCTCTGAGAGAAAACCTTCATTCAGTTCTGAGAGCATCTGCACTTACAGGTCGACTTCACTGTGGTTAAATGAATGCCCTTTCATATCTCCCTCCATCCCTTCATGAGACCAGCAGTATTTCAGAATGGAACCTCAAGAGAGACCGTTAAAGGCCTGCACAGGTCAGTGGAAGCAACAGTGACTACTCTTTGAGATGCTCCATTGTTTACATGAGAATAGTCAGTTGACCACCTGGAGTAATACGACAGTGAACAGAGAATCTCTCCACTAAAGACACGTCAGTTAACATACAGCTCTGATTTGCATGGATCTGGGCCTGTCTGACTCTAGGTAAGAGGCACCTCAATTCACATCCCTTCTGATACATGGGCACCTGGTCAATGATGGAGCCAGCTGTCAGCTCAACTCAGCCTGTGTAGATTCCCTAATAAAACTGTAAATTTGAACCACATAAAACTGGTATTTTGCAGATCAAAAGGAGCAAAAAATCAGCAATTTTTAAGGTAAATCAATAATGTAATAAAAGCAATCCATGCTTCTTTAAGGTGTCATTCAAATCAAATAGCTTCATTATAATTTCAACTCTGTGATTCAATGCCTGTGCTACTAGAATTTTTATGCTAACATTTTGTATAGTAAAGAGCTTTATAACTAAATCAATCACAAATTTTAAAAAAATAATTAAAGATAAGAAAGCAATTAAAATATAAATAAGCAGATAACTATTACAATAATTCAAAATTCATTTAATTTATTAAAATTATATAATAATCACAAGGGAAGTTTAGAGGGCAACTGATCTCTTTATAAATCTTTATTCATTATTTTAAATCTAGACACTGAGAAGCAACAAATAAATGCTAAATATAATTTCAAAATAGTGAATATATGTCAGGTGTGAATTTTATATTAGACTAAATTTAAATCAAATAACTTTTGGAGTGGTGATTAATATAAAGTGGTAGCTCAAGAAGTAAGTGGATTGATATTTGAAAATATTAATATTCTGTGACAGGCTGAAAAAAATAGTGTTTGCTAAAATGTTATCACAGTAAATTTAAAGCTACTGAGTAATAACTTTTGGGGCTTGAAAATAAGGAGATACATATTTGAAGTAAAGTATCTATACTGATAGTCATAAAATATTAGAAGGCACAATATATAACAATTTACTAAAGTAAAATTTTCAAAATGTTTTCTTTTGAGACAAGCTTTTAATGATGAACAGCATATATATAGGATATTGATATTATTCAAATTGTGATGTGCACACATTAGTCTTTCAATTCAACCAGATAGAAATGACATTAAATGAGTTACACATGAAAAAAACAGCAACACTGATTTTGGTTTTCCTTTGTTATATGAAAGCAAGAAACGGTTTTCAAATTCTTTTCTTAACCCATCTTTACTATCTTATATCTGTATTTTTAATTGACCTTGCCAGTAAATTATCCAATTGTTTTACAAATTTTACTTTGAGAAGATGCAACCAACTTTCTCAATGCATTTCTTCTCGGTGGTGTTTTGATTTCAATGTCTCTGTGAGGTTTTTCTTTTTTCTTTTTTTTTTTTAATAACTTTGTGGGAAAGTAATTGACTATGCAAAAGCCTTTGACTGTGTGGATCATAATAAACTGTGGAAAATTATGAAAGAGATGGGAATAGAAGACCACCTGACCTGCTTCTTGAAAAATCTGTATGCAGGTCAGGAAGCAAAAGTTAGAACTGGACATGGAACAACAGACTGGTTCCAAATAGGAAAAAGAGTATGTCAAGGCTGTATATGGTCACCCTGCTTATTTAACTTATATGCAGAGTACATCATTAGAAATGCTGGACTAGAAGAAACATAAGCTGGAATCAAGATTCCTGGGAGAAGTATCAATAACCTCAGATATGCAGATGACACCACCTTTATGGCAGAAAGTGAAGAGGAACTAAAAGGTCTCTTGATGAAAGTGAAAGTGGAGAGTGAAAAAGTTGGCTTAAAGCTCAGCATTCAGAAAATGAAGATCATGGCATCCGGTCCCATCACCTCATGGGAAATAGATGGGGAAACAGTATCAGACTATTTTTGGGGGCTCCAAAATCACTGCAGATGGTGACTTCAGCCATGAAATTAAAAGACGCTTACTCCTTGGAAGGAAAGTTATGACCAACCTAGATAGCATATTCAAAAGCAGAGACATTACTTTGGCAACAAAGTTTCATCTAGTCAAGGCTATGATTTTTCTAGTGGTCATGTATGGATGTGAGAGTTGGACTGTGAAGAAGGCTGAGCGCCAAAGAATTGATGCTTTTGAACCGTGTTGTTGGAGAAGACTCTTGAGAGTCCCTTGGACTTCAAGGAGATCCAACCAGTCCATTCTGAAGGAGATCAGCCCTGGGATTTCTTTGGAAGGAATGATGCTAAAGCTGAAACTCCAGTACTTTGGCCACCTGATGTGAAGAGTTGATTCACTGGAAAAGACTCTAATGCTGGGAGGCATTGGGGGCAGGAGGAGAAGGGGACAACCAAGGATGAGATGGCTGAATGGCATCACTGACTCGATGGACATGAGTCTGGGTGAACTCCGGGAGTTGGTGTTGGACAGGGAGGCCTGGCCTGCTGGGATTCATGGGGTCTCAAAGAGTCGGACACGGCTGAGTGACTGAACTGAACTGAAGGTTTACCTTTTGTTAATATCATTATCTATGTGACCTGCTCCAGTTTGGCAGATGCTGAGGCAAAGAGGTAGTGAGCATTATGTAGGGTCCACTGTTTGACAAGACACTGAAAGGCAAATGAAACAAAGGCTTAGGCCCTTTCTGAAGGAGGCTTTCTTCAGGCTAACTGTCAAAAAAAAGTCATAGATGATCACATAGATTATGGAAGATCTAGCCCCAAAGATATGTGTGAGCGAAAGCAAGCTGACACAGACAACAGAAGATGACAAGCAGAGACCTTAAAATGGCAAATGAATCATCAATGCAAATGGATAAATAATTGAGCAGTTTAAATAAGTTTTAACTTTTCAGTTCATGCTGCTTGGCTTCAGTGCAGCTCTGTGCAAGTTAATTGTTTAATCCCAAGTATATTTTGATATTTTAGGAACTGTGTTGGCCCATCAGGTCTGCTATTTTGGGTCTAGAAAGTACACTTGAGTCCTTTTAGCAGTCAAACTATAACTTTCTATCGATGTTAACTAATTTTCAAAAAACTAGATGCCATCTTTATTATTTTTAAGGCCTTCCTAATTGATACCCCACATCCAAGGTAAAAGAAACCCAAGACGGTAGGAGTTGAGAGAGGGCATCAAAGGGCAGACAGACTGAAACCACAATCACAGATAACTAGCCAATCTGATCACATGGACCACAGCCTTGTCTAATTCAATGAAACTAAATCATGCCATGCGAGGCCACCCAAGATGGAAGGGTCATGGTGGAGAGGTCTGACAGAATGTGGCCCACTGGAGAAGGAAATGGCAAACTGCTTCAGTATTCTTCCCTTGAGAACCCCCTGAACAGTATGAAAAGGCAAAAAGATAGGACACTGAAAGATGAATTCCCCGGTTCAGTAGGTACCCAATATGCTACTGGAGATCAGTGGAGAAATAACTCCAGAAAAAATGAAGGGATGGAACAAAACAAAAACAACACCCAGTTGTGGATAGGACTGGTGATAGAAACAGGGTTCGATGCTGTAAAAAGCAGTATTGCATAGGAACCTGGAATGTTAGGGCCGTGAATCAAGGCAAATAGTAAGAGGTCAAACATAAGATGGCAAGAGTGAACATTGACATTCTAGGAATCAGCAAACTAAAATGGACTGGAATTGGTGAATTTAACTCAGATGACCATTACATCTACTACTGTGGGCAGGAATCCCTTAGAAGAAATGGAGTAGCCATCACAGTCAACAAAAGAGTCTGAAATGCAGTACTTGGATGCAATCTCAAAAACAACAGAATTATCTCTGTTCGTTTCCAAGGAAAACCATTCAATAACACAGTAATCCAAGAGTATGTCCCAACCAGTAATGCTGAAGAAGCTGAAGTTGAATGGTTCTATGAAGACCTACAAGACCCTCTAGAACTAACACCCAAAAAAGATGTCCTTTTCATTATAGGGGACTGGAATGCAAAGGTCGGAAGTCAAGAAACATGGAGTAACAGGCAAATTTGGCCTTGGAGTACAGAATGAAGCAGGGCAAAGGCTAATCAAGTTCTGTCGAGAATGCACTGGTCATAGCAAACACTCTCTTCCAACAACACAAGAGAAGATTCTATACATGACATCAGCAGAAGGTCAACATGGAAATCAGCTTGATTATATTCTCTGCAGCCAAAGGTGGAGAAGCTCTATACAGTCAGTTAAAACAAGACTGAGAGCTGATTGTGGCTCAGATCATGAACTCCTTATTGCCAAATTCAGACTTAAATTGAAGAAAGTGGGGAAAGCCACAAGACCATTCAGGTATGACCTAAATCAAATCCCTTATGACTATTCAGTGGAAGTGAGAAATAGGTTTAAGTGACTAGATTTAATAGACAGAGTGCCTGATGAACCATGGGCGGAGGTTCATGACACTGAACAGGAAACAGGAATCAAGACCATCCCCAAGAAAAAGAAATTCAAAAAGAAAAATGACTGTCTGAAGAGGCCTAACAAATAGCTGTGAGAAGAAGACAAGAGAAAAGCACAGGAGAAAAGGAATGATATGCTCATTTGAATTCAGAAATTCAAAGAGTAGCAAGGAGAGATAATAAAGCCTTCCTCAGCAATTAATGCAAAAAAAAAAAAAAAATAGAGGAAAACAATAGAATTGAAAATGCTAGAGATCTCTTCAAGAAAATTAGAGATACGAAGGGAATATTTCATGCAAAGATGGGCTCAATAAAGGACAGAAATGGTATGGGCCTAACAGAAGCAGAAGATATTAAAAAGTGGTTGCAAGAATACACAGAAGAAATGTACAAAATGATCCTCACCACCCACATAATCATGATGGTGTGATCACTCACCTAAAGCCAAACATCCTGGAATGTGAAGTCAAGTGGGCATCACTACGAACAAAGCTAGTGGAGGTGATAGAATTCCAGTTGAGCTATTCCAATACTGAAAGATGATGCTGTGAAAATGCTTCACTGAATATGTCAGCAAATTTGGAAAACTCAGCATTGGCCACAGGACTGGAAAAGGTCAGTTTTCATTCCAATCCCAAAGAAAGGCAATGCCAAAGAATGCTCAAACTACCACACAAATGCACTCATCTCACACGCTAGTAAAGTAATGCTCAAAATTCTCCAAGCCAGGCTTCAACAATATGTGAACCATGAACATCCAGATTTTCGAGCTGGTTTTAGAAAAGGAAAAGGATGTAGAGGTCAAATTGCCAACATCCACTGGATCACCAAAAAAGCAAAAGAGTTCTATAAAAACACCTGTTTCTACTTTATTGACTATGTCAAAGACTTTGATGTGTGAATCACAATGAATTGTGCAAAATTCTGAAAGAGATGGGAATACCAGACTACCTGACCTGCCTCTTGAGAAACATGTATGCAGGTCAGGAAGCAACAGTTAGAACTGGACTTGGAACAACAGACTGGTTCCAAATAGGAAAAGGAGTATGTCAAGGCTGTATATTGTCATCCTACTTATTTAACTTACATGCAGAGTATGTCATGAGAAATGCTGGGCTGGAGGAAGCACAAGCTGAAATTGAGATTGCCAGGAGAAATATCAATAACCTCAGATATGCAGATGACACCACCCTTATGGATGAAAGTGAAGAACCAAAAAGCCTCTTGATGAAAGTGACAAAGAGGAGAGTGAAAATTTGACTTACAGCTCAACATTCAGAAAACAAAGATCATGGCATCCAGTCCCATCCTGTCATGGCAAATAGATGGGGAAACAGTGGAAACAGTGTCAGACTTTATTTTTGGGGGCCCCAAAATCACTGCAGATGGTGACTGCAGCCATGAAATTAAAAGACATTTACTCCTTGGAAGGAAAGTTGTGACCAACCTAGATAGCATATTGAAAAGCAGAGACATTACTTTGCCAACAAAGGTCCATTTAGTCAAGGCTATGGTTTTTCCAGTAATGGTGTTTGGATGTGAAGAAAGCTGAGCGCTGAAGAATTGATGCTTTTAACTGTGTTGTTGGAGAAGACTCTTGAGAGTCCCTTGGACTCCAACGAGATCCAACCAGTCCATCGTAAAGAGATCAGTCCTTAGTGTTCATTGACTGATGTTGTGGCCAAAACTCCAATACTTGGGCCACTTGATGTATAGAGCTGACTCATTTGAAAAGACCCTGATTCTGGAAAAGATTGAAGGCAGGAGGAGAAGTGGATGACAGAGGATGAGATGGTTGGATGGCATCACTGACTCAATGGACATCGGTTTGGGATGACTCCGGACTTGGTGATGGACATGGATGCCTGGTGTGCTGTGGTTCATGGGGTTGCAAAGAGTTGGACATGACTGAGCATGAACTGAACTGAACTGAATTGCTAACACTAATGTGTCATACCCTTCAGGTACAAGTTACTTCAAATAATTGACTATACGAAGCTCAGGTTTTCTAAATAAAGAGATTCTTCTGCTGTAATTGAGCTGATTAATGATAATTTTAAAGCAGTAACACAAAGAAATTATTGCTTCTATTTCTCTAGTAGACAAATTTGAATTAAGACTCCACTTTTTTTAAACAAAAAAAATAAGAGTGATTTATAATGTTAAAGGTTGGAAATAACAATGTAGCTGCTACGATTATTTCTGCACAAAATAACATGGGTGTCAATATTCATAAATTAAGGAGAAAAAAAATTTCAAAAAGAAATTGAAACAAATTCATTTACCCCTCTCAAATATCGGTCAACATTATCAAGAAAATAGAAGCAATAAATAATATACTATAAAAATTAAATATATATTTGTACTATAAACATCAGTGACTTAGTGATGATACATATATAAATCATCACTATGTCACTGAAGCATTTATTACAAATATCTCCAGGTATCTATAGAACCACTTTAATATAACACATAA
The DNA here is from genome assembly GCF_003369695.1 of Bos indicus x Bos taurus. Taxonomy (NCBI): domain Eukaryota; kingdom Metazoa; phylum Chordata; class Mammalia; order Artiodactyla; family Bovidae; genus Bos; species Bos indicus x Bos taurus. Next base: position 5,830,510 of record NC_040084.1, read on the forward strand.
TAAATCATAAAAAGCCAGGATATTCTAAAGGTAAGTATTATAAAGCAACATCCTGTAGAATAAAATTGTACTAATAAAATCAAATCTTGTCAACTATTAATGAGAAATAAAACATGTTTAAAAGAAACCAATTTTTTGTTAATTAAGCAGACCTTTTTTTTTTAATTTCAAAGAAAATATTACCAAATATTTGATAAATAAATTAAATGAATAAACTATATATAATTATATTTAAACCTTTAGATAGAGTCATAGAAAAATTTATACAAAAATATTTGTAAGCATTTACATTAGTAAACATAAAATTTAAGGTGAGTAAAACCTATAAACCAACAAATTATAAAAAGAGAACCTAAGAACAGAATATAAATAATAACATAAATTTTTGCAAACCTTTTAAAAAGTAGTGCCAAGAACATGCTGAAATTTTGGTTAATTGAATAAAGGATAAATGAGAAATTTCTATGTATTTCACTTATATTTCTACAAAATATTGGTAGTAATAAACAGTTAGAAATTTAAATTTTATAAATTACCAAAGGAGTGGCCAAGATAGTGGAGTAGGAAGGCCTTGACTTGGACACACGAAAGTTATAACTATTTACAAAACAGCTGTCAATGAGAATGACCTGAAGAGTAGCAGAAAATAACTCTATGTATAAAGCTTTAGCAGTAAACCACGCTCTGATTACAGGTTACAGTCCTCTTCTCTGGAGTCATGCTAGACACTATGGAATTGCAAATTGCTTACTGTAAATATTTTACATCTACAAGGTTGAAGTATCTGTGAACTTGGCCTGATTAAAACTTGGTGGTCCTCCATCCTTTCAGCTGATTTGGTCCCAATTTGGCTTCCACGAACTGACTCCATGGACGTGAGTCTGAGTGAACTCTGAGAGTTGGTGATGGACAGGGAGGCCTGGCGTGCTGCGATTCATGGGGTCACAAAGAGTCCGACATGACTGAGCAACTGAACTGAACTGAACTGAATGCAAAAGAGTCTCCACCACATCATTCTGTGAGTGCTTAAGTTAAAGTGCCCATTCTTAGCAGAAATAATATGCAGTGGTATTGCATATAAATTACTTATAATCCCAGTTTATTAAACTTTGTATTCACAGTCATTTTTACAGTGTTATATATGGTATCCTCACATAAAAACAATACACTTTAAAATTACTATGCTGAAATTAATTCAGTACTAAGAGCTTCAATATAAAGCGTTGCTGCTGCCAAGTCACTTCAGTCGTGTCCAACTCTGTGCAACCCCATAGACAGCAGCCCACCAGGCTTCCCCGTCCCTGGGATTCTCCAGGCAAGAACACTGGAGTGGGTTGCCATTTCCTTCTCCAATGCATGAAAGTGAATAGTGAAAGCGAAGTCGTTCAGTCATGTCCGACTCTGTGCAACCCCATGGACTGCCGCCTACCAGGCTCCTCTGTCCATGGGATTAGCCAGGCAAGAGTACTGGAGTGGGGTGCCATTGCCTTCTCCGAATATAAAGCCTTAGAAGCCTTAAAATTCTAGGGAGCACTTTAGCATCTTTGAATAAAACAGTAATGGAAGCTAGAACAAGAACCTGTCATGGAATTTAAACACAAGCTGGAATCAAGATTGCTGGGAGAAATATCAATAACCTCAGATATGCAGATGACACCACCCTTATGGCAGAAAGTGAAGAGGAACTCAAAAGCCTTTTGATGAAAGTGAAAGTGGAGAATGAAAAAGTTGGCTTAAAGCTCAACATTCAGAAAACGAAAATCATGGCATCCAGTCCCACCACTTGATGGGAAATAGATGGGGAAACAGTGGAAACAGTGTCAGACTTTATTTTTCTGGGCTCCAAAATCACTGCAGATGGTGACTGCAGCCATGAAATTAAAAGATGCTTACTCCTTGGAAGGAAAGTTTTGACCAACCTAGATAGCATATTCAAAAGCAGAGACATTACTTTGCCAACAAAGGTTCGTCTAGTCAAGGCTATGCTTTTTCTAGTGGTCATGTATGGATGTGAGAGTTGGACTGTAAAGAAGGCTGAGCACTGAAGATTGATGCTTTTGAACTGTGGTGTTGGAGAAAACTCTTGAGAGTCCCTTGGACTGCAAGGAGATCCAACCAGTCCATTCTGAAGGAGATCAGCCCTGGGATTTCTTTGGAAGGAATGATGCTAAAGCTGAAACTCCAGTACTTTGACCACCTCATGCGAAGAGTTGACTCATTGGAAAAGACCCTGATGCTGGGAGGGATTAGGGGCAGGAGGAGAAGGGGATGACAGAGGATGAGATGGCTGGATGGCATCACTGACTCGATGGACGTGAGTCTGAGTGAACTCCGGGAGTTGGTGAGGGACAGGGCGGCCTGGCGTGCTGCAATTCATGGGGTTGCAAAGAGTCGGACACGACTGAGCGACTGATCTGATCTGATCTGATATGTGTGTAAGTTCTGATATTGGCTTAACTTTATATTGCTACCTATAAAATAGGAGGCATCAGTTCAGTTCAGTTCAGTCGCTCAGTCGTGTCCGACTCTTTGCGACACCATGAATCACAGTGCCAGGCCTCTCTGTCTATCACCAACTCCCGGAGTTCACTCAAACTCAATAGGAGGCATAATATGTTCTACTTGCATCACTGGAATGCTAATGAGGACTAGTGAACTAATATATTAGCTAAGTGTTTGGGGGAAGCAATTTGATTGTAAAGATCACTGAAGAATAGATCTCAGAGAATTATATGATGTATAAGATGTGTTATTGAGGATAGAGGATATTTCAGTAATCTTATAAATTGCCCCCTTAATCATGAGAGTTCACTTTTTCCAGTTTATTGATATGAAATAATCTTCAAAAGTTGACAAGGAACACTTGTCAATGTCTATGTGTATCTTTCAATTGCAAGTTAATATTCACGGCCAACACATTTCAGTCAATCGGAGGCTTCACTTATATTAGCCAGTGTGATGATATGTAGGATATAGGGAGGAGATGGGCCAACTCAATTGACTTCTTCCCACACCAAGGTACTTTGGGTAGCTGAAGACGTACTCCCTCCCACATGCCAACCCACTGGCTAGATTTACTAAAATGATTTCAAAATAAGATGTAACAATCACCCCCTTCACATATTTTATATAAGTAAGACCATTGGTAGACAAAACGTGGCTATGAGTTTTGACACTATAATTTCCCTTAATGGAGGAGGATATTTTTTAAACATCCTTATATCTTTATTTCCTCCTTGCAAGGTATAATTGGTTTCTTCCAAATTTTATTGGAATTAAGCATTTCAGGTTTTTAAAAAAGATGTTTACTTTTTATTTTATGAAACATTTTGCTTCTCAAAGAATAATTTGTGAATGAATTTCTTAAAATGAATGTCAAATGATCAAAGTGAAAATATGTAGTATTTCTATTAATAGATTTAGAACAATTATTTTCTGTAAAAGGTGACTTAGGGTGATCTCCTGTGCTGCTTAGTATTATTATTATTATTTTTAACTTATTTATTTTTTTGTTTTGGTCATGCTGGTCTTCACAGCCAAGCACAAGCTTTCTCCAGTTGGGGTGAGTGGGGAACACTCTTCGTTGTGTTTAAAAGCCTTCTCAAGGCAGTGGCCCCTCTTGTGGAGCACAGGCTCTAGGGCTTATGGGCTTCAGTGGTTATGGCACATGGACCTAGCTGCTCCATGGCGTGTAGAGTCTTCCTGGACCAGGGATCAAACTGGTATCCCCTGCATTTGCAATTGGACTCTTACCACTGTACCAGCAGGGAAATCCAGCGTTTATTATGATTGAACAGTACAAAAGTGTATTATCAGAATCTACTTGGTAGGTTCATTGTTGGTACATACTTAAGGAAATGGGAATCTACAGATATAAATTGCTTTATCTTACCTTGGAAGATATTCCTTGGTAAATGCCAGCTCTCTGGCATTTCATTCTGGAGCTGGGCTTTTATTTTTACTGGAGGGTGGGAGTTGTTAGTCTTTCACTGACTGAAGGACAAATATGTGCCTAGAAGCTTTGCCACTTTCGAATAAACATAGATAATAGGCACAATCTCCACTTTTCCCTAAGGAAACAAACCCTGGAAGCTGATGTATATGTTTTAATTCTCTGTTTTATTTTTGTAAAGAGAGAAAATAATACTAACAGATCCACAGAGACTAATAGGCTTTCTCTTTGCTTTTTACATCCCATTGCCTGACTTAATGGTGGTAATCTGGGAGTACTCTCATTTCATTTGTATAATTCAATACTGATATTTATCATTAGAACTAGGCATTTCACATAAACATAGCCATTACATTTTAAATGAATGTTTTATTTCAATATTTATTTTCTTATTTTAAAATAGGATATCACTTAAATTGTACTTAACATCACCCATAATTCACATCTACATAATGAAATAAAGTATCCTCGTGGTTGTAATGATGCATATCTGTTAAATTTCAGGAACTTGGCAGATCAAAAATATTTTGAAGACCTAGACTGATATACTCACATGATAATGTATTTGTTATTTGAAAAAGTGTTAACTAGATGAAAGAACCATGAGTAAATTAAAAATGTGTGGATTGCAATTATTTAAAATACAGATCAAAGATGGGTCAGGATATTTTATTTATGCATTTTGTTCTGTTGATACATATCTGGAACTTCTAAATACAGAATTCTTTTACCAACAGAATCTTTAATTTAACTTTTATTGATTCTCTTCAACACTTTACTCCCACATAACATAACAATCATAGTTACCTTCTATAATTAATTTCTAGCAAAAAATTATATCCAAATTATCCCCCTCCCCCAATTCCAGCAGAAAAACTGAATCTATTGTATTATAATCTGAAAATCTTGGTGCACCAAATAAATGATATTACATAAATCTTAATAGGAAAGATTGTAACACTTCAGCATTAATATTTACATAATATAATTTAACTTTTTAATCAGTACTGCTAGATTGTCTTTGTTTTAAACACTATCTTTAAATACCAGCTTTATTATAATTGCTACATAGTAAGATTCACCAATTTGTTTTGAGTCCAAGCACCATCTGCTTGTCACATGACAGGCCAATTAACTGAGGGATGAGGTGTTGAGGCAAGGAATACAACTTTATTTGGAAAGTCAGCTGACCAAGAAGATGGTGGAGTAATGTCTCAAAATAACCATCTTGTCAGGATCTAGATCCCATTTTCTTTTATAGGACAGAAAAGGGGAGGAGTTGAGGAAGTAAAGACCATTATCTTGCAAATGTCTGCTGGAATGGCCAAACTCAGTGAGATGATGTGCTTGATTGATTCAAGCACAGAGGCAGATTTCTCTGAGGCAGGTCATTATGTATGATTATAATAACAAAAGCAATGAAAAACAAAGTTGAAGTCAAAGAAACAGAGCCCTCATGGAGTCAGAATTGGCTCTTTCCTGAAACAATGCTTTCTCCCTTTTTAAAATTAAAATTCATTAAATGTTGGCAAATATTTAGACTCATGTAAATGAAATATCAATAACCTCCCGGTGTACAGAGGACACCACCTTTATGGTTGAAATCAATGAGGAATTAAAGAGACTCTTGATGATGGTAAAAGAGGAGAGTGAAAAAGTTGACTAAAAATTCAACATTCAAAAAACTAAGATCATGGTATTCGGTCCCATCATTTCATGGTAAATAGATAGGGAAACAATGGAAACAGTTGCAGACTTTATTTTCTTGGGCTCCAAAATCACTACAGCTAGTGGCTGCAGCCATGAAATCAAAGAGTGCTTGCTCCTTGGAAGAAAAGCTATGATAAACCTACATAGCATATTAAAAAGCAGAGACATTAATTTGCGAACAAAGGTCTGTATAGTCAAAGCTATGGCATTCCCAGTAGTCATGTATAGATGTGAGAGTTGGACCATAAAGAAGGCTGAGTGCCAAAGAATTGATGCTATCAAACTGTGTTGGAGCAGACTCTTGAGTGTCCCTTGGATTGTAACTGAGATAGAAATTGTTAGGCAGTCAGTGTAGGACTCTGACACCTCGGTCTTATTTGCAATAAACATCTCACTTTATTAGCCTAAAGCTATACACTTTGTCCCAAATTTCTGGAATGTGTCCTTGATCTGATAAACTATTATCACTCAGATCCAGAGAAGGACAGTAATTAACTTCTGTTCCACATGCCTTAGGGAAATACAACTGTTGATCATTAACCTTAAGCCCTTATATTTGGTCCATTGTAAAGTGACCAGTGAAAGTGAAGGTGTTAGTTGTTAAGCCATGTCTGATCTTTGCGACCCCATGGACTGTTGCCTGCCAGACTCCTGTGTCCATGGAATTCTCCAGGCAAGAATACTGGAGTGGGTTGCCATTTCCTTTTCTAGTGGAACGTCTGACCCAGAGATGCAACCCAAACTCCGATCCCCTGAATTATAGCCAGATTCTTTATTGTTTGAGCCACCTAGGAAAGCCCACAAAATGACCAGGGGGGCATGAAAAAGGGCGGCAAATTAATCTGAGGATCAAGGAAATCCATAAAGATGATGTTGAACACTTTGATCTTTAAACTGATTCGTTAGAAATGACATATTTTAAGGACAGGAACCAACCAAAAATGTAGAGATTAAGGATATACAAACTACAAGTCCCACCTTTGGGGCATTTCTTATCCCCTCTCAGTGTCTATGCTGAGAGTTTTGTACTTTCCTCTTCTCTAATGGATCCTATTTTCTTGCTATGTTTGTGTGTATGTGGACTCCATTCTTTGGCTCCACAAACAAGAACTCAGATTCCCATTTCACTAGGAAATCAAACCATTTAATCCTCAAGGAAATCAATCCTCAATATTCATTGGAAGGACTGATGCTGAAGCTCCAATACTTTGGCCACCTGATGTGAAGAGCCAACTTATTGAAAGGACCCTGATGTTGGGTAAGATTGAGGGCAGAAGGACAAAGATGAAATGGGAATCTAATGAATAAACTTCATGAACACACTAACACTCATGGTAGCAAGAGAACAGGATTTATTAAAGAGAAGGAAAATACAAAGCTCTCAGCATAGACCCTGAGAGGGGGTAAAGAGCACTCCAAAGGTGGGATTTACAGTAGTTTTTATATCCTTAATCTCTACATTTTTGGTTGGCTCTTGCCCTTAAAATATGTCACTTTTAACCAATCAGTTTAAAGGTCAAAATGTTTAACTTAACGTCTTTATGGCTTCTCTTGATCCCCAGATTAATTTGCCTACTTTTTCATGCCCTCAGGCCATTTTACAATGTACCAGATGTATGGGCTTAAAATTAATGATCACCAGTTGTTTTTCCTTCATGCCTATGGACCAGAAATTAATTGCTGCCCTTCCCAGGGTCTGAGTCCTGATAATTTTTCAGGCCAAGGACACATTCCAGTAATTTGGGACAAAAGGGTATAGCTTTAGGCTAATGGAGCAAGTTGTTTGTTGCAAACAAGACTGACGTTTGAGTCCTACACTGACTGCGTAGCATTTCTACCTCAAGGAGACCACAGAGGATGAGATGGTTGGATGGCATCACCAACTCAATGGTTATGAGTTTGACCAAGCTTCAGCAGAAGGACAGAGAAGCCTGGCATGCTGCAGTCCATGGGGTTGCAAAGAGTTGGACATGACTGAGCGACTGAACAATAATTTTCACACAATCAAATACACACAGAACAATTTCAGCACTTCACACGTTTACTTGTTGCCCTTGTAGTAAATCTCATGCTTTTGTTGTGAAAATCTTGGTTCTCTGTGCACTGATGCCAAATAGATATACTGAGATAGTTATGGAGGAGAAGGAAAGAGTAACTTAACACAGTAGGCTAACACCTCAAGAACTGTGCCCCATTCCCTGGTGAATAAGGAGAGGTTATATAGTCAAACAAGTATATGTAAAAATGTTCAAGGCAGTAATGGTCTTAGGTTCTTCTTTCTACTGAAAAGTTTCAAAATGTAGGGTTACTGATAAGATCAGGGATTGTGCAGTCTCAGGTGGGCTGGTCTCCTCATCTTAATGAGCTTCTCTGGTCCCTTTAATCTTGCCTCAGGTGCTTTCATGCCTGCTCTTCCCTTGATTAGAAACCTTTTCAAAACTGCTCTTTGGAACTCAAGGAAGGCCCTGGAGGTTGTAGTTTCTCTTACATGAAAAGGAGGACAAAAAGGCCTCTGTTCCCAGGACCTGCACAGGGCCCTGATCAGCATCAACTTCTACTCTACTGTGCCCCATTAATGACTCATTCTGTCCCTATAGGTTTACCTCCAAGAATCTTAAAAATAGACAGTGTGTGTCCCAGAATATCATAAAATAGACTGTGTGTGAATAAGTTAACCATTTTATTCTGTCTTAGTTGAGTGTAAAATATTTGAGATTAATCCAGAATTAGTTGTTGTTCAATCACTAAGTCGTGTCCAACTCTTTGTGACTCCATGGACTGCAGCACACCAGCCCTCCCTGTCCATCACCAACTCCTGGAGTTTACTCAAACTTGTGTCCATTGAGTCAGTGATGCCATCCAACCATCTCATCCTCTGCTGTCCCCTTCTCCTCCTGCCCTCAATCTTTCCCAGCATCAGGGTCTTTTCAAATGAGTCAGTTCTTCACATCAGGTGGCCAAAGTATTGGAGCTTCAGCTTCAGCATCAGTCCTTCCAATGAACACCCAGGACTGATCTCCTTTAGGATGGACTAGTTGGATCTCCTTGCAGTCCAAGGGACTCTCAAGAGTCTTCTCCAACATCACAGTTCAAAAGCATCAATTCTTCTGCACTCAGCTCTCTTTATAGTCCAACTCTCACATCCATACATGACTACTGGACAAACTATAGCCTTGACTAGACAGATTTTTGTCAGCAAAATGATCTACCTGCTCCTTCTATTGTTAAGTATGAATACACAAAAATGATTGATCTATTTATTTGTTCAAAAGCACTAGGATTTCCATATTTTTGGTCTTGAATAAAAGCTATATCAGTGTTCAAATAAAGGGTTGTGTATATATATTAATATTCATACATGTTTAATTAATACTTAGGAGTGATATTGAAGGAACATGTAGTAAGCAGATATTTTCTTGTTAAGAAATGGACAAACTGGACTTCCTTGGCAGTGCAAAGGGTAAGAATCTGCCTGCTGGTGTAGGGGACATGGGTTTGATCCCTGGCCCAGGAATATTCCACATAACTCAGAACAACTAAACCTGTGGGTCACATCTATTGAGCCTGTACTCTGTCTAGAGCCTTCAAGCCTAAACTACCAAGCCTGTGTGCACAACTACTGAGGTTTGTATGTCTAAAGCCTGTGCTCTGCAACAGGAGAAGCCACCACAATGAAAAGTCCACAGTGCAACAAAGAGTAGCCCCCACTCTCCACAACTAGAGAAATCCTGAACAAAGCAGTGCAGCCATAAATTAATAAAATTATTAAACAAAATGGATAAACTACTTTCTAAAGTGACTACACCACGTTGAACTCCCTTCAACAATAACCTGAGTTTTTTTTTTTTTAACTTTACAATATTGTATTGGTTTTGCCATATATCAACATGTTATCCTAACAAGCAATCATTATTTTCAGGTTTTTTTTTTTTTTTTTTCCCTTTAATTTGCGATTCTAATAAGGTTTTAACCTGCATCTCATGATGCTGAACATCCATTTCTGTGCTTAAATATCATTCATGTATCTTCTTCAGTGAAGTGTCTATTCAAATATTTTGCCCATTTTAAAAACAGTTCTTCTTTCCATTCTTATCAGTGAGTTTTGAGTCTACCTGTATGTGTGTGCAATTTTATAGTATGTAAATTATGATATACAGATATATACTCTGTGTGCATTTCCTTCTAGTCTCTGACATTCCCTTTGCATTGGCTTTAACATGTCTTTGGAAGACTAGAGTTTTATAAATGCTGAAATCTAAATTATTTTTAATTCTTTTGCATTAGTGGAATGGATACAAACTCCTTACAGAGTTGAACAGAAGTGGTAAAAGCAGAAATTTTAAAATTTTTCTCTGATTCATTGTCTGTTATGAGAAGTAGTCTTAGTTTAGATAACCTTATCAGATTATAGAAGTTTACTTTGATTCCTGATTGGTTTACAGATTTTATTATGAAAGTGTGTTGTGTTCAGTCATTTCAGTTGTGTTCAACTCTTTGGGACCCTATGGACTATAGCCTGCTAGGCTCCTCTGTCCACGGGATTCTTCAGGCAAGAACACTGGAGCGGATTTCTGATCCAGGGATTGAACCTGGATTTCCTGCATTGCAGGCAGAATTTTTACCATTGAGCAACCAGGGAAGCCCCTATGAAAATGTACAAATATTCTCATATGTTTCTATTGCATCTATTAATATATTATATTGGTTTTCTTTTTTTAAATGTTAATATGGTTAAGTAATTTGCTTCTTTGAATGTTTAACTTACTATATACCATGTGTATCCAGGAGAAAGCCCACTTAATCATATTTTATCTTTTAATATATTACTAGAATTAATGTGTTACTATTTTTTTGAGGGTGTCTTAATCTATGTTCATAAAAATATTCATGTGTAGTTGTTGTTTTTCTTCCTATCTTTGATTTTGGTATCAGGGTAATGCTGGTCTCATAAAATAAGTGTTCTTTTCTTTCTACATTATGGAAGGATTTGTGTAGAATTGTTGTAATTTTTCATTTAAATAGTTCACTAAACTCACCATTGAAGCCATTGGCTATGAAGTTGCTCTGTGGGAATACACATAATTAAGAATTCAAATTTTTAAAATAAATGTAGGACTATAAAGATTGTCTATTTATTTATGAGTGAGCATATGTGTCCTTCAAAGGATTTGTCCATTTAATATAAATTGTCTAATTTACTGTCATAAAATTGGGCATAATAGTTTCTTCATTTAATATTCATAGCATCAGTAGTGATATTCTTTTATTGTTGATATTGGAAATTTATGTTTACTGTCTTTTTTCTTTATCAATCTAGTTATAGGTTTATTAAAATTATTAATTGTAAAATTAACATACTTAAGATGTTAACTAAGCTATTGATTTGCAATCTTCTTTTCTAATATAAATATTTAACATTATAAATTTCTCTTTAAGGATTGCTTTAGTTGTAGTTCTCAAATTTAGATATTTTATCTTTTCAGTTTCAATCATGCCTACATGTATGTAATTTTCATCACACAGACACATGCCAAGGGACTTATTCTAGGAAGCAGAATTTATTATTTTCCTATCCTGTTCCTCTCTACCTAAGAGTTGTTTCTCAGCTTCAGTGGTGGTGTTTTCTCAGCATTCCTATATCTCTTCAAAATGGAAGACATTTTCTGCCTCCTAACGGTGGTGGGTCCTATATAAGATATATTGTTTTCTTCCTTCTCCAGAAGGAGCAGACCTCTAATAGTATTAGTATAGTGTCCATGAACCCACTACTCTTTCTCAGGTTTAGAGGATTTTACCTCCCTTTCTCCTAGGAACATAGTCTTTACCTAGGCCCTGGGAGCGATACACTTGCTGCCCCTTCCCTGGTGGAGAAAGGTTTTAGCTCCTTTTGAGGGAAGAATCTGGACAATGAATTAAGGGTTCATACTCTTTCCACCATAAACTCCTACCATGTTTCAATCCGCCAAGTAGAATCTCCCTAATGTTTCTCTTTAGTATCTGGTACACTATGTGAAATAGTATGTGTGAAAGAGTGGACTCCTCTTGTGTTTTTTCCCCCACCCCCTACCCCCCACAATCCCAGAGTACTAACACTAGCCAACATTCAGCCTTTTCCAACTTGTTAAAATTTTATCTGATTTCTCCTTACTTCCTTGTGTAGCAACTGGAACTTCTTTTTCCTATGTTCTGCAAATGTGTAGTGAAGTGCATGTGACAACTTACCTGCGGAAGAGGGGAGCTGCCTCTTTTTGTTTTGTTAAGTGGTGAACTCCGGGAGTTAGTGATGGACAGGGAGGCCTGGCCTGCTGCAATTGATGGGGGTGCAAAAAGTGGGACACGACTAAGCGACTAAACTGAACTGAACTGGGTCACACTGCAATCTCAGCTCTCTGATGCGTTTAAGAAATTTGTGTTTGTTTGTCTGTTTTTCATCTGAACTGTATTTGAAGCACTTTCTAACTTTTGACATACTTTGCAGAAGCTATTAGTATTGCTATCATAAATCTTCATATTTAAATAGCATGCAATAGCACATAATCTACATAAATTAAATTTCTAAAATGGACATCTTTCTCTTTTCAAGTGTTGAGAATTACTGTGCATTCAATAAGGAAGTAAAATTAAAAAAATATGTGATTGATTTGGATCTACTTTAAAAACAATCTACCTCTAGTTAATATTAATATTTCTTATTTACTGAATAGCCAAATTTTTGAAAATTTTTTAAAAGAAGGGAGATTGTTTTAGATATCAAAAGTACTACAATTTTTAACAGGTTATCTCTTAAGTAGTCTCAATATGATTTTCTTTTCATTTTTCAGTAAACCTAATAATTAACAAAAATAATAGTTCTAAAAACAAGAGTAATTAGTAGGTCATTTATAACATATTGCATGATAAATTTTTGCACATTAAGAAGCTATTACAAAACAGCAGTGTACTTCCAATTTAAAAAAAAAATAAGACTGCATTACCACTAAATATGACCTTTGATCTATGGCCCATAAATCAAAGAACTAACTTGAGTTTATGTAGCACTCCTTTGAAAAAGGTTTTATGTTTACAGCATTGCAAAATAAAACAAAACAAAGAAAAATATATGTCAGGGACTATAGATAGCTCTTACAGAAATATTGCAAATACAAATAATTGAGTGAATTATATAACTATGAAAATTATTATTCAGTTTCAATAACATATATTGATATAAACAATCATTATGATGATACCTAGCATAAAGGATAGTCCACAGGGAAAAAACTGGATTAAAATTACCTAATTAAAACTCTAAAATTTCTTGTTGATTAGTCTCAGAAAAGTAAATTAACAGCCATTTTCTTTAATTTTCTCATCTGTGCAATGAGGTTGGTAGTACTAGGTACTTTACTATTAAACTGTAAAAATTAAGTGAAATACTATAGACAAAGTGCTTAGCACAGTTACCAGCATATGTTAAACATTAGTTATACATTTATTAAATAAAGAAAAACTATATAGTGAGTTGTCAACCCAAAGATAATATAGCCAGTTACTTTACCAACACTGTTTCATTATTTGGGAATAGCAGAGGATTGAAATTCAGGACAAATGAGATTTGGTGAATCTCAAGTCCAGAGAACAAAGCAAGTCCAGAGAACAAAGGTGAGGCACATACTTTTATTAGTATATAGGAGGAACCTGTGGATGGGGAGAGTGTTCTTTTGAACAAAGTTTCATTGGAAAAGAATAAGAATTACAAGTTGTGGTGGTTTCTTGTTGGGTGCAAATGGTCATTAGTGCAAGGAGGAATCTTCCTTTTTAAAAAAAAAAAAAAGAGGTAAAATTCCCATGTGATTAATGTCCGTCTTTGTACCAGAAGAAACTCATATTTCTTATCTTCCTTTTTCCTGTTGGCTATGAAGGATGCAAAGTCATGTGAGAGCTTTCTTCTCAGTTTCCCTACTGCACAAAAAATGAGAGTTCCTACATTTCCACATTCCACCCTTGTGGTCAAGGTCTTTCCTCAAAAGCAATACTAATCAAGAGTCAGGTTTTCCAATTTAGTAGTTTTATTCATTGGTGCCAGGAAGAATCTTTCCTGGATGCCATGACCCATGTTAGAGGAAAAGTGCCAACTGGAAACAATTGAGGTCATATTTGAGTAAGAAAAGAGTAGGAAGGGGAACTCTTTCATTTTCCATCTAATGTGTATTCTCAGTAAGGTTGTAAGGTTGTAAACATTGGAGATCATCTCAAGTGCTAATCTAGCAGAACCCTATTGGGTATGTTTATTTTGCAAAGACTTGACAGGCAATAGGTACAAAGTTCAACAATAATTATGCAAAACAGAGTTAAAATATAAACACATCTATGTATACATATATACGTATATGTATACAACTGCTTATGATGATTTTAAAGCAGGAAGCTGTGTGTCCTGAAGGTAAATAGCTAAATAGGTAAAAATACCAGGGCTTATTAGGTGAATTTTGGTGTAATCAATGGGTTTGCTTTCTGATTGGTAATTGAGTGTTTCTCTCCCCAAAGGCATTTATCCATGTATTATTGTTTAGTCACCAAGCTGTGTCCAAATACTTCTGCATTCCAGTCCCCTATGATGAAAAGGACAGCTTTTTGGGGTGCTAGTTCTAGAAGGTCTTGTAGGTCTTCATAGAACCGTTCAGCTTCTTCAGTATTACTGTTTGGGGCATAGACTTGGATTAATGTGATATTGAGTGGTTTGCCTTGGAAATGAACAGAGACCACTCTGTTATTTTTGACATTGCACCTAAGTACTGCATTTCAGACTCATATTGACTATGATGGCTGCTCCATTTCTTCTAAGGAATTCTTGCCCACAGTACTAGATACAATGGTCACCTGAGTTAAATTCACCCATTCTAGTCCACTGATTCCTAAAATGTCTATGCTCACTCTTGCCATTTGCTGTTTAATAACTTCCAACTTACTTTGATTCATGGACCTAACATTCCAGGTTCCTATCCAATATTCTTCTTTTTTTTTTTTCTAATTACTTGTTTTTTTTTTTTTTTTTTTAATTTTATTTTATTTTTAAACTTTACATAATTGTATTAGCTTTGCCAAATATCAGAATGAATCCGCCACAGGTATACATGTGTTCCCCGTCCTGAACCCTCCTCCCTCCTCCCTCCCCATACCATCCCTCTGGGTTGTCCCAGTGCACTAGCCCCAAGCATCCAGTATCGTACATCAAACCTGGACTGGCATCTCGTTTCATACATGATATTTTACATGTTTCAATGCCACGGACCTTGCTTCCATACCAGTCACATCCACAACTGGGCATTGTTTTCACTTTGGCCCAAAATCTTTATTCTTTGTGAATGTCCAACTCTTTGTACCCCATGGACTGTAGCCTGTCAGTATCCTCTGTCCATGGAATTTCCCAGGCATGAATACTGGTATGTATTAAATCACTTCAGTCTTGTCTGACTCTTTGTGATGCTATGGACTGTAGCCTGCCAGGCTCCTCTGTCCATGGGATTCTCTAGGCAAGAATACTGGAGTGGTTTGCCAGTTCATCCTCCAGAGGATCTTCCTGACCCAGCGATCAAACCTGAGTCTCTTGCATCTCTTGCATTTGCAGGCAAGTTCTTTACCACTGGTGCCACCTGGGAAGCCACAAAGTGAAAGTGAAAGTTGCTCAGTCATGTCTGGCTCTTTGCAACCCCATGGACCATACAATCCATGGAACTGTCCAGGCCAAAATACTAGGGTAGGTAACCTTTCCCTTCTCCAGGGAATCTTCCCTACCCAGGGATCAGACCCAGGTCTCTGGCATTGCACACAGAGTATTTACCAGCTGAGACACAAGGGAAGCCCGCATGAATACTGGAGGGGTGGTCATTTCCTACTCCACAGGATCTTCCAAATGCAGAGACGGAACTTCTGTCTCCTGCATTAGTAGGTGGATTCTTCACCACTGAGCCACCAGGGAAGACATATCCCTGTGTAATAGGTGGTATATAGGCTTACTAGGTGGCTCAGTGGTAAAGAATCTGCATGTCAATGTAAGAGACTTGAATTTGATGTATGGGTTGGGAATATTCCCTAAAGGAGGAAATGGCAACCCACACCAGCATTCCTGCCTGGATTTTTTGCATTCCATAAGGACCTATGGACAGAGTTGCCTGGTGAGCTATAGTCCATTGGGTGGCAAGGAATCAGACAAGACTGATCAACTGAACATGCACACAATAGGGAATATATGTTATTGTATACATTTCTCCTCGTTCAGCTAGTAGATAAAGACTATGCAATTCCCCTAAAGTATTTTAGCCTTTAGGCAAACCATTCAACATCACAATAATCCAAGTCTATGCCCCAAATACCAGTGCCAAAGAAGCTGAAGATGAACTGCTCTCTGAAGACATATAAGACCTCTAGAACTAACACCAAAAAAAGATGTCCTTTTCATGATAGGGGATTGGAAGACAAGAGTAGGAAGTCAAGAACTACCTGAACTAACAGGCAGGTTTGACCTTGGAATGCAAAATGAAGCAGGGCAAAAGCTAACAGAGTTTTGTCAAGAGAGCTCACTGGTCATAGCAAATGCCCTCTTCCAACAACACAAGAGATGTCTCTACACATGGACATCACAGGTTGTTTAACACTGAAAGAAGATTAATTATATTTTTGCAGCCAAAGATGCAGGAATTCTATAGAGAAACCAACACAAGACCTGCCACTGACTCTGGATAAGATCATGAGCAACAAATTGCAAAATTTAGACTTAAATTGAAGACAATAGGGAAAAATCATTGGCTTCACTTGTGGCTCAGCTAGTAAACAATCTCCCTGCAATGTGGGAGATCTGGGTTCTATCTCTGGGTTGGGAAGATGCCCTGGGGTAGGGAAGGCTACACACTCCAGTATTCTGGCCTAGATAATTCCATGGATGGGACATTCCATGGAGTCACAAAGAGTTGAACACAACTGAGGGAGTTTAAGTTTCACTTTTGAGGACAATAGGGAAAATCATTAGGCCATTCAGATATGACCTAAATCAAATCACTTATATTACAAGTAGAAGTGACAAAAAGATTTAAGGATTAGATTTAAAAGACAGAAGGCCTGAAGAATTGAGTGGATGTTCATAACACTGTACAGGAGGTGGTGACTGAAACCATACCCAAGGAAAAGAAACACAAGAAGGCAAAATGGTTGTTTAAGGAGACCTTACAAAGTGCTGGGAAAAGAAAAGAATTGAAACATAAAGGAAAAAAGGAACTATATACCCATATGAACAATACCCCATGAATAGTATGAAAAAGCAAAAAGGTATGACACTGAAAGATTAATTCCCCAGATCTGTAGGTGCCCAATATGCTACTGCAGAAGAATGGAGAAATAACTCCAGAAAAAGTGAAGAGATGGAGCCAAAACAAAAAGAGCACTCAGCTGTGAATGTGATGGGTGGTGGAATAACGTCTGATGCTGTAAAGAAAAATATTGCATAGGAACCGGGAACATTAAGTCCATGAATCAAGGCCAATTGGAAGTGGTCAAATAGGAGATGGCAAGAGTGAATATCGACATTTTAGGAATCAGTGAACTAAAATGGAATGGAATGGGTGAATTTAATCCAGATGACCATTATATCTACTACTGTGGGCAAGAATCCCTTAGAAGAAATGGAGTAGCCATCATAGTAAAAAAAAAAAAAAAAAAAAGAGTTTTAAATACAGTACTTGGATGCAATCTCAAAAATAACAGAAAGATCTCCATTGGATTCCAAGGCAAACCATTCAATATCACATTAATCCAAGTCTATGTCCTCAACAAATTATGCTGAAGAAGCAGAATTTGAACAGTTCTATGAAGATCGAAAAGACCTTCTAGAACTAATACCCAAAAAAGGTGTCCTCTTCATTATAGAGGCCTGGAATGCAAAAGTAGGACATCAAGAAACACCTGGAGTAACAGGCAAATTTGGCCTTGGTGTACAAAATGAAGCAGATCAAAGGCTAACAGAGTTTTGCCAAGAGAACACACTGGTCATAGCAAACACTGTCTCTCAACAACACAAGAGAAGACTCTATACATAGACATTATCAGATGGTCAACACCAAAATCAGATCGATTATATTCTTTGCAGCCAAAGATGGAGAAGTTCTATACAGTCAGCAAAAGCAAGACCGAGAGCTGACTGTCGCTCAGATCAAAAACTCCTTATTGCCAAATTCAGACTTAAATTGAAGAAAGTAGGGAAAACCACTAGACCATTCCAGTATGGGCTAAATCAAATCCCTTACAATTATACAGTGGAAGTGAGAAATTGACTTTTCATTCCAATCCCAAAGAAGGGCTCTGCCAAAGAATGTGCCATCTATTGTACAACTCTGCTCATTTCACATGCTAGCAAGGTAATCCTCAAAATGTTTCACACTAAGATCAAGAGTATGTGAACCAATAACTTCCAGATGTACAAATATGGAGGAACCAGATGTCAAATTTCTAGCATCAGCTGAATCATAGAAAAAGCAAGGGGATTCACAAAAACATCTATTTCTGCTTCATTGAGTAGAATTTCTGCTAAATTCTTTGACTCTGTGGACCATAGCAAAATGTGGAAATTCTTAAAGACATGGGATTACTAGACCACGTTACCTGCCTTCTGAGAAACCTCAAGAAGCAACATTTCAAGAAGCAGATCAGTTCAGTTCAGTTCAGTCTCTCAATTGTGTCCAACTGTTTGTGACCCCATGAACGAAAGCATGCCAGACCTCCTTGTCCATCACCAACTCCCGGAGTCCACACAAACCCATGTCCATTGAGTTGGTGATGCCATCCAACCATCTCATCTTCTGCCATCCCCTTCTCCTCGTGCTCTCAATCTTTCCCAGCATCAAGGTCTTTTCAAATGAGTCAGCTCTTCACATCAGGTGGCTGAAGTATTGGAGTTTCAGCTTCAACATTAGTCCTCTCAATGAACACCCAGGACTGATTTCATTTAGAATGGACTGGTTGGATCTCCGTGCAGTCCAAGTGACTTCTTCTTCTCAAGAGTCTTCTCCAACACCACAGTTCAAAAGCAAAAATTCTTCGGTGCTTAGCTTTCTTTATAGTCCAACTCTCACATCCATACATGACCACTGGAAAAACCATAGCCTTGACTAGATGGACCTTTGTGGACAAAGTACTGTCTCTGCTTTTTAATATGCTGTTTAGGTTGGTCATAATTTTCCTTTCAAGGAGTAAGTGTCTCTTAAATTCATAGCTGCAATCATCATCTGCAGAGATTTTGGAACAGATCAAGAAGCAACAATTAGAACCAGAAATTGAAAAAGAGACTGATTCCAAATTGGGAAAAGAGAATTCTAAGGCTATGTATTGTTACCATGCATATTTAACTTATATGCAGAGTATATCGTGAAGAGTGCCTGGCTGGATGAATCACAAACTGAAATCAATATTTCTAGGAGAAATATCAATAACTGCAGATATACAGATGACAACACCCTAATGGCAGAAACTGAAGAGGAACTAAAGAGCCTAGAAAAAGGAGAAAGAGTGAAAAAGTTGGCTTAAAACTCAACATTCAAAAACAAACATAATGATAGATTGTCTCATCAGTTCAATTCAGTTCAGTTCAGTCACTCAGTCATGTCTGACTCTTTGGGACCCCATGAATCACAGCACACCAGGCCTCCCTGTCCATCACCAACACCCGGAGTTCACTCAGACTCACGTCAATCAAATTAATGACGTCATCCAGCCATCTCATCCTCTGTCATCCCCTTCTCCTCCTGCCCCTAATCCCTCCCAGCATCAGAGTCTTTTCCAATGAGTCAACTCTTCGCATGAGGTGGCCAAAGTACTGGAGTTTCAGCTTTAGCATCATTCTTTCCAAAGAAATCCCAGGACTGATGTCCTTCAGAATGGACTGGTTGGATCTCCTTGCAGTCCAACGGACTCTCAAGAGTCTTATCCAAGACCGCATTTCAAAAGCATCAATTCTTCGGTGCTCAGCATTCTTCACAGTCCAACTCTTATATCTATACATGACCACAGGAAAAACCATAGCCTTGACTAGACGGACCTTTGTTGGCAAAGTAATGTCTCTGCTTTTGAATATGCTATCTAGGTTGGTCATAACTTTCCTTCCAAGGAGTAAGTGTCTTTTAATTTCATGGCTGCAGTCACCATCTGCAGTGATTTTGGAGCCCAGAAAAATAAAGTCTGACACTGTTTCCACTGTTTCCCCATCTATTTCCTTATGGCAAATACATGGGAGAGAAATGGAAACAATGACAGACTATTTTCCCGGGTTTCAAAATCACTGTGTATGATGACTGCAACCATGAAATTAAAAGATTCTTTCTCTTTGGAAGAAAAACTGTGACAAATCTAGACAGCATGTTAAATGAAGAGACATCACTTTGCCGACCAATGTTCCTATAGACAAAGCTATGATTTATCCAATAGCCATGTAAGAGTTGAATGATAAAGAGGCTAAGCACCATAGAAATGCTTCTGAACTGTCAGTTCAGTTCAGTTGCTCAGTCGTGTCCGACTCTTTGCGACCCCAAGAATCGCAGCACGCCAGGCCTCCCTGTCCATCAGCAACTCCCGGAGTTCACTCAGACTTACGTCCATCGAGTCAGTGATGCCATCCAGCCATCTCATCCTCTGTCGTCCCCTTCTCCTCCTCCCCTCAATCCCTCCCAGCATCAGAGTCTTTTCCAATAAGTCAACTCTTCGCATGAGGTGGCCAAAGTACTGGAGTTTCAGCTTTAGCATCATTCCTTCCAAAGAAATCCCAGGGCTGATCTCCTTCAGAATGGACTGGTTGGATCTCCTTGCAGTCCAAGCGACTCTCAAGAGTCTTCTCCAACACCACACTTCAAAAACACCAATTCTTCCGTACTCAGCTTTCTTCACAGTCCAACTCTCACATCCATACATGACCACAGGAAAAACCACAGAAATAAACAACGGACCTTTGTTGGCAAAGTAATGTCTCTGCTTTTGAATATGCTATATAAGTTGGTCAAAACTTTCCTTCCAAGGAGTAAGCGTCTTTTAATTTCATGGCTGCAGTCACCATCTGCAGTGATTTTGGAGCCCCCAAAAATAAAGCCTGACACCATTTCCACTGTTTCCCCATCTATTTCCCATGAAGTGATGGGACCAGATGCCATGATCTTCGTTTTCTGGATGTTGAGATTTAAGCCAACTTTTTCACTCTCCACTTTCACTTTCATCAAGAGGATTTTGAGTTCCTCTTCACTTTCTACCATAAGGATGTTGTCATCTCCATATCTGAGGTTATTGATATTTCTCCCAGCAATCTTGATTCCAGCTTGTGTTTCTTCCATTCCAGAGTTTCTCATGATGTACTCTACATAAAAGTTAAATAAGCAGGGTGACAATATACAGCCTTGACAGCCTCCTTTTCCTATTTGTAACCAGTCTGTTGTTCCATGTCCAGTTCTAACTGTTGCTTCCTGACCTGCATACAAATTTCTCAAGAGGCAGGTCAGGTAGTCTGGTATTCCCATCTCTTTCAGAATTTTGCACAGTTTATTGTGATCCATACAGTCAAAGGCTTTGGCATAGTCAATAAAGCAGAAATAGATGTTTTTCTGGAACTCTTTTGCTTTTTCCATGATCCAGCGGATGTTGGCAATTTGATCTCTGGTTCCTCTGCCTTTTCTAAAACCCACTTGAACATCAGGAAGTTCACAGTTCATGTATTGCTGAAGCCTGGCTTGGAGAATTTGAGCATTACTTTACTAGCATGTGAGATGAGTGCAATTGTGCGGTAGTTTGAGCATTCTTTGGTATTGCCTTTCTTTGGGATTGGAATGAAAACTGACCTTTTCCAGTCCTATGGCCACTGATAGTTTTCCAAATTTGCTGGCATATTGAGTGCAGCACTTTCACAGCATCATCTAATGTTGGTCAAAACTCATGAAATTTCCTTGGATTTCAGGGAGATCAAACCAGTCTATCCTAAAGGAAATCAACCCTAAATATTCATTGAAAGGATTGATGCTTAAGTACCAGTACTCTGGCCACCTGATGACGCTAGGAAGATTGTCAGGAGGAGTAGTGGGTAATAGAGGATAAGATTGTTGGATGGCATCACAAACTCAGTGGACATGAGTTTGAGCAACTCTGGGAAATCGTGAAGGACAGGGAAGCTTGGCATACTATAGTCAATGGATTTGCAAAGTGTTGGATATGACTGAGTGAGTGAACAACAACTTTAGCCCATATGTCAATTGATCATCCCTGGGTTGCTATTGCTTTGACTATGGAATCAGCTATTCTCCCAACATTAGAGAGGGATTTATGAAAATGTTTTCGTTGGCATTTAATCCAATATAAAGGAGAAAGCTTCTCCTTATGGAGGTAAATTCAGAGTCATGTATGCCTCCTGTATGTTTTCATTTAAGGTGGCCATGGAGGCTTAATGGGGTCAACAAATGACAAACTTCAAAAGCTTTATTTTAGATCTGGCATCAAGGAGATGTTGGGTGCAATTAGCAGTAGCACTTGGGATAAGTGAAAAAAAGCTCTTACATGATGAACTCAAGCATCATCATTATCATGAATGGATTGAAGTTTTTAGTGACAAATTAAACAGTTAGATCAGTTTATCCCTATTGTGATAAATTAATAGATGTATTGTCTTTCCAAGAAAAGGAAGGAAAGGATCAGGTAAGAAGTAGCAGCAGGATAAAAGTACACAGGTGTGATCAGGCCACTTTGGAAATACTTCCTTCAGCTCTTGTCTGCTTCAATTCCTGGTCAATTTGATTCTGGAGTCTCTAGGGCTTGTATAGGACAGGATATCAGATGGAGTCATCTTTAGCTATGAGATATGTACCCATCTCCAGTCTCTGAAATTTGGCTGCCATCTGGATAATAAGGAGGGTCTGGTATTGTTCCTTACAAGGACATTTAAAGACAGTCTTTGTTCTTATTGATTCCAAATCAGAAGTGTGGGGGAAATTGGAAATGTTAGGTTGGAAACTGTAGTCATATATTTGAGTGAAACAGAAAAGTTTAGATATCAGTTCCTCTTACAGGTGTATAACAAATACTTAAAGATAATTAACATGACCAGAAACTAACGTCTACAAAAGTGAAACACAATTTTCCCCTCTATAGTTATCTCCTTTTTTTGTGAAAGATGATCATAGTAAAATGTTTATATTAAATTTGGCCTGATTTTCTGCATAAACACAGCAATAATAGTGATTAACTATATAAGCTCCAGATTATTTTGCTGAAAACTTGTAAACGAGGTCCTAGGCTAATCTTTCTAAGCAGTTTTCAAAGCTTTTATGATCATATCTGACTATCCATATCTCTCTTGAATATGACTATCCAGTCATAGCCTTGGTAATATATCTAATATTTCCAACTGTTTTTTGTTACAAGGATTGATGACTCATTGAATCTGTGCAAATAACTATATTGCCATAAAAATAGAAATACACATTGAAAGCTTTTGAATTTGGAGGGATCAGGTAGGGAGAAAAAGCAAATGTTTCAACTTTGATTACAAAAGTATATCTTACATATTGCTTATAGCTTCAAAGGGAAAAAAAAATATTTTCCTAAAATCTGGAAAAGCAAAACAATACAGACCTTGCAATAAAATAAGTTACAAAATTATCCTCATCAGTACATTTATTCCCCTATAATTAATATTTTCTTCAGTTAGCAACTTTATGAGTCCATCAGTTTTCTATTAAAGTTTTAGAAAAAAATATACTTATTTCTGTTATGATCTTAAACTAATAAAGCTGTATTCCAGAGCACATGTCAGAGTTCTTTCCATGAATCTCTCTGAAGATGAGATACTTTTTTAGGAACATTTTTGCAGGGCCTCAGAGTAAAATAGTTACTTTCTATGGATGACAAAGCCAAGTTTAAAGGTTTGATAAGAGTTCATTATCATGCAGTAGACAAGCAAATTTTGTTATTCCCATGACACACAACATTTTAAGATAACAGTTGGAATCGTGAATAATAATAGTGTGGTGTATTAGTCACGAAGTCATGTCCAACTCTTTGTGATCCCATAGACTGTAGCTCACCAGGATCCTCTGTCCATGTGATTATCCAAGCAAGAATACTGGAGTGGGTGTCATTCCCTTCTGTAGGAAATCTTTCTGACCTAGTGCCTGAACCCCAGTGTCCCAAAATGCAGGCAGATTCTTTACCATCTGAGCCACCAGGAAAGCCACATGAATGATAATATACGAAGACAGATTACATTTCCAAGAATGCCATATAATTTAAGAAACACTACAGAGATGCAGTAGCAATGGGGTCTGATGCCATTATCTTAGTTATTTTTTTGTTGTTGTTGTTTTGTTTTCAGTATTTAGTCTTAAGTTGGCTCTTTCACACTCCCTTCACCTTCATCAAGAGACTCTTTGGTTCCTCTTCACTTTCTGCCATTAGAGTGGTATCATCTGCATATCTGAGGTTGTTGATGTTTCTCCCACCTATCTTGATTCCAGCTTATCAAGCACACTTGATTCCACACTTGATTCCACACTCATCCAGCACAGCATTTCTCATTATGTGCTCAGAATATAGATTAAACAAATAGGGTGACTGCAGACAGCTCTGTCATGCTCCTTTCTTCATCTTGAAACAATCACTTGCTCCCTACAGGGTTCTAACTGTAGTTTCTTGACCCACATACAAGGTATTACCTTTTTTGGGAATTGTAATGAGTATTGATCTTGTCCAGTCCTGTGGTCACAGCCGGGTCTTCCAGATTTGCTGATAAAATGAACGCAAAACCTTGATGGTATCCTCTTTTAGGGATTTGAACAGTTCTGCTGGAATTTCATCACATCCACTAGCTTTATTAATAGCAGTGCTTCTTGAGGCCCACTTGACTTTGCACTCCAAAATTTCTGGTTTTGGGTGACAAACCAAAATATCATAATAATCCAATTCATTAAGATATTTTCTATTTGTTTGTTTATTCAGTTTTTCTGTGTATTCTTTCCATCTCTACTTTATCTTTTCAGATTCTACTAGGCCTCTACCATTTTTAACTTTTATTATGCCCATCTTTGGATGGAATTATCCCTTGATGTTATCTCTTTCAATTATCTGAAAGAGATCTCTAGTCTTTCTCCTTTTGTTATTTTCTTCTATCATTAAGCCTTGTTCATTGAAGAAGGCCTTTTTGTCTCTTCTAGCTATTCTTTGAAACTCTGTATTTAATTGGATGTACATTTCCCTCTCTCCCTTGCTTTTTGCTTCTCTTCATTCTTCTACTATTTGTAAAGCCTCCTCAGATGACTACTTTGCCTTCTGGCTTTTATTTTTCTTTTGATGGTTTTGTTCACCGCCTCCTGTACAGTATTATGGACCTCTGTCCAAACTTCTTCAGGCACAATGTTAACTAGATCTAGTCCCTCAAGTCTATTCAGAGATAGATTGTGAATTCATACAGGATTTCATTTAAGTCATATCTGGCTAGCCTAGTGTTTTCCCCAGTTTTCTTTAGTTTAAGCCTGAATTTTGCTATGAGAAGCTGATGATCTGAGCCATGGTCAGCTCCAGGTCTTGTTTTTGCTGCCTGTATATAGTTTCTCCATCTTTGGCTACAAAGAATGCAATCAATTTGATTTTGATATTGACCATTCGGTGATGCCCATGTGTAAAGTCATCTCTTGTGCTGTTGAAAAAGAGTATCTGGTATGACTACTGCATTCTCTGCAGAATTCAGTTAGCCTTTGCTCTATTTCATTCTGTTCTCCAAATACATCTGTTACTCCAGGTTTATATTGAGGGCAGAAGGAGAAGAGGGCATCAGAGGATGAGATGGCTAGATGTCATCACCAGTGCAAAGACCATGACCTTGGGCAAGCTCCAGGAGATGGTGAGGCACAAGGAGGCCTGGCATGCTGCAGCCCATGGGGCCACAGAATCAGACACAACTGGGTGACTGAACAACAATGACACAGATGCAATATAAGGAATGTTTTGTATTATTTTTTATTTGGAAATTTTTCTCATGTAATTTAACACATTGAATAAGCTTAAATGACTTATTTCCCTGTTTCTAAGGAATAAAATAGATGCTTTGAGATGCTTCAGGGCCTTCCAGAAAAATCACAAATTTAGCTCAAATTAAAAAAAAAAACCAAAACACCTTATTTAGATTTTGACAGGGGATATTTTTCAAAATATCAAAAGTTTTGGACATTTGACTAAATAGGAAAACATTTCATTATAAAATTGTACTCAATTATTCATTTAACCACAGTGACAAAAAGATTTCAAAGGCAAATACATAGCTGAAGAAAGCTTAGGTCTTTTAATATTGAGAAGACTCAGATTTTCCGAGTAATCAAAGAACTGGTAAAGACAGTACGAATATATTTTTTAAGGAAAAATACGTTAACAGCCAAGAAACTTTGTTCATTAACAGAGAAAAAAATCAAGATATAATTTTACTCCAGTATACATTTGTTATTAAAGTGTATTTATCTCATCAAATTTAGTTAAATCCATTCTAATTTTAGCCTGCTTGACCACACATAAAATTCCTTTTTCAATATTATTTTTCCACAAACCTTCTATAATTTTCTGTATACATTTGCTTTTGTCTTTTTTTTTTTTCCTTTTTTATTTAGGGAAATTATTTTATTTTAGGAGTCTAGCACTGAGGATTCCTGAGTGATAAAGTTTATAACTGGAGTGGGATACTATTATTGTAACTTTGCAATGCAACAGACATACAACTGTAGTCAGTGTTTGGGCAGAAGCAGTGAGGCTTGTCGGAGAAGGCAGTAGCACCCCACTCACTACAGTACTCTTGCCTGGAAAATCCCATGGACAGAGGAGCCTGGTGGGCTGCAGTCCATGGGGTTGCTAAGAGTCGGACACGACTGAGCGACTTCCCTTTCACTTTTCACTTTCATGCATTGGAGAAGGAAATGGCAACCCACTCCAGTGTTCTTGCCTGGAGAATCCCAGGGACAGGGGAGCCTGGTGGGCTTCCGTCTATGGGGTCGCACAGAGTCGGACACGACTGAAGCGACTTAGCAGCAGCAGCAGCAGCAGCAGTGAGGCTTGTACAGGTCTGGGACCACTGACAAGCCAAGACTTTTGGCTCATGGACCAGATCTTTCTTAAATTGGATTTGGTTAAAGTTCCTATTGAGCTTCAATATTATACCTTAGAAACCTAAAGTGGTTTTTGGTGGTTCTTTCTCTTGGATTGTGTAGTAGTGGTAGTGTTAGTCACTCAGTCATGTCCGACTCCTCGTAACCCCATGGACTGTAGCCCACCAGGCTGTTCTGTCCGTGGACTTCTCCAGGCAAGAATACCAGAGGATATTCTTCTCCAGGGCATTTTCCCAACCCAGAGAATGAACCGGGGTTTCCTTCATTGTAGGCAGATTCTCTACCATCTGAACCACCAGGGAAGCCCAATACTGTATGATACTTATACACAGCATCTAATATCTAAACTAATATTGACCATAGTTCACATCTGATCTTAAACACCCCCCAGACCAGGGGATGATGGTCACATTGCTTTGTATAGTGAACATAGCAAAGAGGTAAAACTCTGGGCATTATCCTTGGAATTGGGAATAGTAGACTGTCACAGTAAAATGGCTGCCTATGGCTGTTGAGATGTATATAAATGTGCATTAGCTGTGCAGCAATTTGTCTTCAGCTATTTTAAAAATATTATGTGGCTACCAGAGGCTTATTTAGTGCTGTCTAAATTTTTTTTAATTTTATTTTATTTAACTTTACAATATTGTATTGGTTTTGCCATATATCAAAATGAATCTGCCACAGGTCAAACTTCAGGACTGTGCCTTCAGTTAACTTTATTAATGATGTAAAAATTGAGAGTGGAGGTGAGATCACAAATAGCACTTCACCTTGTGAGATTTATAAAAGACTACTTTATAAGTAAGGATAAAGGTGTTAACTAAGAAAATCTCTTATTAGATTGTTTTGGTTTGTGGTTTGATTTGGGTTTTTTTCACCTCTTGTTGCAGACATTTCAAACAAAACAGAAGTAGATGAAATAACATAATGAACCCCCAGTATATACCTACAGCTGAACATCAACAGTTAGTGACCTTTTGTTTCATCTATACCCCCCAACTTTTTTTCCTAAATATACTAAAGCAAATAACAGATTTACATTTGCTTGTAAATTATTATTAAATGTGCATCTTCAGTGTGCATCTCTAACAGTTTTTACATAAATCTAGGGGTATTGTCTTAATATAATTTACCTTGTTTTTCTATTCCCCTTTTTCTTGCATACTGATAGATTTAGGAACTTGCTTATATTTAGATCTACTTTAGTTTTCTTTTAGAAAGAATATTTCATAGGGATGCTGTGTGTTTGCTATTACACATGAGTTCTCAAAGCCTTTGATAGTTTTCTTGCTTTCTGGCTCAGCACGTTATCCAAGGCCCATCTGTATATTCCCTATCCCCCAACTTTTAAACAGCCATTTCACTAAGGAGCTCTAGTTTCTTTATGGGAAGTAGATTTAGAGCTGACAAACTGGGCATGAATGATGCCATTACTATTGGTTTTCATTTTTTTCTAGGCTTTTTCAGGGACAGAATTAGGAAATAGGTATCCTTTAGAAAACAAGGAAATATTGTATAGACATTGACCTGACCAAAAAGTTCTTCTGGATTTTTCCAAAACATCTTACGGAAAAACCTAAATGAAATTTTTGGCCAATTCATTATGTCATAATAGCTGTAGTATTATATATTTTCCATGCAAGTTTAAGATTACAGTTTGAACTTAATTTCTTTGCTAGTAGGTATGTCTGTCTATCCCAATGATATTAAAATAATTTATTCATGCCTTATTTGACATTAAATAGTTTAAAATAATTGGAGAAGGAAATGGCAACCCAGTCCAGTATTCTTGCCTGGATAGTCCCAGGGACAGAGGAGCCTGGTGGGCTGCTGTCTATGGGGTCACACAGAGTTGGACATGACTGATGCGACTTAGCAGCAGCAGCAGCCATGGAGTATTTCCTGTCATATTGGTAAACAAAGATGTCACAATCATCAGTTATTGCCACCCTTCAATGTGAGATGGTAAATGTTGTGGTTTGTGCTGGGAAGGAAAAGAATTTCCAGACATGAAGTAGAATGAGAAGAGGATACAGTTTATTAGAATGGGAGACACTGTTAGAACAGCAAGACAGCTCATGGAAGAACAGACTCCTGTTGCCAGCTAAAACCAATTTTTATAGCCTTAAGACAGAGAAAATTCCTACTGGAATGGTGGCATTAGGTGATTTATTAGGATGCTATAGGGTGGGTACTTCACTTAATATGGGCTCAGAGAACTGGCCCATTTAGATCTGGAGGTTCATGGAAACTGTTTTGATAAGGCTTGGTCAGTTCCAGAGATTTTTGTCCTGTGACCTTGATACAGGGCTCCACACCTGTTACCTTGGTATAGGGCTCTACGGTGAGCTCTGAGAGAAGTCAGGGAGGGGAATACCTGCCATCTAGAAGCCACAAACTGTAGCCCCTCCCTTTGGTGAACCTTCAGGAAAGGAATTGCAGGATATGAGAACACAGGATACTAGCTCTAGATAGCTGACGTGCATATCAAAGGAATGATTTCAGTTATCCCAGATTCTTGCATCTTCCCATACATAGAAAAGCACTACATTTTTTAACTGGGTATATCTTTCTTCCTTTAATTAGCAATAATCTTTTGATGCTCAGACTACCTGCCTTTTGTTAAAAATTTATAACCTGGCTCCTCCCTCACCTCCTTGGAGCAGTTCTCTCAGGGTTACTTGAGATGCTGTATCCCAGGCTTAAAGTCCTAAAACTTCCCACAAAATAAAACATAACTCTCAACTTTTAGGTTGTGAACATTTCTTAAGTCAACAAGGACAAAATACTCTTTTTTTTTCTTCCCTTACCAAAAATGCATCGCCATTCTTGATACCTTTTTTTATTGAAAACTCAAGTTGATCTTTCACATATAGTCATTGTTGTACATCATTTCTAATAGTTTTGTAAAGAAAACAGTTCGTTTCAAAATCAATCTTGGCAACAAACTTCTATAGCATTTGTAATTTTATACAGAGTGAAGTAAGCCAGAAAGAAAAACATCAATAAAGTATACTAATGCATATATATGGAATTTAGAAAAATGGTAATGATAACCCTGTACGTGAGACAGCAAAAGAGACACAGATGTATAGAAGAGTCTTTTGGACTCTGTGGGAGAAGGAGAGGGTGGGATGATTTGGGGGAATGGGATGGAAGCATGTATAGTATCATATAAGAAACGAATCGCCAGTCCAGGTTTGATACGGGGTCCTTGGGGCTGTTGCACTGGGATGACCCGGAGGGATGGTATGTGGGAGGGGAGTTCAGGATGGGGAACATGTGTATGCCCGTGGCAGATTCATGTCGATGTGTTGCAGAACCAATACAATATTGTAAAGTAATTAGCCTCCAATTAAAATAAATAAATTAAAAAAAAGTTTTTCTTTTTTGCTGTGATTCCAACTTTATTACTTCAAATTTTATTTTCTCAATTTCAAAAATGTGCATAGCTTATGCAGAAAAGAAATGATGCTTGACAGCAATTACAAAAAATTATGGACTTACTGTTATACATAACTGCCTATGCACTATGTTAGTTAAATTTAAACTTATCCCATATAATATAGTTTAAATGGAGCATACTCTATTTGAAAATCCCTTTAAAGGTTTACTAGTACGTACAGGTTCATCCTGAAATTGTTCTGCTGGACTCTGATTGACAGGACAGGCAGAGCAGCAGGATCCCCACATCGCTGCTGAGGATGGCTGCTCTAAGTAGAGTAGGCAGGATAAAAATCTGAAACACAGTGCAACAACTTTTACATTGATGGCAGAACTATGAATATTGGGAGAACACCACAAGAATTCCCAGCTTTGCAAGTAGTTATAAGAAATGGGGGAAGTTGTTTTTAACAAAGTTTGCTGCCTGGCTGCAAATCCGGAAAGACAAGGCAACCTAGTATGAGCCTATCAAAAAGTTACTACTCCCTGACCTTGAGGAGTTAACATTGTGTGTGTGCAGGATAGAATATGTGACTGTTCTTATATTGGACTTTTCATCTGAGTGGTTGCATAGACACTTTATTTACTCAATTTTCTGTGATATGAGAAAAGTAGATTTCAACCATTCAAGCTAAGAAATATAGCGTATATTATGACCCAACACACACCCACTTGTATAAACTCAAATTAGTAACTGAAATAAAGTTTAAAAAACTGACACATTTTTCCTGTTTTCAGGATATATCATGCAAGAATTCTATTTTGCACTTTATAAAACT
This sequence comes from Bos indicus x Bos taurus, assembly GCF_003369695.1. NCBI lineage: Eukaryota > Metazoa > Chordata > Mammalia > Artiodactyla > Bovidae > Bos > Bos indicus x Bos taurus. The sequence goes on from NC_040084.1 coordinate 5,861,535, forward strand.
ATTCCTTTTTTATTGACATATGGATAATAAATACATATATAGTGAATTTATCTATGAATTATAACTAAAAGTGAAGAAGCATGTTATCCACTTATATATGTAACATATAGAGTATATGTGTTTCTTAATTTAGATAAATGTTAACCTTAACTCACCAATGGTCTGTGACCACAGTTTGAAAAAGAGTAAATTGCAGTAAATCCTCCCAGAGTAGGAGAAATATCTCATGGGAGTCCCACTGCTTCTTAACTTTCAAAGGGGCACTTGCTGCTTTGTCTGCCTTGTCTCAGCATCAATGCACACATTTTGTGCAGAGTTCATTTATGCTTATTGCTTTAAATGTTTTGACATCTTCTCTTTGATTCATTTGCTATTCTCTTTTTACAGCCTTTTAAACTGTTTACAGCCTTTACTTTCTGGTGAAAATTAAGAAGCAGACCATTGTAAACTAACATATATTAGAATTCTGCAGTAAATTAGCAAACACAAATATATTAACATTTTCAGAAGTGTATTTTTTCTCATAATACGTTTTTGCTGTTGTTGTTTTCGTTGTTTTCGTTATTAAGTTATGTCTGACTCTTGTCCAACTCCATGGACCGTAGACTGTCAGGCTCCTCTGTCCACTGGATTTCCCAGGCTAGAATACTGGAGTTAGTTGCCATTTCTTTTTCCAAATTTATTTGTAATGCAGCATAAAATATATTTATTAATAGATCCAAATATTTTCATCTATGAAAAAAATTAAAGAGCTAAAAGTAGATAAGCATGATTAGCAATTATGTTTATCTTATTGGAAACTTTTTTGATATGCAATGATTATTCATTATTTAGTTTAACTTAGGAAATCTTCTATCTTGTTTACATTAATGTAAGCATTTGTTTTTAGCGGTTATGCTTGGATTAGACATTAAACAGATAAAAATCATTTTAAGTTGTTTTTCTTACTGATAAATTTCCTAATAGAAATGGCATAGGATTTCCCTGGTGGCTTAGTAGTAAAGAATCCACCTGCCAGTGCAGAAGACACTGGCTCTATCCCTGATCTGGGAAGATCCCACACTTCAAGCAGCAACTAAGTCCATGTGCCACAACTATTGAACCAGTGCTCTAGAGCCCAGGAGTCTCAAGTGAGCCTATGTGCTGTAACAACTGAAATCTGTGTGCCCTAGAACCTGTGCTACATAACAAGAGAAGTCACCACAAGAAGCCCAAGCATCACAGCTACAGTAGCCCCCACCATCCACAGGCACAGAGAAAAGCCTGTGCAGCAACGAAGGCCCAGCACAGCCAAAAACAAATAACTAACTAAATAAATAAAAAGAAATATCATGAGCTCATTTGATCAGTAAACCCAGGTACAAAAAGTTCTGTTTGCCAAACATTAAATATTGATAACTCCAAAGACATTCCTATTTTCATTAAATCAACAAATTTAATTAGCTTTTATTTAACAAATATTATCTCAGATTGTGTGAATCTGAAAAACATTTAGGTTAGTTTTTGACTTACATTGGGTTATGTCTAAACATATACTAGATTTATATAAACATTTAATTCTTCTTTAAGCCATTTAAATAGAGCTCTTTATAATTAATTTGGCATATCATTTAGAGTTAGACAAGTGTCATGGACACATAGACATATATAGTACAGAGAAATATAAAAGAGATATAAAGATTTTATAGTTTTTGCTTTTAAAAATTTTAGCCATGTCTCAGGTACAAAAGTCAGAGAAATAGATTCACAAAGATTTCAATTATTATTTTATTATTATTTTTTATTGACATACTGTAATAATCATTTCAGATTTTGGTTTGAAATCTGCTTTTTTTTTTTTTTTCTAATTTTAGGAGTTTCGTGTACCAATCAAATAATGAATCCCTTGTCTACTAGAGGTCTGGAATCCTCTTAAATGCACATTTTAAGGTGGATTTGTACAAAACAAGTTTTCCCCGAATGGCCATTATAATTCCAAATTATCTAAAAGCTCACCCATTTTTTTCTAGAAAGACCAAAGATCTTCTTCAAGGTACAAGTGGAATCTACCCTACTTTTTGATTTCCTAAAGGCATTTTAATTATGGGGGGAGTCCCATTTTTCAACAGCATTTTTAAATGTGATCAGGAATCACATTTTCTCTCTTTTGAACAAAATAGGTGACTTATCCATGTTGCTACAAATGCCATTATTTCATTTTTCCTGGCTGAGTAATTTTCCATTTTATATATGCACCATTGTCGTTATCAATTCACCTGTAAATGGCCGTATAAGTTGCTTCCACGTTCTTGCTATTGTAAATAGCACTGCAGTGAAAACTGGGGTGCAAGTATCTTTTTGAATTTTGATTTTCTGTAGATACATGCAGAGGAGTGGGATTATTGTATCATATGGTAACTCTATTTTTAGTCTTTTAAGGAAACTTCATACTGTTCTCCAAAGTGGCTATACCAACTGTACATTTCTACCAACAGTGTAGGAGGGTTCCCTTTTCTCTACATCCTTTCCAACATTTAGACTTTTTGATAATGGTCAACATAACCAATGTAAGGTAAAACCTCATTTTAGTTTCGATTTGCATTTCCCTAATAATTAGTGATGTTGAGCATTTTTTTGTGTGCCTCTGGGAATCTGCATGTTTTCTTTGGAAAAACATCTCTTTAGATCTTTTGTCTGCTGTTTTATTGGGTGGTTTTTAATTGTTGTTTGTTTGTTTTTAACTGAGCTGGATGAGCTGCTTATATATTTTGGAGAATAATATTCTATCAGTCACTCAGCCCTTTAATCCGTGTTGAGTTTATTTTTGTGTATAGTGTTAGAAATGTCTTATATTCTTTTACACATAACTGCTATGCAGTTTCCTTAGCAACACTTATAAAGAGACCATGTTTTCTATATTGTATATTTTTGCCTCCTTTGTCATAGATTAGGTGACCATAGATGTGTGGATTTACCCCTGGAATTTCGATTATATTTTGTTGATCTATATTTCTGTTTTTCTGCCAGTATCATACCATTTTGATTCCTGTAATTTTGTAGTATAAAGTCAGAAAGCCTGATTCTGCTAACTCTATTTTTCTTTTGCAAGGTTGCTTTGACTATTCAAGGCCTTTTGTGTTTTCAGAATATTGCAGAGACAAGAACACTTCCAAGCTCACTCTACAAGGCCCCCAATACCCTGATACCTAAAGCAGATAAAAATATTACACAAACAAAAAGAAAATCACAGGCCAGTATCACTGATGAACATAGATACAAAAATGCTCACCAAAATATTAGCAATTTGAATCCAACAGCATATTTATTTTTTTATTATTTTTTTTAAATTTTAATTGGAGGCTAATTACTTTACAATATTGTATTGGTTTTCCCATACATCAACATGAATCCACCACGGGTGTACATGTGCTTCCCATCCTGAACCCCCTTCCCACCTACCCTCCTGTACCATCCCTCTGGGTCATCCCAGTGCACCAGCCCCAAGCATCCTGTATCATGCATCGAACCTGGACTGGTGATTCGTTTCTTATATGATATTATACATGTTTCAATACCATTCTCCCAAATCATCCCACCCTCTCCCTCTCCCACAGAGTCCAAAAGACTGTTCTATACATCTGTGTCTCTTTTGCTGTCTCGCATACAGGGTTGTCGTTACCATCTTTCTAAATTCCATATATATGCGTTAGTATACCGTATTGGTGTTTTTCTTTCTGGCTTACTTCACTCTATATAATAGGCTCCAGTTTCATCCATCTCATTAGAACTGATTCAAATGTATTCCAAATTTTTAATGGCTGAGCAATACTCCATTGTGTATATGCACCACTGCTTTCTTATCCTTTCATCTGCTGATGGGCATCTAGGTTGCTTCCATGTCCTGGCTATTATAAACAGTGCTTCGATGAACATTGGGATACACGTGTCTCTTTCAATTCTGGTTTACTCAGTGTGTATGCCCAGCAGTAGGATTGCTGGGTCATATGGCAGTTCTATTTCCAGTTTTTTTTTTAAGGAATCTCCACACTGTTCTCCATAGTGGCTGTACTAGTTTGCATTCCCACCAACAGTGTAAGAAGGTTCCCTTTCCCCATATCCTCTCCAGCATTTATTGCTTGTAGACTTTTGGATCATAGCCATTCTGACTGGCGTGAAATGGTACCTCATTGTGGTTTTGATTTGCATTTGTCTGATAATGTATGATGTTGAGCATCTTTTCATATGTTTGTTAGCCATCTATATGTCTTCTTTGGAGAAATGTCTATTTAGTTGTTTGGCCCATTTTTTGATTGGGTCGTTTATTTTTCTGGAATTGAGCTGCAGGAGTTGCTTGTATATTTTTGAGATTAGTTGTCAGTTGCTTCATTTGCTATTATTTTCTCCCATTCTGAAGGCTGTCTTTTCACCTTGCTTATAGTTTCTTTTGTTGTGCAGAAGCTTTTAATTTTAATTAGGTCCCATTTGTTTATTTTTGCTTTTATTTCCAATATTCTGGGAGGTGGGTCATAGAGGATCCTGCTGTGATTTATGTCGGAGAGTGTTTTGCCTATGTTCTTCTCTAAGAGTTTTATAGTTTCTGGTCTTATGTTTAGATCTTTAGTCCATTTTTAGTTTATTTTTGTGTATGGTGTTAGAAAGTGTTCTAGTTTCATTCTTTAACAAGTGGTTGACCAGTTTTTCCAGCACCACTTGTTAAAGAGATTGTCTTTAATCCATTGTATATTTTTGCCTCCTTTGTCAAAGATAAGGTGTCCATAGGTGCATGGGTTTATCTCTGGGCTTTCTATTTTGTTCCATCGATCTATATTTCTGTCTTTCTGCCAGTACCATACTGTCTTGATGACTGTGGCTTTGTAGTAGAGCCTGAAGCCAGGCAGGTTGAATCCTCCAGTTCCATTCTTCTTTCTCAAGATTACTTTGGCTATTCGAGGTTTTTTTGTATTTCCATACAAATTGTGAGATTATTTGTTCTAGCTTTGTGAAAAATACCATTGGTAGCTTGATTGGGATTGCATTCAATCTATAGATTGCTTTGGGTAGTATACTCATTTTCACTATATTGATTCTTCCGATCCATAAACATGGTATATTTCTCCATCTATTAGTGTCCTCTTTGATTTCTTTCACCAGTGTTTTATAGTTTCCTATATATAGGTCTTTAGTTTCTTTAAGTAGATATATTCCTAAGTATTTTATTCTTTTTGTTGCAGTGGTGAATGGGATTGTTTTCTTAATTTCTCTTTCTATTTTCTAATTATTAGTGTATAGGAATGCAAGGGATTTCTGTGTGTTGATTTTATATCCTGCAACTTTACTATATTCATTGATTAGCTCTACTAATTTTCTGGTGGAATCTTTAGGTTTTTCTATGTAGAGGATCATGTCATCAGCAAACAGTGAGATCCTCAATGGTGAAAAATTGAAAGCATTTCCCCTAAAGTAAGGAACAAGACAAGGGTGCCCACTTTCACCACTACTATTCAACATAGTTTTGGAAGTTTTGGCCACAGTAATCAGAGCAGAAAAAAGAAATAAAAGGAATCCAAATTGGAAAAGAAGAAGTAAAACTAAGAGCACATTTAAATGCACCATGATTAAGTGGGATTTATCCCTCAAGGTATACCAAGATTCTTCAATATATACAAATTCATCAATGTGATATACCATATTAACAGGTTTAAGAAAAAAATAAAAAGAAACATACGATCATTTCAATGCAGAAAAAAAAAAGACAAAATCAACACATATTTATGATAAGAACTTTCCAAAAGTTGGCATTAAGGGAAAATGCTGCAACATAAAAATAATTATATATAACAAATTCACAGCAAACATCATTCGGAACAATGAAAAACTGAACACATTTTTTATAAGATCAGGAATAAGACAAAGATGGCCACATTTGCCATGCTTTTTTAACCTAGTTTTGGAATTCCTAGCCACAGCAATTAGAGAAGAAAAAGAAATGGAAACCAAATTGGAAAAGAAGAAGTGAAATTGTTACTGTTTGTATACGACATGAAACTTTACATAGAAACACCTAAAAATGCCACCAGAAAACTACTAGAACTCATCAATGAATTTTGTAAACTTGCAGGATGCAAAATTAATACACAGAATTTTTTTTCATTTCTATAAACTAAAAATGGTAGGTATATATATATATATATATACCTGCATATATATGTAGGTACAGCAGCAGCATATATATATATGTAGGTATATGTATATCGGAGAAGGCAATGGCAACCCACTCCAGTACTCTTGCCTGGAAAATCCCATGGACAGAGGAGCCTGGTAGGCTGCAGTCCACGGGGTGGCTAAGAGTTGGACACGACTGAGCGACTTCACTTTCACTTTTCACTTTCATGCATTGGAGAAGGAAATGGCAACCCACTCCAGTGTTCTTGCCTGGAGAATCCCAGGGATGGGGAAGCCTGGTGGGCTGCTGTCTATGGGGTCGCACAGGGTCAGACATGACTGAAGGGACTTACCAGCAGCAGCAGCAGCAGCAGGTGTAAATATATATACATACACACATACACACATACACACACACACACACCCTCACTGGAGAAGGACAGCAGTATAAGGCTGTCATGTTTTCTCATTGCTGAAGTGATGCTTAGTGTGCTGTTTCTGTACCAAAAGGAAACTTCCTACTTTTTTTTCTTTCAGTTCTGTCTCTCACTCTTGTCCAACATTTAGCAATCCCATGGGCTGCAGTATGCCATGTTTTCCTGTCCGTAAATGCTGGGCTGGAAGAAGTACAAGCTGGAATCAAGACTGCGGGAGAAATATCAGTAACCTCAGATATGCAGATGACACCACCCTTATGGCAGAAAGTGAAGAGGAACTAAAAAGCCTCTCAATGAAAGTAAAAGATGAGAGTGAAAAAGTTGCTTAAAACTCAACATTCAGAAAACGAAGATCATGGCATCTGGTCAAATCACTTCGTGGGAAATAGATGGGGAAACAGTGGAAACAGTGTCAGACTTTATTTTGGGGGGATCCAAAATCACTGCAGATGGTGACTGCAGCCATAAAATTAAAAGACGCTTACTCCTTGGAAGGAAAGTTATGAGCAACCTAGATAGCATATTCAAAAGCAGAGACATTACTTTGCCAATAAAGGTCCATCTAGTCAAGGCTATGGTTTTCCCAGTGGTCATGTATGGATGTGAGAGTTGGACTGTGAAGAAAGCTGAGCACCAAAGAATTGATGCTTTTGAACTGTGGTGTTGGAGAAGACTCTTGAGAGTCCCTTGGACTGCAAGGAGATCCAACCAGTCCATTCTGAAGGAGATCAGCCCTGGGATTTCTTTGGAAGGAATGATGCTAAAGCTGAAACTCAGTACTTTGGCCACCTCATGCGAAGTGTTGACTCATTGGAAAAGACTCTGATGCTGGGAAGGATTGGGGACAGGAGGAGAAGGGGACAACAAAGGATGAGATGGCTGGATGACATCACTGACTCGATGGACGTGAGTCTGAATGACCTCCAGGAGTTGGTGATGGACAGAGAGGCCTTGCATGCTGTGATTCATGGTGTTGCAAAGAGTCAGACACGACTGAGTAACTGAACTGACCTGAACCAACTCCCAGAGCTTGTCAAACTCACATCCATGAAGTCAGTGATGCCATCCAACCATATCATTGTTTGGCATCCTCTTCTCCTCCTGCCTTCAGTCTTGACCAGAATCAGGGTCTTTCCCAATGAATCACCCCTTCACATCAGGTGGGCTAATTATTGGAGCTTCAGCTTCAGCATCACTCCTTCCAATGCATATTCAAGACTGATTTCCTTTAGGATGGACTGGTTTGATCTCCTTGCTGTCCAAGACACTCTCAAGAGCCTTCTCCAATACCACAGTTCAAAAGCATCAATTCTTCAGTGCTCCACTTTCCTTATGGTCCAACTCTCACATCCATACATGACTGCTGGAAAAACCATAGCCTTGACTAGACAGACCTTTGTCCGCAAAGTGTTGTCTCTGCTTTTTAATATGCTGTGTAGGTTGGTCATAACTTTTCTTCCAAGGAGTAACCGTTTTTTAATTTGGGGGCAGCAGTCACCATCTGCATTGATTTTGGAGGTCAAGAAAGTAAAGTCTCTCATTGTTTCTATTGTTTCCCCATCTATTTAACTGTTGCTTCTTGACTTGCAAACAGATTTCTCAGGAGGCAGGTAAGGTTGTCTGGAATTCTTCAAGAATTTTCCTCAGTTTGTTGTAATCCACACAGTCAAAGGCTTTAGCATAGTCAATGAAGCATAAATAGATTTTTTGTGGAATTCTCTCACTTTTTCTGTGCTCCAACAGATGTTGTCAGTTTGATCTCTGCTTTCTCTGTCTTTTATAAATCAACCTTGAACATCTGGAAGTTCTTGATTCATGAACGGTTGATTCCTAGCCTAGATAACTTTGAGCACTGTTTTGCTCGCATGTGAAATGAGTGCAATTTTGCCATAGTTTCAACATTCTTTTGCATTGCCTTTCTTTGGGATTGGAATGAAAATTGACCCTTTCCTGTCCTTTGGCCACTGCTGAGCTTTCCAAATTTGCCAGCATTTTGAGTGCAGCACTTTAACAGCAATCATCTTTTGGGAGTTGAAATAGCTAAGCTAGAATTCCGTCTTTTTCTTTAGCAGGAGATAAAATTCCCATGTGATTAATGTCCTACATTGTACCAGTAGAAAAACACCATTCTTATTTTTGTTCCTCTTTCTTATTATTCAGGATGCAAGAGTAGCATGAGTGTGAGAGCTCCCCTGCAGGACTTCTCTACTCCACTAAAAGTGATATTTCTTTTGTTCGTTTTCATTGTGGCAGTGCCAATGATGTGTAGTACATAAATATGAATTTAAAAAATGGAGGTGAGCAAAAATTAAAAAAAAACAAACTAGAAGTTAACACTATTTATTTTCAAAATACATTTGATACAACAACAATAATTAAACTTCCATAAATGCCAAGATTTTTGTCTCTCTTTTTTTTAACTTCCAGGTACAATGTCTAACATGTAACAGATGTTTAATATAAATCTGTAAAATAACTGAAAATAAATGTTATTAAGTGAGCATTATAATTAACCCCAATTTACTTAGGTACAGAATGATTCATTGACTTGAACAGAGAAAATTGCTTAAAACCATAACAGAAGCAAAACTAAAACTATAAATCTTAACTTTTCATAACAGAATCTTTTGTAGAATTATACTGTGTGCTTCCATGCTTAACCCATAGCAATCATTAAAACATACACAATATTATAAATTTCTTAACCCATTACTTCCTTTATGGAGACCTTCCTTTGTATTTCCTGAAGAAGAAAATGGCAACCCACTCCAGTATTCTTGCCTGGAAAATCCCATGGACAGAGCAGCTTCTTAGGCTGCAAATCCATGGGGTCGCAAAGAGTCGGACACGACTGAGCGACTTCACTTTCACTTTCCTTTGTATAGAAATCCACAACATAGCTATACCGCATAGAGTAGCAATCAGCAATCTTCCCAATAAAAGTTTTATAAGATGAAAAGTTGGAAAAATGTTTGTTGATCCTGCTACATAACTACCAAGAAGGCAGTTATCAAGCTTTTTCTGCATTATTGTATGCTTGCATCTAATATCATGCCCAAATAATGCAGAATATTCATTAGACTATTATTAAGCAAATTAGTTTGTGATGTACACATATCTGCAAAGAGCCGCACACAACTGCAGAACAGCATGGTGGGTTGCCGTCTATGGGGCTGCACAGAGTCGGACACGACTGAAGGGACTTAACAGCAGCAGCAGCAGCAGTACACATATAGAGTTTAAAGTAAATATGTATGTGCTTTCATGCTGTTCTTCAGTTGTGTCCGGCTCTTTGCAACCCTGTGGACTGTAGCCCGCCGGGCTCCTCTGTCCATGGGATTCTCCATGGACAAAGAGAACACTGAACTGGATTGCCATTCCCTTCTCCAGGGGATCTTCCTGGCCCAGGAAGTGACCCGCCAGTCTCTTAAGTCTCCTGCATTGGCAGGCAGGTTCTTTGCCACCAACGCCACCTGGAAGTGTATATATATATACAATTTAAACAATTTAAAAGGAAGACATTTTAGTTTATAAGTGTTTTAAATTTGAAAGGATGAGTTAAATAAAAAATAAGCATAAAAACAATCCTTGGCAAAAAGAATATCAAATCCAAAGATCCTGTATCATCAGGGATTATTATTTGGGGACTCTGACTCAGTATTTAGAGCCTAGGAAGCAAGAAGGATAGAGATGTGAGAAGATTTGCAAATACCACTAGATTATAGACTATATAGGGTTTTATCAGCCATATCAAATATTTTAATCTTTGGTATGAGTTGGTGATAAGCCGATGGGAAATTTCAGCAGACAGCAAACATTCTCAATTTGGAAGCAAATTTTTTAAAAAATGTATGTTTCATTATCATAACTGCACACTTTGAAGTTGGTCAGGTTCATGTTTATGAAACTGGTATCAATTTTGAAACCACTTTTATTTGTCTTGGATTTAGATTATATTAGTAGATGACTTCATGAATATGAAACTACTTACTGTCTAAAATTCATATTCTCTGATAATAAACAATATTGAAATTTAGAAGGAAGAGTAGCAAACAAGGAGTCAAAGTTTAAGAAATTATCATACACTTTTTTTTTTTTTTTTTCCTGGAGAGAATTGAGGTCACTGAGTCATATGTTTCAAGGAACTGTCACTGTTGGTAAAAATGAAACTATCTACCATTTGCAATTTAGGATTTTATGGGAATTATTCCTGATCTGAAACCCATTAGAATATTTCTTCTGCAAAACCGCATTCAATCTCTGAACTAAGTTTCTTCCTCTTGTCAGTTTTTATTGTCTGGTGAGTAACATTATGTCTATCTTTAATTAATTCATTGAATAAATATTTGATAAACAATTTTATGGGCAAGACTGTGTTTTAGGTTTGGAGTATACATCAGGGGAAAAAGAAAGTACTCTGCTCTCATGTATCTTCTATTGGCTTTATGTAGTGAAAGTCACTCAGTCATATTTGACTCTTTGCAACCCCATGGACTATGCTGTCCATAGAATTCTCCAGGCCAGAATACTGGAGTGGATAGCCTTTCCCTTCTCCAGGGGATCTTTCCAACACAGGGATTGAACCCAGATCTCCCTCATTGCAGGCAGATTCTTTATTAGTTGAGCCACAAGGGACACCGGTACTGGCTTTGAGTAGACAAAAAAATAGCATAAGTGAAAATATGATATACCAGAAGATGATCATTACAATGATCAAAAATAGCCAGTGGATAACTGTTTTTATACGTTTCATATTAGACTTCTTTCTTACAAAAAAAAAAAAAATTGTAGATAATCAAAGCCCAAAGGTTTTCTATCTTATTTCCTTTGTTGAATAGCTGAGATCTTGACAGAATAATCCTTTTGAACACTTAGCCTAACAAGCTGAAACAGTTTGAGCCAATTTAATTGACAGACCTGAAAGTATAACACTTTTATTTAAGTAACTTTATTACAAATTTTCTATTGTGCCTACTCCTAGAAATCATAAAACTATAACAAATGAAGTGATTACATATTAATATTAAATATTAGGGATTATCTTCTCTTCTGGGGAAAGAATTCCAATCCATTCATAATTTAGTATTATGGAATATTAGAGGACAGTTGTCTGTAATTAGTAGTTTTTTTAAATTCTTCTTAAAAAGTAAATTACTGAATGAATGTGCTTACTCAATCGCATCCAACTCTTGGTGACTCTGGATTGTAGCCCACCAGGCTCCTCTGTCCATGGGATTACCCAGGCAAGAATACTGAAGTGGGTTACCATTTCCTACTCTGAGAGATGGTCCCAACCCAGAGACCAAACCTGTGTCTCCTGCCTTTTCTTTCTTGGCAGGAGGATTCTTAAAGTAGGAGCCATTTGGGAAGCCTAAACTACTGAATAAATGTGATAAAAGCATTGAATTAATAAAGTATCTTGAACTTGGTTCAAATCTAGTTTGTCTGGTCACCTTGGGGATTTTGTAGCCTGTGGTGACTCTGACATATTAAAGTGAGTAATTTCAGAACATTTTCCTTTCTTTCTCCTGCCCTTTCCCTCTGCCTGCACTCTCTGCCTCCTTTTTCCTCTCCTCTTCCTCCACTTCCTTCTTTTTCTTGCTTGAATACTAATGCCAGCATTTTCTCCTGTTAGTTTCAAAAGTCTCTTGTGGCCAATACAAATAGATAGAATAAAAATAGACCTCAGTAGATTTTTTAAAATGTATCTGGCCTCTCATTTCAATATTAAATAATATCAAATAATGTCAGGCAAGTGTTCAACAGACTGAAACAATTTGCATAAAATGTTGTAAATGTGATACTAATGGGATCTAAAAGGTGAGATAAAGACACACACAAAAGCACTTACCAAAAAGATAAAGAAAGAAAAGAAACAAGGACAGCAGGAAGAAAGAAAGGGGAAATACACGGTACATGCAGTAAGTGAGAGGTTGTGAATTTGTTTTATTGATTTTCAGTGAGATATTTTAGTTTGTGACATTTTAGTTCGAGATAGTTTAGTTAGTGACATGATTTACAATGTTAATAAATATAAAATGTGAAATATCCTAATTAAAAAGATGAAAATATCATTAGCTTATTTGGAAATGTGAATCTGAGTGTAAGCAACACATGGTTTTCATTAATAATTCATGAATTAAATGTTTCGTAGACTTTTTTTTTTTTTTTTGCTAAATAAGGTTGTATGGGTCACAGTCTAGATTATTACCAGCCAATCTCAGTTAAATGTACTGCTGATAAGCTCCCAAAATTTCTTCTTTAAAAAATAGAAACATTCTTGCAAGATATTGAGTGAGAAGAGTTCTTACAGAAGGATGCCTTGGAAGCATCCTTTTAGGGGAGAGTTAGGTGTGATTCTCATTTTCTATTGAATAGAAAATTAAAACCCTCTTTTTTATAACTTTAGAAATTTTGGTAGAGATTTTTAGCCACATCATTGGCATTTTTACATGTTTCTGCTTAAGAGAAAGATTGTTTTAATTAATTAGTTAATAATCCCTTCAGATATGACCCATATTAATCAATATTGCTTGTAAATTAAGTGCTATCTCTGGCTCACTGTCTTGTAGGTTATTTGGGTTGAGCAGACTCTAGGGATAAACTCTTTATATAATCATACAGTTATTAGTCTCTATGTATTTGTGAAATCCTTACTTTTAATTGGATAATACAGACTTTGAAAGTTATTTGACAATAGCAAGCTCATTTAAAGGGACTTGAATCCAGATAGGTACTGAAACTTCCATTGTCATCTGGTATTAAGTGTAATCACTGCTTGTCAAAACTTCATAATTGCTTTTTTAAAATATCTTTCCGATGATATAAATGAAAAAATAATGTTTTAAAAATAATAATAGCAAGGATAGAAAACTTTTTAAAAAGAAAAATAAAAGCAATAAATCATCTAAGTAAAGAATAAAAATGCAAATGATAAAAGCCATAATCCCAAATATTTTAAAAAAATGTACATTAGTAAGATGAGAATAGTTTAAACCAAGCCTTAAAATTATTTATCATACTAAGGCTAAAATTTGCTAAAGGGGAACATTTAAGGTTCCAAATTTAACTATTTAACTATCCAAATTTAACTATCCAAATCTCCTGAATCACAGCTCCATGATTAAAGCCCTTGTCACACTTTGGTAATTCTCATTTTGGAGATTCTCTAAAATTAAAAAAAAAAATAGCTTTGATTTAAAAAATTCCACTTGTGTCTTTTTAAAGACTTTCTTAAAATAAGAGTAAAGAAAATGTGAGAGTGACTCTGTGGAAACTAATTTAATACACTCAGATCTTGTTGAAAATAATGAGTCTTTAGTTTTCCCTTACACTGTCCTTACAGATAGACAACTCCCAGTGCAATATCATTGAATATCCCCTTATCCAAGATGACCCATAATATTTTTATTTCTATAAGTCTTTACATGGCTAAAGACTAATACTTAAAAAAACAACCAGCCTAAAAACTATCTGTTTTGTTTTGCTCAGCATTGATTTCACAAGAACCCTACATTGCTGTCTTGTGTCCCTCAGAATTCTTGAGTTCTAGGGTAAGCCTAGGATTCTTTTCTATGTGGTCAGTCACTATCTATCTAGGATTTTCTTCCTTAATGCAAGGTGTTAACTTGCAGTCATTTTTACTAAATAAAATTCATCTGATTTAAAAAAAATAATAAAAAAATAAAAGTTTATACTATATAGGTTTATTCTAAATTTTAAAAATTGTGAAAAATTGATGAGCGCCGTCAAATAATAAAATATAATATTTTATTAATAGTTTTTAAGTTGAGCTATGTCATTAATAACTTATAAACTACCATGTGTAATAGCAATTATTTAGTCTTTAAGTTCATATACTTTTAAATCATTGATTTGAATATTTCAATTAATCTTCTAACCTATATCCTGGCAGAACTGCCATCTGAAAGCATTTTCTGTAAAGGGAAACAAAATATTCTACAGTAGCACAAGGGAATCTGATTCTTTGATATTTAGAAATCAAATATTCACTGAGAATAATATAAAAATATGTTACTGCTAATACAATATTTGAAACAGTTATCTCAATGTGTACTCATTGCATGTGTTAAGGAATTAAGTTTTATATAGAAGTAATTTCAATGATGTTGTTAGCCTGTTTTAACTTCGATCAGCATGCAAACAAAATAATGTCAGTTCTTTAGGAATACAAGGAAAATGAGAGATTGTGAATACATATAGTCAAAGTTATAAATTGTGAGTGAGTAGAACAAAAACAATTATAAGAAAAATAGTCAAAAGAGACACTGATGTATAGAACAGTCTGTTGGACTCTGTGGGAGAGGGAGAGAGTGGGATGATTTGGGAGAATGGCATTGAAACATGTATAATATCATATATGAAACGAGTCACCAGTCCAGGCTCGATTCATGATACTGGTTGTTTGGGGCTGGTGCACTGGGATGACCCAGGGGATGGTACGGGGAGGGAGGACGGGGGAGGGAGGAGAGTTCAGGATGGGGAACACGTGTATACCTGTGGTGGATTCATGTTGATATGTGGCAAAACCAATACAATATTGTAAAGTTAAGAAGAAAAGAAAAGAAAAAGAGTCAATATCCACCCTGTGTGTGTTTTTTTCCAAGAAGGGAGTATTATTTTTATTGCAAGGATGAAATTGTCTTTATTTAATTCCATAACCCCAAAGTCACACATATGTGCATACATACAATCTACATACACTCTCTCTACTTTGTGACTATGCAAACTCAGGCGGTTTAAGAGAAGAAAAATGGAAAATCCTGTCATGAAATCACTTGAATGCATCAGAGGGCCAACTATAATGTGGAAGCTTTGAGAATAATAAACTCCTTTTACTTCACCACGTTGGCAACATTCATTCCAATATGCGTTTCCCCCTGTTTATGTGATGAACAAAATAAAAATGTTTTTAAAACCAAACTTGTATCATTGAATTTGTTTCCTTAATAGTTAAATTTTGAAGTTGATATGTACAAACTTTAATTAGCTTAACAATTTTCTTAGTGAATATTTGCTTCTTAAATATTTTATAATTACAGAAGATAGATTATAAATACAATTAGTAATATATAGTTGTAACATGATTTAGGCGATACTAAATCCTCTTAATATGTAAGAATGCATATTGCCTAAAGAACCTAACTATATACAAATACAATTCTTTTTCACCATTATATTTTCCATCTTCACAATTTCACATTTTATATGAATTAAAGTTCTCTTTCAGGCATAACAGTTCATGTTTAAATTTTATCACACTGTTTCATATGTTGTATAAAGATCTTATAAAAGTACATTACAAATTTCTCCTTCCCATTCTTTGTGCCATTATTGTAGCCATTTATTTAACATCTCCTTGTAAACATAAGATGTACAATTAATTGTTTACTCATTGAAACATATTTTGCAGCAATCAAAATATGGAAAATTACATTTTGCCTTCATTTTTCCAATTTTGTCACTTTTCCCTTCTTTGCAAACATCCAAGTTTATGATGTATGCAAAATTTATTCCACCTAAAAATTCCCCTAAACATTTCTTGTAGTGTATGCCTGGTGTAACAAAGTTCCTAAGCTCTTATCTGT
The DNA here is from genome assembly GCF_003369695.1 of Bos indicus x Bos taurus. Classification (NCBI taxonomy): domain Eukaryota; kingdom Metazoa; phylum Chordata; class Mammalia; order Artiodactyla; family Bovidae; genus Bos; species Bos indicus x Bos taurus. The sequence goes on from NC_040084.1 coordinate 5,877,721, forward strand.
TTGATAAAAGCAAACTTCACCTTCTCTTTTTAAAGATACTTTTTTGTTGGATATATAATTATGTTTGGACATATTTTCCAAGACTTTAAAGCTGTTGCTTCATTGTCTACTTGTCTCATGGTTTCAGATGGGAAAACTTCTGTAAATTATATGAAATTATTTTTCAAGATCTAATTTTTTGTTTTTAGTAGTTAAAACATAAATGTGTATCCGTTTATTCTGTTTTCACTTTTCTCATTTCGGTTTTGTTTTTATTTTTGTGTTTATCATGCTTGGTGTACTTTGAGACTGTTGGATCTGTGGTATTATGTCTGCCATTAATTTTTGTTATTTCTCAAATATAATCTCTTCAAATGTGTCATTTTCCTTATTTACTCTTTCTCTTCTTCAGAAATTCCAGGACACATAATGTCATGGTTTGCTCTTGGCCAGCTATTGGATATTCTTTTCTGTGTTTTTTGTTTTTACCCTATATTTTCTCATTGCATTCCATTTTGGCATTATCTGTCAACTTATGTTCATTCTTTCCTTGGTCAGTAAATGACCAAGCCTATCAAAGATAATGTTTTAGTTTGAATAGATTGTTTCAGTTTTAGCAATCACATTTGATTCTTGTAGTTTCTATCTCTCTGCTGAAGTGAACAATCAAGAGTTTGCCTATTCCATTAGAACTTTTAAGATAAATATCACAATTATTTTGAATTTCCTCTCTGATAGTTTTAGTATTTTTGTCATTTGTATGTTGTTCTGGTTATTGCCCTGTGTTTTCAGATTCTGCTTTTTTTTTCTTACTTTTTGATTTATTTTGTATTTTATTTTAGTTTTGAAATCTGGAAAAACATGGTATATACATATATGAGAGAGAAACTAGTACAACTTTCATCCTGTTTTGGTTTTAGTGTGAGATGCTTGTTAATCTACTCAAGAGGTTGGCTTCATGTAATGACTTCTGTTTCTTAATACAAGATTTGAAGTTTTCTGCTGGTATGAGCACCCGAGGCTTCTGTGGTCTTCAGAGCTTTTATCCTGTAAAGCAAGCCCATTTAAGTCTCCAGTAGACCTATATGTTGTTCTAGTTTGGTTGCTCTATATGATTATATGGTGTTAAAGCACAAACACAAGCCCCAGGTAAACACATGTTTAGTCCCCATCGCTTTCTAAAGACTTCTGTCACTGTCCACATTTTGGTCAGATAATCTGCCCTGTGAGCTCAATTTTTTTCATAAGTTTATGAGGAGTTTTTTTGAGTCTTTCCATTTTAAGCTTGTTTTATGCATGGGAGTGACATTCTACCTAGCTCCCACATTTCTACACTAAAACTAGAAGTCCATTTTATTAATTTTTAGAATGTAGTTCTCTAATAAAATTCTCTATAAATTAATTGGGCTTCCCTGATAGCTCAGTTCTTAAAGAATCCACCTGCAATGCAGGAGACCCTGATTCGATTCCTGAGTAAGGAAGATCTGCTGGAGAAGGGATAGGCTACCCATTTTAGTGGTAGCTATCCACTCTAGGCTACCCATTCTTGGGCTTCCCTGTGGCTCAGCTGGTAAAGAATCTGTCTGCAATGCAGGAGACCTGGGTTCAATCCCTGGGTTGGGAAGATCCCCTGGAGAAGGGAAAGGATACCCACTTCAGTATTGTGGCCTAAAGAATTCCATGGAATGTATAGTCCTTGGGGTCACAAATCTTTTGTGTACTTATTAATTACATTTATTGTAACTCAGTGTCTGAATTTCAGTGTTTATCTCTTCATATTCTTTTCTTGGTTTTTAATCATTTGTTCTTATCACCCAACATGCAAGTTTGATTCCAATACAATATATAGTGAATAAAATATTTATCACAATGATGCAAGCTCTGGTTAGTATTACCTTCTCCTGAAATGAATTTGATTGTTCAATATGGCTGCCAGTTAGAGCATGAGCAATCATTTAAATCTTTATTTTTTTTTAAAGAACTGTTTAAAGCTGTATTATGGTTAACTGTGTTAGTTCATTTGCTTAATTTCTACTAAAGAAGTACATTAAGACCATATAATTTCCAGGGTCCTGACTGGGGTATACACCAGAGGTTCCATAACTGATTTGTCCTTGAACCCAATTATTCTCTCCCAAACATGTAAAACTGTGGGAAAACTCATTTTGGGGCCATAACTACTTGCCACCTCTTTCAACCAACTTCATAGCCTCACAGCTCCCATCTCTATGTATTGGTAAATTTCTTTAAGGAACATGAACTGAAGAAAACTGAACTCGCCCAATGTTCGTTTCCTTCAAGTTTTGGCTACTCAATTCTTTGCTCTCCAGGTATCTCTAAGATATCTAATGTTTAGTAATTTACAGTGTGATGTTTATAAGTATCTATCTATAAAAACATGCTTTGATATTACTCTAAATAATATTTAAAGTTGAATATAGAAGTGTTTGATCCTATCCTGGTATTTAAAGTGCTTATTAACTATTATCTTTTTTATCATCTAGTAAAACTGCTTTGACATTTCTGGAAACTGCTTTCTCTCTTAGATTCTGATAACACATTGTATATAGCCCTGCAATAAAATGTAATGAACTATTTTATGTTTAATAATTTCCTTGCCTTCATGCTGTATAGATTATGAAGCTTATATGTAGTGTATAGCATTCAACACTTTGAATGATCATGATATACAAGAATAATATTTAAATAAAATAAAACCATACCCTCAACAACACTGTTAAATTTATTTTATAATAGTATATTAGCTATAAATATTTGCATAGAGCATGCACTTTCCTGCTAAATCTTTAGCCCATGAATCAATATGTAAATAACAAATACCCATCCTTTTAGTAACTAATCATGTCACTTCTTTTAAATTATTTTGGAGAATGATCACTGTTCATCTGTATATAGTTCATGCACAGACAGCAGAACATTTCATTGTATTACTCTCTTGTATCTTACTGGGAACTCTTTAGATATTTTACAGAAATGGATTATCAAAAAAAGAAATTGACCATCATGGATAGAAGTGTAAAACAGAGACAAAATTTGACAATTCTAGAAGTGAAATTAGTTGTGGTAAGTTTTTAAAATACTGTTGGTGGGAATGAAAACTAGTACAGCCACTATGGAGAACAATGTTGAGATTCCTTTAAAAAAAAAAAAAAAAAACTGGAAATAGAACTTCCATATGACCCAGCAGTCCCCCTGCTGGGCATACACACTGAGGAAACCAGAATTGAAAGAGACATGTGTGCCCCAATGTTCATCACAGCACTGTTTATAATAGCCAGTACATGGAAGCAACCTAGATGTCCATCAGCAGATGAATGGATAAGAAAGCAGTGGTACATATACACAATGGAGTATTACTCAGCCATTAAAAATTTAGAATACATTTGAATCAGTTCTAATGAGATGGATGAAACTGGAGCCTATTATACAGAGTGAAGTAAGCTAGAAAGAAAAACACCAATACAGTATACTAATGCATATATATGGAATTTAGAAAGATGGTAATGACAACCCTGTATGCGAGACAGCAAAAGAGACACAGATGTATAGAATAGTCTTTTGGACTCTGTGGGAGAGGGAGAGGGTGGGATGATTTAGGAGAATGGTATTGAAACATGTATATCATATATGCAATGAAAAAAAAATTGGCAACAGTAAAGCAAATATAGGGCTTGATTTAGGCTTGCATGAAATTAAGATATGAACTGTATTGAAAAAGTCTGAGGAACATTAAAACAGGGTAAACTCTTCAATATGTTTTAGTTTACATTACACTAGGAACATAAGGCAGCTTATGGTTGAAGTGGAGTAGGTACTTTTATATTGGAATAAATACTTCCACAAAGAAAATTCCAATCTCTGGCTAGAATTCTGGTCAAAGCATGTAAGTCAGTTGCAAAAGTGAATAAAATGAGAATTACAAAGAGATTGAAAGAGAATTTGGGAATATTATTTTTTCTGCCAACAAAGATTTGTTTCATGAATTCAGAAAATGGAATACCTTGATTAATGTTAGCCATCTGGTGAAGCCACTAATATAAAAAATGTTGCCACTGTGAAATTTGCAATCAGATTCCAAAGATTAGTTAAGATAGATGTTTGTAACTAAAAATATAATGATATCTCAGAGAGAAGAGCAAGGCAAATTTCTTACATCAAAGGAACTCTCAGATATAATTCCTGAATTTGAAATCAGAAAGGGTGAAATGCTGGAAAGCTAATCCAAACCTAGAAAAAAGTGTAACAATTCACATGCTTGTGTGCACACTAAATTGCTTCAGTCATGCTCAACTCTATTCTATGGACTGTAATTCTATGGACTGTAGCCCACCAGGCTCTTCAGTCCATGGGCATTCTCCAGGCAAGAATACAGGAGTGGGTTGCTATTCCCTCCTCCAGGGGATCTTCCCAATTCAGGGATCGAATCTGCATCTTCTGTGTCTCCAGCATTGGCAAATGGGTTCTTTACCACTAGCACCATCTGGGAAGCCCCACAATTCATGAAGACATAGAAATGAAGCTCTCTCAATATCATAACACATAAAATGAGAAAAAGGCAGGCACTATTTAAAATACTTTTCATAAGGTTTTCAGTTCACTTTAGTTGCTCAGTCGTGTCCAACTCTTTGTGACCCCATGAATTGCAGCACACCAGGCCTCCCTGTCCATCACCAACTCTCAGAGTTTACTCAAACTCATGTCCATCGAGTCAGTGATGCCATCCAGCCATCTCATCCCCTGTCGTCCCTTTCTCCTCCTGCCCCCAGTCCCTCCCAGCATCAGAGTCTTTTCCAATGTGTCAACTCTTCACATGAGGTGGCCAAAGTATTGGAGTTTCAGCTTTAGTATCAGTCCTTCCAATGAACACCCAGGGCTGATCTCCTTTAGAATGGACTGGTTGGATCTCCTTGAGGTCCAAGAGACTCTCAAGAGTCTTCTCCAACAGCACAGTTCAAAAGCATCAATTCTTCGGTACTGAGCTTTCTTCACAGTCCAACTCTCACATCCATACATGACCACTGGAAAAACCATAGCCTTGACTAGACGGACCTTTGTTGGCAAAGTAATGTCTCTGCTTTTCAATATGCTATCTAGGTTGGTCATGATTTTCCTTCCAAGGAGAAAGCGTCTTTTAATTTCATGGCTGCAATCACCATCTGCAATGATTTTGGACTCCCAAAAAATAAAGTCTGACATTGTTTCCTCTGTTTCCCCATCTATTTTCCATGAAGTTATGAGGCATCAGTCCTTCCAATGAACACCCAGGACTGATCTCCTTCAGAATGCACTGGTTGGATCTCCTTGCAGTCCAAGGGACTCTCAAGAGTCTTCTCCAACATCACAGTTCAAAAGCATGAATTCTTCGGTGCTCAGCTTTCTTCACAGTCCGACTCTCACATCCATACATGACTACTGGAAAAACCATAGCCTTGACTAGATGGACTTTTGTTGGCAAAGTAATGTCTTTGCGTTTTAATATATTATCTAGGTTGGTCATAACTTTCCTTCCAAGGAGTAAGCATCTTTTAATTTCATGGCTGCAATCACCATCTGCAGTGATTTTGGAGCCCAGAAAAATAAAGTAAGCCACTGTTTCCACTGTTTCCCCATCTATTTGTCATGAAGTGATGGGACCAGATGCCATGATCTTAGTTTTCTGAACCTTGAGCTTTAAGCCAACTTTGTCACTCTCCTCTTGCATTTTCATCAAGAACCTTTTTAGTTCCTCTTCACTTTCAAGAATCAAAACAAAACATTTAACTCTCAACATTTGTTATATTTTAAATTGTTTTGTGCTAAGTCAAATTGTGCTAAATTAATGTCAGTTTTATTTTTTTTTAATGATCTTATAAATTTATAAACAATGCTGAATTAGGAAGGAAGGGGGCAGGGCACAACTTTTGAAAGAATGACATAGCCCAAGGATACAATATAAACTGATTAGAAGCAAATGGGCCCAATATGGCAGACATGTCAACTTGGACTAGACTTTGATCCTCAGCTGGCAAGGTAAATGACACACCCAGAGAAGCCATGACAGTTCCAAGGAGCCATCAAAAGACCAAAAATTGGGCAGTGGCCCAGTTCCTTGAAATTTCCACCCCTTCCTGAAAATAGTTGGCATAATCCTCCCAGTCATTAGCCTGTGATATTACCAAGCCAAATTTCAAGGTGGCGAGACTCACCTTCTGTGATCGCTCACACTCTGTGGATTATGTTTTGCTCTAAATAAAACCACTTATTAACTACCACTTTGTTGAACTGAATTACTTCTGCAATGAGACATCAAGGTCCTGAGCTTCATTAGGTCCTGTAATCAAGTACTCTGGTTTTTGGCCGGATTCAAGTCCCAGCCATGTGGGTTAGAGTTCCACACTGGGTTTTAGGTAGGTTCAAGTTCTGGTCACGTGGGTTCAAGTCCCAATCTAAAGCTAGCAGCTTCATTACTGATAATATTGCACTAATATTTTGATGTGAAAGATGAAAAATATCTCTTCTTTAAAAAATAATATAAAGTTAAAACTTAAAACACAAATTTTTTATGTTTAAAGAATGTATTTTAACATACATGTTAATATAATTGTCAACTTAAACAATTTTAGATCCTAAAAGCTGAGAGTTATGTTTTATTTGGTGGGAATTTTTAGGACTTTAAGTCTGGAAGACAGCATCTCAAGTAAACCTGAGAGAACTGCTCTGAGGAGGTGAGGGAGGATCCAGGTTGTATAGAAGTTTAGCAACAAAGAGCAGGTAGTCTGAATGGTGAAAGGTTGTGTTGTTGTTGTTGTTGTTGTTGTTTTTTAATTAAAGAAAACCAGATATCCCAAGTTAAGAAAAGTGAAAGTGAAAGTCTCTCAGTCATGTCTGATTCTTTGCAACTCATGGACTATACAGTCCATCCAGGCCAGCATACTGGAATGGGTATCCTTTCCTTTCTCCAGGGGATCTTCCCAACCCATGGATTGAACCCAGGTCTCCCACATTGCAGGCAGATTATTTACCAGCTGAGCCACAAGGGAAGCCCAAGAATACTGGAGTGGTAGGTGAAAGGTATCCTTTCCTTTCTCCAGTGCATCTTCCTGAATTGAACCGGGGTTTCTTGTATTGCAGGAAGATTCTTACTAACTAAGCTATCAGGGAACATCCCCCAAGTTAAGGAATTCAGTGCTTTTCTTTGATTGGACAAATGCAAGAATTTGGGCTCACTGAAATCTTTCATTGATTTGCACCTCAATTTACTGGGCCAGTTTCCTGTATTTTCATATCCTGAGATTCCTCTCTTCATGGCTCAGTTTGGGGAGTGGCTATTATCTGATGTCTGCTTGATGGCAGATATTCTTGTTTTGGAGTTCTTTCAAAGTTCATTAGCTCACATTGGAGGGCTGAAATTACTGGTGAATATGACATCCTTGTTTACTGACACGGCAGAAAATAGTCTCAGAATACAAAATTTAATTAAGCTAAAAGTAATACATATAGGCTTAAAATATTTAGATCTTGGGATATTTCCTTGTGTGTATATATATATATATGAACATATATTCATAAATTAAACATTTAAACATTTTATATAGAATATTTATTTGCATCCCCCAAGTAATGGATAATTTAACAAAGAGTTAAGATGTAGACACAGTGTTTGCTTCCTACAGTATACTAAGGTCACTCTGCCAGATTACTGTCTTATCAAATGCTGGTAAAATATATCTTTCTTATGTTATTTATGTTTTATGATTCAGTATATTATTAAAACACATGACATCTTTTAAGTTGTTTTGATACTTTTGAATAATTTCTAGTTTTAGTAAAGCATAAATTTATTAAATTAAGGAAGTTTTGAAACCAAAAATTGACCATGCTAAGATAAAGTTTATTTTTGAGAACACACATCCATATTTTAGTAAGAAAGCACTGAGTTTAAATGCTTGCATATATTGATTTTTATTTTCTCTTGAAGGAAGAACTTTGTTTCCTTATGCCTGAGGTAAAAATAATGAACATTTATGACTATATAAAAATAAGTTTAGAAGATTTTGATAAAAATTACAAAAGCTATGTGCAAACACACCAATAATATGATTTTTTCTTACTCCTGCCTTTCTGCCAAAGAAAGAGGAAACCAAATTTAAAAGAAGGTGGTAAAGGTCCATGAAGGTGGAAGGTAGTGAGAAGAGAAGTCAGGTTTTTCTTTTTGTTTTATTTGTTTTAGACGTTTGGTTAACTGATATTTTAGAATCTCCATTCAGTTGGAATATATATCTACGTTGTATCTCCAGTCTTCATTTCAGTGGCTGTATTTTAGGGTTTAATGATTATTTTGAAACATATACACAGGCACAATAGAGAAATGAATGAACTTGAGTGGTTGTCCAGATGTGCTATATTTATGAAAAATCAATGATCTTTTCAGTTTTCCAGTATGCCTATAACACCACTAGCAGAGAAAAATGTTTTATTCACACCAAGTTCTAGAGCTAAGCGTGGAAGGGACAAAGTTTGTGTTAAAGTGTTTCATTCCACAGTATATCTTAAGTGCAGTTATTTTAATGCATACTGTTCATTTATGGCCCATGAGACCCAGCACTTCTTGTATAAGTGTCTTTGCACTAGGAATGATCCTGTATTTCATAAGCTCTGCTCATCCAGCATTTCCTGGTACTCTACAGTCCTGTTTTGCAATTTCATTTCTTACTGAAACGTGTATGTATGTGTGTGTGTGTGTATAAATTGAAACCCACAAACAAGCAAAACAAACAAAAACAATAATAAAAATGGTGGACTAGTTGCCCAAAGTAAACTCGATGAGTAGTACTGATAATATATGTATTATATATGTCCAAGCTTCATGTTTACTATAATGATACATAATGTGAGTTGGAAATAAGGTTTGTATACTAATTTAGACAAAATTATAGTTTAAATCTCAGCTCTCTTATATTTCTTCTTTGTACACAGAGTACTCCTACTTTTGATGTAATTTAGTATGGTTTATATTTTAGAAGGTTGACTTTAAAGAGTTTTGCAATTACAATATTTTTTAATACAGTTATAGAACAAAATAATGTCAGGGATGCACCTAGAAGATGACAAAATAAGTTCAATTGCATAGAAACAACACTTTTGCATGCATTTCTGAGTTATCTGAATCTGGTCCTCTTCTGCTTATTCTTATTATCTTTTAAAATAAACCTTTAATTTAGGTGGAGAGATCTCTCCTTCCACTGATGCTCGATGATATAGTGATTGCTTTCTCCTTGTCTGCATGCTCTTTCCAAAGCTTTCTCTAACTTCTCCTTTACGTTCTGGTAGGAGACAGAAAGAGAGGCAATGTGAGCATTCTGGCAATGCTTTATTTTCTGCTGTTTTTGCTGGTTATGCAGATTTCTCAACTTTATGAAATTTCATAGATGTATTATTTCTGTGCACTTGTACATATTTAAATTCTAAAATTACTTGCAAATAAATTGTCACAAGGTACTAATATTTAGCAATACATTGTAAAAGTGATCTCAAATAGAAATAATTACTCAAAGGAACTGTGAACGATCTGAAATTATTTATAAACTTTAATTAGAGTCCTACTTTTCCATATTGTCTTAGATAATGTGTTTTATTTTACTTTGTCTTTATAGTAAAATGGTGAGGCATGGTACTAAATTTTATATTGTTCCTCCTCTAGAACATACTACACATGTAACTGATCATTGTCAAATTATTCATTGTTACTTATATGTGTGAGATTATCTCCATTGTCAGAGCTCTCTGTATGACAAATACTAAAACACAAAAGCAAATATAAAAATAAAAATTGCATTCCTATGTGACTAAGTGAAAGAATTTATATTTTTTTCATTTCCTATGAGTAGATTATAATATTAAAATCTTAAAAATGCATTCACATCCCTTTGACACATTAGATTGCATTCATATCTCTAATACTGGTAATATTGCACTAAGGAAAATATGATTTTAAATTGTTTAAAAATTTCTGATTGCTCTAAATAATTTTTCTTTGTAGAATTCAAACTTTAAGTAGTTTTGTATTAATCTATGATGATATTCCAATTAATTATTAGGAAACAATCAGGAACGTGGTAGGAAAAATGATCTTCTTTCTGATAAATGTGACTTTTATTTTTTAATATTGTTTTTTAAATTTTAATCCACTTAGCCATTAATGTGCCATTCAGTGGCTGTAAGCTAAATTGGGACAATGTATTGGGCACCCAAGTTAGAATAGAAAGCTTTATTTTATGACTATATTACATAGTACAATATATTAAAAACTAGGAAAGAAGAGAGAATACATATATTTTCATGCACTGCACTAAAACCTAATAAAATTAGGGAAGGATGATATCCCTCAATGACAGAAAAGCAGTAGAGGTCACCTTTATAGTCTTTAGAAGTCTTTAATCTGAGATCTGAATTGTTGTCTTATTTCCATTTTTCCATATCTGGAGGAAGGTTCAGTTCAGTCACTCAGTCATGTCCGCGTCTTTGTGACCCCATGAACTGCAGCACTCTAGGCCTCCCTGTCCATCACTAACTCCCAGAGCTTGCTCACACTCATGTCCATCGAGTTGGTGATGCCATTCAACCATCTCATCCTCTGTTTTCTTCTTCTACTGCCTTCAATCTTTCCTGGCATCAGGGTCTATTCCCACAAGTCAGTTCTTCACACCATGTGGCCAAATTATTGGAGTTTCAACTTCAGCATCAGTCATTCCAATGAATATTTGGGATTGATTTCATGTAGGATTGAATGGTTGGATCTCCTTGAGGTCCAACAAACTCTCAAGAGTGTTCTCCAACAGCACAGTTCAAAAGCATCAATTCTTTAGCACTCAGCTTTCTTTATAGTCCAACTCTGACATGTATGCATGACTAATGCATAGCTTTGACTAGATGGACCTTTGTTGGGAAAGTAAAGTCCCTGCTTTTTAATATGCTGCCTAGGTTGGTCATAGCTTTTCTTCAAAAGAGCAAGTGCCTTTTAATTTCATGGTTGCAGTTACCATCTGCAGTGATTTTGGAGCCCAGGAAAATAAAGTCTATCACTGTTTCCATTGTTTCTCCATCTATTTTCCATGGAGGGATGGGACTAGATGCTATGATCTTCGTTTTTTGAATGCTGAGTTTTAAGTCAGCTTTTTCACTCTCTTCTTTCACATTCATCAAGAGACACTATAGTTCCTCTTCCCTTTCTGCCATAAGGGCGGTGATATCTGCATGTTTGAGTTTATTGATATTTCTCCTAGTAACCTTGATTTCAGCTTGTGCTTCATCCAGCCCAGCATTTTGCATGACTTACTTTGCACTTAAGTTAAATAAGCAGGGAGACAATATACAGCCTTTATGTCCTCCTTTCCCAATTTGGAACCAGTCTTTGGAAAGAATGTTAGATATTTTGAGTGAAAAATAGTTTGTAGAACTTCAACCAGGTATCAGTTTCTATGCAATAATCATATCCATTAAAATGTAGAATCATTGATTACATGCAAATAAAATAGCATGTAGATAAGAATGATTATTTGTCTTTATTATACTGGGAGTACTTTGAAAAAGAAAAACAATCTTTTGTTTTATATAATGCTAACATAGTTTTAGATTCGTATTGCTGAACTGAGCAATCTCTATAGATCAGAGAATTTTTTTTTCCCCATAATGGCTTATAGAACAGATTCTAAAACCTTCAGTAGTTTGTCACTAACTACAGGATAGAGTTCAAGATATGTGGCCAGATAACTGTCTTTTTCATGCTGTTCATGGGCTGGATAAAGCACAAGCTGGAATCAAGATTGCTGGGAGAAATATCAATAACCTCAGATATGCAGATGATGCTGACTTTATGGCAGAAAGTGAAGAAGAACTAAAGAGCGAGCCTCTTGATGAAAGTGTACAAGGAGAGTGAAAAAGTTGGCTTAAAACTCAGCATTCAGAAAACTAAGATCACGGAATCCTGTCCCATACCTTTATGGCAAATAGATGGAGAAACAATGGAAACAGTGAAATACTTTATTTTGGGGGGCTCCAAAATCACTGCAGATGGTGACTGCAGTCATGAAATTAAAAGACGCTTGCTCCTTGGAAGAAAAGTTATAACCAATTTAGACAGCATATTAAAAAGCAGAGACATTACTTTACCAACAAATATCTGGCTAGTCAAAGCTATGGTTTTTCCATAGTCATGTATGGATGTGAGAGTTGGACTCCAAAGAAAGTTGAGCGCCAAAGAACTGATGCTTTTGAACTGTGCTGCTGAGAAGACTCTTGAGAGTCCATTGGACTGCAAGGAGATTCAACCATTCAATACTATATAAAATCAGTCCCAAATATTCATTGGAAGTACTGATGCTGGAGCTGAAGCTCCAATACTTTGGCCACCCGATGAGAAGAACCGACCATTGGAAAAGACCCTGATTCTGGGAGAGATTGAAAACGGTAGGAGAAGGGGATGACAGAGGATGAGGTGGTTGGATGACATCACTGAAGTGATGGATGTGAGTTTGAGTATGTTCTGGGAGTTGGTGATGAATAGGGAAGCCTGGCGTGCTGCAGTCCATGAGGTCGCAAAGAGTCGGACACGACTGAGTGACTAAACTGAACTGAACTGTCTTTTGACTTTCAGCTTCTGTTATTCTTATATGAATCTTTAATTCTAAGCAAATGGCATATTCATAAATCCTTATGCACTGGCATTTTATCTCTAACTTTCTTTACTCCCAATTTTTATCAACTATCAATCTCTTAGCATATAACATACATTTTCTTGAATTGCATGATTATATTGCATTATATAAAGTATGATTCTCATAAATAAGTTGCAAATAGTTTGACACTAGGAGCTGTATTCTGTACTATTTCAAAATAGAAGTGGTACTGATCAACTCTGTATTATAACAGCATATATGGTATGATAACATTGAAGACTCATTTTTGCATACTAAGACATCCAGTCTGATTTGCTAATGTTGCCATACCAACAATCATGGAAAGAAGGAGCTATGATTTTTCCATAACCAGAAGCAACTTTCTCTCTCATTACTCAAACCGAACCCAATCCTACTGGTCTTTCTGCTCTTAGCTTAAACTTTTAATTCTTTGAGTATGAACTTCTTGGTCTCCTCAATTAGAATCAGGGTTTCTTTTTTTTTCCCGTTATATAATTTCATATCCTTGTATATTTTCAATTTGTATAACTTGAAATTATAATAATTTTAGAAGATATATATGCTTATTTCTAGTTAATGTGTAGAATCTATGAGAATAGGCACCATGCCTTTTTTTCATGCTAGTACACACATATATAAAAGTTTTTAGAAGAGTATCAAGGACAAATAGATCTGGATAGAAATTGCTTAATATACAATGAAATAATTTATTTTCACATAAAATTTTTAGCTTAAAATATTAATAAGTATTTTTATGAGTACATGAAATAGAAATTAGTTAGAAAAACATGATACAATCAAAATAGATTGAGAAATTAAAAAAACGCAATTTCCATTAGGTTTTCAAGAACTATGAAAGTATTTCCACATACTTTATTCCTTATAATGTGAACATTTACAATTCATATATTTTATATTTTAATCTAGAGAAAATACTTTCTAATTATATAACTTAGAATGTGTTCACAGAAGGTTATTGTTTATCATGGAGGTGCACATTTTTAAACTTTATCAATAAAGTTTCTTATTTAATTGTCACAATTCAGTGGCTAAGTATTATAAAAACTATTGTATACATGAGAAATCTAAAATATCAAAGAGGCTACAGACCTTGCCTTGCAGTCTTACTCAGTGTGAAAAACGGTGGTGGAATCTAAACCTAGTTCTTCTAATTTTAAATTTGATTTGATGTTTTGTTTTTGTCATTTAAAAACTAACAGAACCGAGAAGAAAAATATAATTTAAAGGATTCACATAAGCAAACATCAATGGGTAAGAGAATTAACAAAAATTCATTTGGTGTTTACAGTGTGTTTAGACTTGGTTCATTTAAATCTCAAATAAAATTATATATATATATATATATAGCTAAGTCATGTCCAGTTCTTTTTGTACCACAAGAACTGTAACCTCACAGGTTTCAGTCCATGGGATTTTCCAAGCAAGAATACTAGAGTGGGTTGCCATTTTCTTCTCCAGAGATCAAAACTGCATCTCCCACGTTGCCACGCAGATTCTTTGCCACAGACCCACCATATATGCATATGTACATGTACATACATATTATTCACTCTAGTTTGAGAGGTCAAGGCTATTATTCAAAGAGGTCAAGTTAAGAAAAGGATACTTGTGAAAGTTTATTTGATATGAGATTATAAGACCCATAGTCTCAGGTTAGCATGACATGGTGGGAAGTATACTAAATACCAGATTTAGTATTGGCAAAATAGAAGAGAAAGATGCTCTATTTGAAGGTAATTGTTAGTTTCCATTTTTGGATCAAAAGAGAGAAGAGCAAAGATATATATATATATATATATATATATATATATATAATTAACATGTATTCAAACAATATATTTATGACTTTATTAAAATCATACTAAAACTTAGTCTTGATAACAGCAATTCTTTTCACAGTTGTATAAAATGCCATTCATTGAAGATATATTGGACCCAGTAGCTTTGTATATAGTTTTATGAAAACAAGTTTTTTAATAGATGCTAATAAAAATAAACTTGATTTTGTTTTGTTTGCTGTAATTCCTTTCATACATAATTCCTTTCACACTGAGAGTTGTCAACTAACAGATTGTTATTTAGAGACACAAAACTTGTAGACTATTCTCTAATGAAATGGAAAATAGACCTTGGGAGAACCATCACGGGTATTGTGTATTCTAGAGCACATTTGTCAAATCTATTAGGTTGGTGCACAATTAGCTATAAGCACAATTGTGGCTTCAGATCATAAATTTTAAGTCATTATAACTAGGCTCAAGCATATTTTTATTGATCAAATAGGAACCATTGCAATCAGCCGTTTTTGCCAATAAGAAATAAATTTGTTTACTTCTGTAGCATAAAAATCTATGCTTGGGATTTGATGAACTCTTAGAAAGTATTTTCTGCATCCTGCTGGTTATGGAAGCATATTCCTTGCAAAAAACTGTCAAGATATTTGAAGAAGTGTTAGTTGGCTAAAGGTCAGGTGAATATGGCAGATGAGGTAAAACTTCTTAGTCCAATTCATTCAACTTTTGAAGTGTTAGTTGTGCAGCATGTGGTCAGGCATTTTTGTGTAGAAGAATTGGGCCCTTTCTGTTGACCAATGCCATCTAGACACTGCAGTTTTCAGTGCTGGAACTGAACAGCAGCAGACCACCAAACAGTGACCATGACTCTTTTGTGGTATAAGTTTGACTTTGGGAAGTGCTTTGGAGCTTCTTCTCAGTCCAACTACTGAGCTGTGGTCACTGCCAGTTGTTGTATAAAATAAACATTTTGTCACGTCACTATCCAACCGAGAAATGGTTTGTGGTTGTTGCATAGTAAAAGAGAAGATGACACTTAAATGCCATTCTATTTTTTAAACTTTTGGTCAGCTCATAAGGCATCCACTCATCGAGCTTTTTCACCTTTCCAATTTGTTTCAAATGCTGAGCAACTCTAGAGTGGTTAACACTGAGTTCTTCAGCAATGTCTTATATAGTCATAAGAGGATCAGCTTCAATGATGGCTCTCAATTGGTCAATTTCTGAAGGTCAGTCATCAGTCAATATGTGCATATTCAAGTCTCATCTCCTTTGCAAAACTTCTTGAACCAACACTGCACTATATGTTCATTAGCAGTTCTTGAGCCATATGTGATGTTGATGTTTAGAGTTGTCTCCCCTTCTTTACGACCCGAACTTGAATAAGAAACTGCTTTGAATTTGCTTTTTGTCTAACATTATAGTATAAAATAAACACAAAATACACAGCAGGTAATGTCATTAGCAAAAAAAAAAAAAATAGTGACAAATGCACATTAAAATGATGTATACATAACCACATTTAAGAATGCATTCCAATATCAAAGGAAAATTTCAACAATGCAAAAACTGCAATTACTTTTGCACCAACCTAATAAGCAAATTTATATAATTATAATAGAATTAATTGAACTCCAGGCTTTTTTATGCTTCACGAAACTTTCACACATGTCCCTTTTCTGTTCAAAGGACACATGTCCTTTTTCTGTTCTGCCCCTTCTGTTCGAAACACATCAGAATATTATCTTGCATCTAAAGACATTGCATGTAATGGCCTTAGAGGAGAAGTAGAATTTGAGATCACAGAAGTTTCTGATCAATAGAAGTTAGGGTGTCAAAATATGTAAGAGAATTGAGCCCCCTTAAGAGGGTAATGGGCTTCCCAGGTGGTGCTAGTTGTAAAGAACCTGCCTGCTAATGCAGGTAGATGTAAGAGATACAGGTTTAATACAGTGCCATGAAGACCCCCTGGAGGAGGGCAGGGAAACCCACTCCAGTATTCTTGCCTGGAGAACCCCCATGGAGAGGGGAGGCTGGCAGGTTGCAGTCCATCAGATCAGATCAGATCAGTCGCTCAGTCGTGTCCAACTCTTTGCAACCCCATGAATCACAGCACGCCAGGCCTCCCTGTCCATCACCAACTCCCGGAGTTCACTCAGACTCATGTCCATCGAGTCAGTGATGCCATCCAGCTATCTCATCCTCTGTCATCCCCTTCTCCTCCTGCCCCCAATCCTTCCCAGCATCAGAGTCTTTTCCAATGAGTCAACTCTTCACATGAGGTGGCCAAAGTACTGGAGTTTCAGCTTTAGCATCATTCCTTCCAAAGAAACCCCAGGGCTGATCTCCTTTAGAATAGACTGGTTGGATCTCCTTGCAGGCCAAGGGACTCTCAAGAGTCTTCTCCAACACCACAGTTCAAAAGCATCAATTCTTTGGCACTCAGCCTTCTTCACAGTCCAACTCTCACATCCATACATGACCACAGGAAAAACCATAGCCTTGACTAGACGAACCTTTGTTGGCAAAGTAATGTCTCTGCTTTTGAATATGTTATCTAGGTTGGTCATAACTTTCCTTCCAAGGAGTAAGCGTCTTTTAATTTCATGGCTGCAGTCACCATCTGCAGTGATGCTGCACAGAGTCAGACACGATTGAAACAACTTAGCCCATACGCAAGAGGGTGACACTATTGAAGTAAATATATTGTTTTCTCAGATAATAACCACAGACTTAATATAAGATCCATGAATTTTAAAAGACCATATCAAGCATTAAAAAATGGTGGCCGGGTGCAGAATCCAGCCAAGGTATTCATTGAGAGGATTAATTAACATCACTTCTGTAATTTACCATCTGCATTCATTCTTAAAAATAGCAGGCAGGTTTTAAGACTCCTACTCTGATTTCTCTAGAACACTTTAGAAAGATGAATCACTGTTCCTTTTCTTGTTTTTCCTTTTTTGTGCCTGTCCAAATAACCTCAACTGAATGAAGCTATTATGCTTTTAATGTCTAGTACACCAAATGGTTGTTTTTGTTGAAAGTTCACTAGGTTATGTCCACTTTTTAAAAATTCTTATTTAAATAATATGTTATTCATTTTATAAAATTGATAGTCTTTTTTTTTCTTCCTTTACACAATAGCAAATTATCTTAAATAACACTTTGTGTAAGAGCAATTTTCTTTAGGAATATAACTTCTTTTCAATTACTCAGGAGAAAAAAATACAAACCTTAATTTCCTTGTTAAAAAAAAACAAGCCCTGTTGAGGCAGATGGATTGAATAACACAAAGCCAGTCAAATAGGGAAGATAATTTCAAACATACTTTTTTAGGAATCAAATACAGACTGTTAAATTACTCAGAGACAGACTATGCTAAAACCCTTTCTAAGTACATTGACTAGGACTATAGCTATATTTTTATCCATATCTATATCTATATCTATATCTATCTATCTATCTATATATATATATATATATTTAACCCAGATAAGTAGCATGACTGAATTTAAAGCACTGATATTTTATTACTTATGCTTTATGTGTGATTAAAAGTGTATCAGATAAACAAAATACTTTGAGTCATCCAGCCAAAGTGAAAAGTGAAACCCAATATTAGCAATTTTACATTACAGAATTCAACTTTAAAAAGCTCTTTTAGTTATAATTTTCATAGAAAAATTATATAATATGCAAAATTAGGACAAAAAAAGTGTCACTAAGAGCCATCATGCAAGCATGTGATTTAGAAGCATTCTTTTGAACAGTTTATGCCAATAGGTCACACATGGGTCCCAGGTAGGGCAGTGAAACTTGCATTTCCTCAGTTTGCCCATCCTTAAATTAGGAGAGGTACTATTCTCTATATATAAGCCTGCCAGTAAAAATGCCAAAAAATAAAAATAAAAATATTTGATGTATTAATGAGTGCAGCATTTCCCATCCTTTAGAGGACAAGGGGTCTAAGAGCTAGATGATGTTAAGCTCATTAATGTAATTAATGTCACTGATGATTCTTTCTTCAAAAAAATGATTTGACTCCAACCTTTAAAGTATATTAAAATATTTTTGCATAACAGATAATAACTATAGACATTAGTTTTCCATTTGTTATTATTTTTCAGGTTGGCTTACTGTACTGGCTTTTTAAATTTGGCAACAGGAACAAAATATTTTTGACAAATATATTAATAAGGTCTTAAAGTTTATTTTTATATTTAGTAACTCTGAAAGATTAATTCAAAATTTAAAATGAATGAACAAATACAGTAAAGAAATAAAGTGGTAAAAGCATTATAATATTATCTATGCTATATTATGTCATTTTCTCATATTTTACAAATGATAAGCTTTTGGCTAATAATTATGGTAATTGTGAAAAGAAAAAAAAATAACAACTAAGTAGGAATCTATAACAATAAAATACAATGATAAACCTAGAACTACTATACCAAGGCTAGTGCAAATAACAAAATCTTAGATAGATTAGCTATTTATAAGGTGAATCTAGATTATGTGAATGCATTTCATGTATAAAATGAGTGCACAGAGGTTTTGGGGGGAGGGTGGGAAAAATACTTGGAGAAATAG
This sequence comes from Bos indicus x Bos taurus, assembly GCF_003369695.1. Taxonomy (NCBI): domain Eukaryota; kingdom Metazoa; phylum Chordata; class Mammalia; order Artiodactyla; family Bovidae; genus Bos; species Bos indicus x Bos taurus. The sequence goes on from NC_040084.1 coordinate 5,896,805, forward strand.
AGAAAGCTATTCTTGTATGGAAAACCATTCTAAATGGGCATAGCTCAATTTTTCATTTTGAATATAATCAATTATCTTCAAATACCATTTAATAATACATAATTTTATTGTTTAATAATTTAATGAATTTTATTACTTTATTTTAATAAGATCACATAATAAATACTTTTAATTATCTTTAAATAGCACCGCTGCTGCTGCTGCTGCTAAGTGGCTTCAGTCGTGTCTGACTCTGTGCAACCCCATAAACGGCAGCCCACCAGGCTCCCCCATCCCTGGGATTCTCCAGGCAAGAACACTGGAGTGGGTTGCCATTTCCTTCTCCAATGCACGAAAGTAAAAAGTGAAAGTGAAGTCACTCAGTCGTGTCTGACTCTGAGTGACCCTATGGACTGCAGCCTACCAGGCTCCTCCATCCATGGGTTTTCCAGGCAAGAGTACTGGAGTGGGGTGCCACTGCCTTCTCCGTAAATAGCACTAGTGACACGCATTTAAATATTTTAATTTTAACATGCTTAATTTAAGCCTTTCTTTTTAATTTATGGGCTTCCCTGGTAGCTCAGCTTGTAAAGAATCCGCCTTCAGTGCAGGAGACCTGTGTTCAATCCCTAGGTTGGCAAGATTCCCTGGAGAAGAGAACCGCTGCCCACTCCAGTATTCTGACCTGGGAGATTTCCATGGACTGTATAGTCCATGGGGTCACAGAGAATTTGACACGACTGAGCAACTTTCACTTTATAATTCATATGAACACTGGCTTCACATAGGGTACAGCATGATTCTATTGACATGAGTAAGATTTGGTTTATGAAAGTTCAGAAAGGTTTATAGTAAGGGTTTTAATACCACAAAGCAAATAATGATGAGATGGATAGAAAGCATCACCAATTCAATGGACAAGAATGTGAGCAAACTCCAAGAGATAGTGAAGGACAGGAAAGCCTGGTCTGCTGCAATCCATGAGGTTACAAAGAGTCCGACATGATTAAGTGACTGAATAACAAAAACAACTTATTTATTTTATATTTCTCATAATCAAGATAGGGTAAGAGTTAGCAAATAGTATCATGAAGTCTGGTTGTTTTAGTGATTTTCATCATGAGATTAAGAAATATTTTAAAGTACTAGAATAATTTTAATAATATTAAGTAAAAATTTTTAAATATAGTCAAAAGATAAAGAAATTGGGTATATTTTGGCTCTTTATGAAGCTGAATTATTTCTTATTGTGTTATATTTATCTTAAAGAAATTTGAACATCGAAAATTAAGAAAGATTAAAATAAAACATATTAAAGCTAATTATAAAGCAAATGATTTTAGATCCCACTCTTGGATATTATTTGATTCATTAACTATGAATATGGCTTTAATTCAACTCTAAGTGTTAATTAAACATTTAGGTGAGACCCTACCAAAGAAGTTGATAGGTGTACTTATCCCTGATGCAGGAGTTCAGAAATATGTAATAGAGGAAACAGGAAACAAATTTGAAGTAAAGTCATTATGACACAGAGTGGTTTCTAGCCAGCAAATGCCCTAATAGTAAATTATCATTTTTCACAAAAATTCAGTGTGTTCTGTAATTCTATCTCTATGGTGACTGTAGTAGACTTCTTAGGTGAATGCAACTGGAAAGTTTGGAATACACTTCTTTAAAGAAAAGTGAGAGTCTCACATGTATACCTGTGGCGGATTCATTTTGATATTTGGCAAAACTAATACAATTATGTAAAGTTTAAAAAAAAAAAAGTGAGAGTCTCAAAGATCCTGCATTTATACAGATCTATATGGTAGAAAAATATCTACATCTGTATATCTATATCTAAATTCATAAAAATATATTACCTTTGGATAGCATGTGGAAGACTTAAACTTGGGTATTAATATGCATGGTGTTAAGCAATTTTGCATTTATTGTTTTAATAGCATACTTGATATCTGACTGGGACAATACAAAGAGAAGTAGGATTTAATACTTCATTATAAAAGACAGAAAATCAATTTAAGAACAATTCATCTCCTCTCAAAGTTTTCCTGAAAGCATACTGCAGGCTTCACTGCATCTTCTAGTTGCATATATCTGATATATCTGCACCCTGAGGATAGTGCTTTTCATAACTCCATTATTCTGAAGTGTATTTGTATTTGAATGCTTGTATATGAATGTACACAAGCATTTCAGTTCAGTTCAAGGTATGACCCCATTTACTGTCTTAATAAGTAGTACAAGCATTCACAGACACAAACTCCATATACAGTATTTTAAAAATTATGCCTACAGGGGGCATATTCATGTTTTATTCTCTCAACTCTTATTTATTCAAAGGACCAGCAGATACTCTGAAAAAAGTAAAGGCTTGCAGGCAGCTATTAAACAAGTTGAAAGATATCATTTTAAGGAAACCTTCAATACCATGTGTGAAACTGGTCAAAGATACAGAAAAGATGACAAGAATGTTAGCTTATGTCTTTTGAAAGAATAGATAAGTATTAAGATACTATTTTAAGAAGTGAAGCATTTATATGACCATGAGGTCTGGAATTAATATATTTATATATTAATAATTTTAATATCTGATATCATTTGGGTATGACTGGTGGCTCTGATTTGATTAACCTGTTCTAGAATATTTAGTTTCTTAGATTTTCACTTTATTATGGAAATATTCAGTAGCCATCTTTAATTTTCAAAAACTTATTGGCCACTTGACAATATATTTACAGAATTTTCTTAACCTTGTCGACTGGGGAAGGCCTTGAGAAGACTGTTTACAGAAAGTAGAGAGAATAGCTATGGTAAATAAAGAATCATTTTGACTTTAAGTTTCTTATATATAAACACATATAACATATTTGAAATATTTAAAATGCAATTGAATATAACTTTGGTAACGTTTAGAAGGGAAAAAAATAGTGACCTAAAATAATAAATTAAAATATATTATCAGTGTCATTTCATACTCATTAGAAGTCATATTGGGCTTATTCAACAATAGATTTAAAAATATGTAGTGCTTGGAACTTCCAGGGCAGTTCAGTGTTTAACACTCTGCACTTTCACTGCAGAGGGCAAAAGCTCCACCCTTGGTTGAAGAACTAAAATCTGGTATGGCACAGCCAGAAGCAAACAAAAGGAAACATGCAAAATGTAGTGCTCTTGTGCATATGTAAAAAGGAAAATATAAAAGGCAGGTTGGGTAAAGTTGTTCAAACATTTTTATTTTCCAGATTCTGACTCCTCTAGATGATTGTCATCTCAGATTAATAGATGTCTATATTTTTTCACCATATGCTTCCTTCCTTAAGGTCATCAAGAATATAGACAATGCTCAAAGCAGTGCTCTTCTGCTCTCTTCCAGGGCTTTCCTCCAAAGTGATGTTATCAGTTCTGCAAGTTATACATAAGGCTTTCATAAACCTACCAGAAGCTACTAAAATATTCTCAGGAAACAACCAGTACTCATAGTCTTCACTCAAAGGGCCCCTTAATGAAGAACTGAGAGGTTATAAGTTGCCCAACCATAGAATAACAGCTAATGCCTTACATGCCAGGTAACAACATCTTTGACATGACTACCACCTGGCCAACCCTTGTTATCAAATGCAATAGATTTCTCAGGTAATACATGATTGTAGCATCACTAATAGGTGAAAAATGTATACTATATAATCAAGAAAATATAATGCTATTAAACTCATACTGTAGAGGAAACAATGACAGAAATCAGCCCACCCTGCAGGCATTATAACAAACATTTGTGTGAGTTATTTTGTGTCTGGAGGTCTTGGTAAGGAACATGAAACTATCAAGACACCACCAACCAAAAGAATCCAAGAAATGTCAAAAAGAAAGGTCATGAGTCTTGCCATGTTCTAGAATCCTTTTCCTTGGAATCCATTTTGGCTGAGTGATGTGGGTGCAACCAGGAAGGAACCTGAATTGGAATGATTGGCCAGAGACAACTAATTCCATTACCATAAAACTCAAGACTATGAGCCAGGGGGCAGAGCAGTCCTCCTTTGATCCCTTCTCTTCTTGTTCTCTGACTGGGTGCCTCTTCCAATATAGTCTCCTGCTTTGTCAACACGTGCGTCTCCTCAGCCAATTCATTTCTAAGTGATACGTGGAATCTAAAGATAAAATCATATAATATAGTCTTATTACATTATTGTGAGTGTCATAAAATTACCAGGGAGACTGTACAGCCAGCAAACAAAGATTTCTATGAGATATAAACTCATCTAGGTCCAGATGCATTTTCAAAATATTTAGTAGTGACTTTTCTTTATTTCTGGAAAATAGCAGCCGTAGCTGTCTACCTCCGGCTGTGATAAACCATCTAGTAAACCACTAATTATAGTAAGAGTAAATATAAAAATAAGCAAAATACATGAAGCAAAGTTTTTTTGATACTGTATATTGGGCAGCAAAGGGCTGTTATTACTTGGAGAAGAGAACTTATAAGATGAGCCCTGACACTAACAAGGCTTTCTGATGCAGGTATTTTTTGTCAGTGACATCCATTCTGCCAAGTTGAGGAGGCAGAGCAGAGGAGGTTGAGGCACATTAACAGAGAAAAGGAATGAGGCAGAAAAAGAACTCAAGAACTCAGAAACTTGGCAAGTGTTCTGAGTAAACCATCTCAAGTTAAAAAAAAAAAAAATAGACTTCTTGTCAGCTAGAAGTAATGGTGGAAGTGATCATTATGAAACTAAGACCCTTCTGGAATTGGAAGGGATCAAACTAATTGCTCTTTTAATTCAAGTGATTACATTTAAATGAAATGTCTTAGCTTTTAGAATTAGTTCACTTTGAGAATTGCTATCAATTCACACGGTGTATTAAGGGAAGATATACTGAGGCAAATGACATTTTACTTGTTTATTAATTAATTAAAAAAATTATACATAGTCTGTGTAGTCTGCAAAATCTTAGTTTTCTAACCAGAGATGGAACCCTGAGCCCACTGCAGTGAAAGCAGAGAGTTCTCACTATTGGACTACCAGAAAGTCCCCAGGCAAATGCCATTTTAAACTGAAAGTCCAGAAAGATCTTAAAGAAATGGATTTTCATATCTATACATATATTTTGTATATTAGTCTTTCAGGATCAAACTTCCAGGGCTGTGCCTTACAAGATAAGAAGGATTGAATCAAATGAAGACTTGAGCCCATGTAATTTGCCATATTCTAGCCTTGTATTTTTGGTACAAGGGCTTAGTGATGTCTGCATTTATTATATGCAACTGGTGTAGATAAAGACACTTCAGGATCTGCTGAACTAGCTTTCCATCTGACTTTTGTCACTTCCCAATGTACTACCAACCTCTCCTGATGTCCATACCTGTAAGAAAAAATGTACACACACAGATGTCTGATGAATAAAATTAACATAAGGAGAGACAATCTTTTCATTTGCATCTATAGTTGCAAACTCTATTGTCTGTGGCCATTTGTAGACATTTTTGTCTCATGGTCAAATTTGAAACAGTGAACTTCCATATTCTTAACTGATGCACACAGGATTTATTTCTTTTATGGCTGATTTATACCAGTCTAATATGGATTCAATATAATCAGCTGTGCTTCAGTAGTTTCTGTATTCTTTCTCTCTTCCCTGCTTGGGACTTTTCTTTTTTCATCTCAAAACAAACTATCTGATCAGGCTTTCTGTTGGTCTCTATATTTTGCACATATCCATCAAGTAAGTTTCTACTTTAGCAAGCATCACTTCAATGCCAAAAAGTAAGTCTTTCCCAAAACTTATTTTAACATTTGAAAATTGTGGAATAAGTGATAGACATTAGGGCAAGGTTGTGGCCAAGATGACAGAGTAGAAAGATGATTTTCCCCTCCTTTTATTGACACATCAAAAGAACAACTAACTACACAAAAAGTAATAATGAGAAAAACCCAACTGTTGTTATTGAGTCACTCAGTCATGTCTGACTAATTGAAACTGCATGGACTGAAGTATGCCAGGCTTCCCTGTCCTGCACTATCTCCTGTAGCTTGCTCAAACTCATGAGTCCATTGAGCCAGTGATGCCATCCAATCATCTCATCCTCTGTTTATCCCTTCTCGTCCTACCTTCAATATTTTTCAGTATTAGGGTCTTTTCCAATGAGTCATCTCATCTCATAAGCTAGCCAAAGTATTGGAGCTTCAGCTTCGGCATCAGTCTTTCCAATAAATATTCAGGGTTAATTTCCTTTAGGATTGACTGGCTTAATCTCCTTGCAGTCCAAGGAACTCTCAAGAGTTTTTTCCAAAACCACAGTTCAAAAACATCAATTCTTTGGCTTTCAGCCTTCTTTATGGTTCAAATCTCACATCCATACATAAAAACTCCTGGGAAAACCATAGCTTTGGTTCTAAGGACTTTTGTTGGCAAAGTAATTTCTCTTTTTTTTAATATACTGTCTAGATTTGTCATAGCTTTTCTTCCAAGGAACAAGTTTATTTTAATTTCATGCACTTAGGATTTGTGTGCATGAAATTAAAAATTCAATAACTAGCAGAAAAAGATTTTCTGTAAATAAAAATGTAATGAAGAGGCCACAGCAAGATAGGTTTAGGTTGGAGGGGTGGAGTCAAAATGTAGTCAAATTTCAATCCTCAATTAGGCATCCCATAAAGAAGATGATAATCACCATTGCAAAGGTTCTCCCTAATGAACAAGGGATCCAAACCTTCCATCTGGCTCTTCAACCTGAGGATCTTCACTAGGAGAACAAGCAACCAAATATCTGTCTTTGAAAGCCAGAGAGCTTGCAAACAGGAAACAGAGAGTTCTGTCCAAGGCAAATGCAACATCTCACAAGCACTAATTACAACTGCACGGGCAGTAATTTGACAAGAGCCTGGATCACGTACAATTTTTGATCTTGAAAATTCTCTCAGAGAGGTAGGAGACAACTAAAAACATTCCCCGTTAGATAGACACCAGTGGCAACCTTTTGGGTAGCTCATTCTGCCATGAGGACATGGTTTTCATAGGTGTTATTTTGATGGCCTCCATCTAGCCTACTAGCTCTGGGAATTTAGCCATCCATCAGCAAGACATCCCTAGATGGAGATACCCTAAGCCCTGAAAATAGCTGTGCCAAGACACAGCACTGACTAACAGTGGGTCAGTGCAAGACCCAGGACTCCAAGGGCTATGCAACCAACTGTGCCAGGACTCAATAATTCCCAGCAGCGTGATGACAGGCCACAGGAATTATAGCCAGTCCTGCATGCCAGTGTGCTTACAGTAGTTGGCTACACCTCAGCAGAAGAGTCCACAGAGTATATGCATCTGGTGACCAGAGGGACACATACTGCTGGGTCCTGTAGGACATCTTCTACATAAAACTACTTGTCTAATATCAAGAAATGTAACTGACTTTCTTAATGCATAGGAACAAGCAGACAGAATTAGACAAAATAAGGAAATGGAGGAATACATTCCAGACAAAACATAAAACAAATTCCAAGAAGAACCAAGCAAAATTAAGATAAGCAATAAGCCTAATAAAGAGTGAAAGTTAATGATTACAAGATGCTCAACGAATGCATGAGAAGAATGTAAGAATTTTAATAAAGTGAGAATTTAGCAAGGATATAGAAGATAAAGAAGAAAAGCAGAAGGGGCTAAAGAATAAAATAACTTAAAGTAAAAAATTATACTAGAAAGAATCAACAGTGGATTATATAACACAAAGGAATGGATCAGCAACCTGGAAGACAAAGTAGTGGAAATCACCCAAAGTGAATAGAAAGAAGAATTTTTAATACTGAGTCTAGTTTAAGATACCTCTGAAACAGAAGAATACTAAAATGGACATTACATGTGTCTCAGAAAAAGAGAAAGGGGTAGAGACTTATTTGAAGGTAATAGCTAAAACTTTGCTAACTTGGGAGAGGAAACATATGCTTAGGTTCAGGAAGCATAGAAAGTACCAAACAAGATAAAGCTAAGGACGGCCGTATGAAGAGTCATTGTAATCAAATGGAAAAAGTTAACGATCAAGATATAATTTTAAATGCAGCAAGAAAAAAAGCGGTCAGTTACATAAAAATTATGTATGTATGCCTTAAGCATAAACTTTGCAGACCAGAGGTATTGTCACAATCTATTTAAAATGATGAAAAGGGGAAAAAGAAAAAAAAAAAAAAAGGAACTATAAGCAAGAATATTCTACCCAGCAAGGTTATCATTCACACTTGAAGGAAAGAAAAAAATTTACAGACAAGCAAAAGTTTTGAGTTAAGTACCAATAAACCAGTTTGTAAGAGTTCAAAAGGGACTTCTCTAAGCAGAAAAAAAAATCTAAAAATATGATAGGAAAAGCAAACAAAAAGTTCATTAATAAAGGCAAATATGCAGTAAAGGTCATAGACTGACCAGTCTTAAAACTAGTAGAAAGGCTAAAAAGCAAAGTAGTAAATTCATACATATCAACAGTACATACTTAAAGGATACATAACCAATAAAATAAAATGTAATGTCAAAAGCTTTAATCATGGTAGCTGGGTAGGAAACAATGCAAGGTTGTTAGCGTGCAACTAAACTTAAAATAATCAACTTAAAATATGTATGTATAGTATAATTATAGTTACATATGAACCTTATGGCAACCTCAAGGCAAAAATATATAATACAAAGAAAAGAGAAAAAGGGATCCATGCTAAATAATACTAAAGAAACACCAAATCAAAAGGAAGGAAATCAAAAGAAGTAAGGGACAAGTAAAGAACTACAAAACAACTAGAAAATAATAAAATAGCAACATGTATCAATAACTACTTTAAAAATAAATACACAAAATGCTCCAATAAAATATATAGTGTTGCTTAATGGAGCAATCCCACTGCTGGGCATACACACTGAGGAAACCAGAAGGGAAAGAGACACATGTACCCCAATGTTCATCGCAGCACTGTTTATAATAGCCAGGACATGGAAGCAACCTAGATGTCCATCAGCAGATGAATGGATAAGAAAGCAGTGGTACATATACACAATGGAGTATTACTCAGCCATTAAAAAGAATACATTTGAATCAGTTCTAATGAGGTGGATGAAACTGGAGCCTATTATACAGAGTGAAGTAAGCCAGAAAGAAAAACACCAATACAGTATACTAACGCATATATATGGAATTCAGAAAGATGCTAACAATAACCCTGTGTACGAGACAGCAAAAGAAACACTGATGTATAGAACAGTCTTATGGACTCTGTTGCAGAGGGAGAGGGTGGGAAGATTTGGGAGAATGGCACTGAAACATGTATAATATCATATATGAAATGAGTTGCCAGTCCAGGTTCGATGCACGATACTTGATGCTTGGGGCTAGTGCACTGGGACGACCCAGAGGGATGGTATGGGGAGGGAGGAGGGAGGAGGGTTCAGGATGGGGAACACATGTATACCTGTGGCGGATTCATTTTGATATTTGGCAAAACTAATACAATTTGTAGAGTTTAAAAATAAAATAAAATTTTTTTAAAAATATTCATATAAATGCTTTGCTAGAGAGACTCACTTGAAATCAAAAGACACACAGACTGAAAGTGAGGAATGGAAAATTATATTCTATACAAATAAAGGAAAAGAAAACAAAGATAGCAATACTAAAATAAGATGAAATAATTTAAAACAAAGACAGTAACAAGAGACAACTGACAGTACACAATGTTTAAGAGGTCGATAAAAGATATAAAAGTTGTAAACATATATACACCTAATAGAGGGAAATGTAAACATACAGCAAATATCAACCAACAAAAAAGGAGATGTTGATACTAAAAAAACAATAGGAAGAGAATTAAACACCCCGTTAACTCCATCCAAAAGCAGCAGAATACACAATATTTTCAAGTGCACATGAAACATTCTCTAGAAAAAATTATATACTAGTGCACAAAACAGGACACATATATTCAGTTCAGTTCAGTTCATTCACTCAGTCATGTCTGACTATTTGCGACCCTATGAATCGCAGCACACCAGGCCTCCCTGTCCATCACCATCTCCCAGAGTTCACTCAAACTCATGTCCATCAAGTCGGTGATGCCATCCAGCCATCTCATCCTCTCACCGCCTTTTCCTCTTGCCCCTAATCCCTCCTAGCATCAGAGTCTTTTCCAATGAGTCAACTCTTCGCATGAGGTGGCCAAAGGACTGGAGTTTCATCTTTAGCATCATTCCTTCCAAAGAAATCCCAGGGCTGATCTCCTTCAGAATGGACTGGTTGGATCTCCTTGCAGTCCAAGGGACTCTCAAGAGTCTTCTCTAAAAGCACAGTTCAAAAGCATCAATTCTTTGGCTCTCAGCTTTCTAACAGTCCAACTCTCACATCCATACATGACCACTGGAAAAACCATAGCCTTGACTAAATGGACCTTTGTTGGCAAAATAATGTCTCTGCTTTTCAATATGCTATATAGATTGGTCATAACTTTTCTTCCAAGGATTAAGTGTCTTTTAATTTCATGGCTGCAGTCACCATCTGCAGTGATTTTGGAGCCCAAAAAGATAAAGTCTGACACTGTTTCCACTGTTTGCCTATCTATTTCCCAGGAAGTGATGGGACCAGTTGCCATGATCTTTGTTATCTGAATGTTGAGCTTTAAGCCATCTTTTTCACTCTCCTCTTTCACTTTCACCAAGAGGATTTTTAGTTCTTCTTTATTTTGTGCATTAAGGGTGATGTCATCTGCATATCTGAGGTTATTGATTTCTCCCAGCAATCTTGATTCCAGCTTGTGCTTCTCCCAGCCCAGCGTTTCTCATGATGTACTCTGCATATAAGTTAAATAAGCAGGATGACAATATACAGCCTTGACGGACTCCTTTTCCTATTTGGAACCAGTCTTTTGTTCCATGTCCAGTTCTAACTGTTGCTTCCTGACCTGCATGCAGGTTTCTCAAGAGGCAGGTCAGGTGGTCTGGTATTTCCATCTCTTTCAGAATTTTCCACAGTTTATTGTGATCCACACAGTCAAAGGCTTTGGCATAATCAATCAAGCAGAAATAGAAGTTTTTCTGGAACTCTCTTGCTTTTTCAATGACATTAAATAATAATGAAATCATATTGAGAATCTTTCCTGTCTACATCAGTATAATACTATAAATCAACTACAAGAAAAAATAACTGCAAAAAGCACAAACACGTGGAGGCTAAAAATATATTACAGAACCAATGAGTCAAGCAAGAACAGAGACAAATGGAAATGGAAGCGAAATTGTTCAAAATCAATGTGACATAGCAAAATCAGTCCAAGAGTGAATTAGTAAGCAATACAAGTCTGACTAAGGAAACAAGAAAAAATAGTCTATCAAAAATAATCTATCAATCTATCTAATGATTATCAAAGTAATCAATCTATTATCAGTCTATCAATAATCTGTTAATATCCTTTCAAGTTAGTTTCTCCGTCATTTCCAAATCTCTATGACCCCGTGGATTGTAGCCTGCCTGTCTGCTCTGTCAATTGAATTTTGCAGGCAAGAATACTGGAGTAGCTTGCCATTCCCTTCTCCTGGGGATCTTCTGGACTCATTGATCAAACACAGGGCTCCTGCACTATACATACATTCTTTACAGTCTAGCCAACAAGAGATCCCAAAGAAGGGTAATGCCAAAAACTGTTCAAACTACTGCAAAATTGCACTCATTTCATATGCTAGCAAGGTAGTGCTCAAAATCCTTCAAATAATTCTTCAACAGTATGTGAACCATGAACCTTCAGATGTACAAGTTTTATTTAGAAAAGGCTCTCTAGAGAAACCAGAGATCAAGTAGCCAACATCCTCTGGATCATAGAAAAAGCAAGGGAATTATGGGGAAAAAATCTACTTCTGCTTCATTGACTATGCTAAAGCTTTTGATTATATGGATCAAAAACACTGGAAAGTTATTTTAATGATGGAAACATGAAATAACCTAAGCTGCCCCCTGAGCAACCTGTATGTAGATCAAGAAGCAACATTTATGTTTATTCAATTGTCACCCTTCTAATTGAACTTACATGCAGAGTATATCATGTGAAATGCCAGGCTAGATGAAACTCAAGGTAGACTCTACATTGCCTGGAGAAATACCAGTAACCTCAGATATGCAGATGACATAACCCTCATGGCAGAAAGTAAAGAGGAACTAAGAGTTTATTGACGACTTGTTTCATATATGATATTATGCGAGGGATGGTACGGGGAGGGAGGAGGGTTCAGGATGGGGAACACCTGTATACCTGTGGCAGATTCATGTTGATATATGGAAAAACCAATACAATATTGTAAAGTTAAAAAATAAAAAAAATAAAAAAAAAAAAAGAGTTTATTGATGAGGCTGAAAGAGGAAAGAAAAAAGCTAGCTTAAAACTCAGCATTCAAAAAAGTAAGATCCTGGCATCCAGTCCCATCTCTGTGTGGCAAATAGATGGGGATACAATGGAAACAATGACAGACTTTACTTTTTTGGGCTCCAAAATTACTGGGCATGGTGAATGGAGCCATGAAATTAAAAGACACTTGGTCTTTGCAAGAAAAGCTATGACAAAACTAGACAGCATATTAAAGAGCAGAAACATCACTTTGCCAACAAAGGTCTATATAGTCAAAGCTATGATTTTTCCAGTAATCATGTCAGATATGAGAATTCAACCATAAAGAAGACTGACCCCTGAAGAATTGATGCTGTTGAACTGTGGTGTTGAAAAAGACTCTTGAGAGTCCCTTGGACAAAAGGAGATCAATGAACCAGTCAATCCTAAAGGAAATCAGTCCTGAATATTTATTGGAAGGACTGACGCTGAAGCTGAAGCTCCAACATTTTGTCCACCTGATGTGAAGGGCTGACTTATTGGAAAATATCCCTCATGCTGGGAAAGATTAAGGACAGCAGGAAAAGGAGGTGACAAAGGAGAAGTGGTTGAGTGCACATGAGTCTGAACAAATCTGGGGACATAGTGAAGGACAGGGAAGCCTGCTGTGCTGTAGTCCATGGGTTTGCAAAGAGTGGAGACTACTGAGTGATTGAAGAATAACAAACCTTTCATGCTAAGGTCTAGCAGATTAAAGGTCGGAGAAGGCAATGGCACCCCACTCCAGTACTCTTGCCTGCAAAATCCCATGGATGGAGGAGCCTGGTAGGCTGCAGTCCATGGGGTCGCTAAGAGTCAGACACGACTGATCGATTTCTCTTTCACTTTTCACTTTCATGCATTGGAGAAGGAAATGGCAACCCACTCCAGTGTTCTTGCCTGGAGAATCCCAGGGACGGGGGAGCCTGGTGGGCTGCCGTCTATGGGGTCGCACAGAGTCGGACACGACTGAAGCAACTTAGCAGCAGCAGCAGCAGCATGCAATGTTAGTAGAAGAAAATAGAGAAGATCAGAACAAAAGTAAATTAAATAGATATTAAGGAAACAATAGAAAAGATCAATAAACTAAGAACTGGTTCTTCAAAAAGACAAAGAATATAGATATACAATTAGCCAGTCTAAAGGAAACGCACACACATAGAGACACACACACACAAACACACACAAACACACACACACACACAGAAAAAGGAGACCAAATAAATAAAAACAGGGATTATAAATAAAAAGTTGAAATTTTCATCACAAAAATACAAAAAATCAGAGATTACTGTGAACAATTATATGTCAATTAAGTGGACTATTTAGAAAAAAACACAAATTTATATGTACAATATTGAATCAGGAAATTATAGAAAATGTGAACAGACTGAATATCAGTAATGAAATTAAATCAGCAATTAAAAAAAAAAAAAAAACTCCCAACAAACAAAAATCCAGCACCTTCACAGATGAATTATACCGAACATTGAGCAAAAGTTAACATCTATCTCTCTCAAACACTTACAGAAAATTAGAGGAAAAAATGTTTCTGAGCTCATTTTATGACATCAGTATAACTCTTATATCAAAATAAGAAAAGGAAAACAAAAAATTTACAGCCAATATCACTGATAAACATACAGCAAAATGTCTCTACACAATATTAGTAGACAAAATTCAGAAAAATATATTTAAAGAACCATATGGCATGATCAAGTGGGTTTTATCCCAAGGAATTCAGGAAGGTTCAATATATATAAATAAATAAATATGATATATCACCTTTATATACCACATTAACAAAATGAAAAATAAACACCACATAATCATCTAAATATTGAGTTGGCCAAAAGTTAATTCAAATTTTTCATACGATGTTATGGAAAAACTCAAATCAACTTTTTGACCAAACCAGTAGATGCAAAAAAAGCTTTTGTAAACCTTCAACATCCATTTATGATATACATTTGCAACAAAGTGGGTATATAGGGAACCTCTGTCAACACAATGAAGGCTTTAGATGGCAAACCTACAGCCAATATCATGCACAATGTTGAAAAGGTGTAAGATTTTCCCTAAAATCAAGAAGGCAATGATACTACTCTTACCACTTTTATTTAATATAATGCTGGAAGTTATAGACACAATAATCAGACTACAAAAATGATTAAAAGTCATCCAAATGGATTAGAAAAAGTAAAACTGAGGATGGCATGAAACTATATATATAGAAAATCCTAAAAATGCCATAAAAAGTTTTAAATTCATATTGAATTCAGTAAATTTGCAAGATACAAAATTAACATAAAGAAATATGTCATGTTTCTATACACTAAAAAACAAATATTCAGAAAGAGAAATTAAGAAAGCAATCCTAATTACAAGTGTATCAAAAAGAATAAAATATATAGGAGTAAATGTAACTATTGAGGAAGGTCTGTACTTGCAAAACTATGACACTGATGAAAGAAACTTAAGATGACATAAATAAATGGAAAGATGTACTGTGATCTCATAGATTGGAAGGATCAATATTGCTAAAATGACTATACTATACAAGACAACCTACAGGTTTAATTCAATTCTTATCAAGCTACCAATAGTATTTTTCACAGAAGTAGAACACAGAAACTTAAAATTTGTTCAGAAGCACAAAAGACCTCAAATTCCCAAAACAAAATGACAAACAACAAGATTTCAAAAGGGGCAAATGAATGAATAGACACTTTTTCCCAAAGACATAGCACCAACTGATACATAAACAGATGCTCAAAATCACTTATCATCAGGAAAGTACAAATCAAAATCTCAGTGTGATACCACATTACACCTTTCAGAATGGCTATTATCAAAAATAAGACAATAAGTGTTGATGAAGATTTGGAAAAATAGAGAAACTTACTGCAATTTTGTTTGGAATGTCAGTTGGTATAATCATTATAGAAAATAATACGTAGTTTCCTCAAAAAATTAAAAATAGATCTATCATACAATCCATCAATTTGGGCATTTTTGGAACAAACCAAATGGCAAAACCAATACAATATTTTAAAGTAATTAGCCTCCAATTAAAAGAAATAAATTTATATTAAAAAAACATATATATATATATATATATATATATATATATATATATACACACACCCCTATGGGCTTCCCTGATGGCTTAGTTGGTAAATAATCTGCCTGCAATGCAGAAGAATGTCTGTGGCGCAGGAGACCTGAGTTTGATACCTGGGTCAGGAGGATCTCCTGGAGAAGGAAATGGCAACCCACTCCAGCTTTCTTGCCCGGAAACTCCCACGGACAAAGGAGCCTGATTGGCTCACAAAGAGTTGGACATGACTTAGCAACTAAATAGCCATGACCATGTTCAATTGAGAAGTATTTACAATAGCTAATATACAGAAGCGACTTAAATGTCCATTAATAGATAAATGAATAAAAAAGAGGTGATGTCTACCTGTCTATGTATCTATCTGTAATGGATATTAGCCATAAAAATGAAAGAAGCTATGCCAATCTGTCATAACATGAACAGACCTAGAGAGTATTATGATATGTGAAATAAGTCAGAGAAGACAAATATTTTATGATTCCACTTATATGTTCAATTAAAAAAAAAAATGTCAATCATAACAAAAAAGAAACAGACTTATAGGTACAGAAGACAAAGCAGTGTTTGCCAGAGGGGCGGAGTTGGGGGAATGAGTGAGATAAGTGAGGGAGATTAGGAGCTACAGGTTTCCATTTTCAAAACAAATATGTCTTTGAAATCTAATGTACAATGGAGGGAATAGAGTCAATATATTACAATTATATTTATTGTAGCACCAATTAGACTTATTGTGGTGATTATTTTGTAATGTGTAAATATGTAACATGACTATTTTGTACACCTGAAACTAGTGTAATATTGTAAGTCATTACATTTCAAGAAAGAAAGAAAAAAAAATTAGTAGAAACTAAGCCTAGATAAAATATGATGTCATACAAATATCTTGACAAATTATAATCCTGCTGTCTTTTCTTTCATTCTGTACATGGCATAATGCACTATTCTTTGAACCCTAATATTAAAAAAAGTCCTTATTTCATTTATTGTATTTTTAATATAATTGCATATTTTTCCTGATATCAATCAGATATGTGGATAATTCTGTGGTATATTTTATTTGGGAAATTACAGTAAATATCTGAAACAGTTCATAATCCTTAACATGAAGTCTTCCATTTTTTTCTTTCCATGCTTAAGTTTCAAGAGTAAATATCAGAATTCTGAAGTTTATCAATGACTATCTCATGGATTTTCAATGATGGCTCCAATAAATGAACTGGACATTTCCCACAGGACTAAACACAAAATATTGTAGCCTAATTCTAAATTCTTTCTGGCTTTTTCATTTCAAAGATTGTTATCTAAATCTGAAAATAAAGTTAATTAATAGTATATATTGTTTGATATATAGTGGCACCAGTGGCAAAGTATGGTAAAACTCATCACAATATTGTAAAGTAATTATTCTCTTATTAAAATAAATAAAGTTTTAAAGAGATAAAAAATAAATAAAAGACTGTGTAAATATTAATAAATATATACGTAAATAAAGCTTATTCCAACTGTTGAAAAAGAATCTGTGTAAGAGATGTGGGATGAATCACTGATCTGCAAGATCCCCCTGGAGGAGGTCATGGCAACCCACTCCAGGATTCTTCCCTGGAGAATGTCATGGACAATGGCACCTAGTAGCTACAGTCCATATGGTTGCAAAGGGTCAGATACAACTGAAGTGACTCAACATGTATGCATGCACATATACATTTAAGACTGCTATGTTTCTTCATGAATGTTATCTTTTGTCATGATGCCGTGTTCCTCTTTATTGCTAAAAACCCTCATTTTTTCTGAAGTCTACTTGATCTTATATTAACTAGGTCACAACTCGTGTCTATTTTAATTATTTTGTCCACTTTACCCCTTTATATTCTTTTACATTTAAGAATCCTCTTTAATTTAATCCTCTTCATTTAAATCTTCTTGTAAACAATACAAAGTTTGGGCTTAAATAAAATCTTCTTCTTTAACTATTGTGCTTATTTCATTTTCTTTTTTATTGTGATATAGGTCACATATAAAATTTTACAAAAAGGGTAAAATTTAATGGTTTTTAGTTTATTCACAAAATTGAGGAACTTTCATGGTATTCTCATCACCCTATTTCTTTCATCACCCTAAAAATAAACCAGATACCTATGGTCACTCCGATTTCCCTTTTCTCCAGTCCCTGGGAAACAATACTTCTCGCCTCCATGCCTTTTCCTATTTGGACTTTTTATGTAAATAAAAAATATTTTATTCCACCTTATGTGAAGAGTTGACTCATTGGAAAACACTCTAATGCTGGGGAGGATTGGGGGCATGAGAAAAAGGGGACGACAGAGGATGAGATGGCTGGATGGCATCACCGACTCGATGGACATGAGTTTGAGTGAACTCCGGGAGTTGGTGATGGACAGGGATGCTTGGCGTGCTGCAATTCATGGGGTCGCAAATAATCCAACACGACTGAGAGACTGAACTGAACTGAACTGAAGCAAATGAACTGAACTGAATGGCTATTTATGTTAAACAATTGTGTATGTGCCTATTGACTATTTGTGTATCCTCTTTTGAGAAATGTGTATTCAAGCCTTTGATAATTTTAAATTGGATTATCATCTTACTAATGAGCTGTGAAAGTCCTATATGTAGTCTGGATATTCAATATTTTATACACATGAATACACGTAGCATACACATCTTTCTTGGAACTGTATTTCCTTTTGAAGTCACACCTTAAAAAATAATCTTATACAATGTCACAAATTTACTCTAAACTTTCTTCTAAAATTTGTAGAGTTTAATCTCTTAAATTTAAAACATATCTGAGTTAAATTTTATACATGAATGAGGAAAGGTAAGTCCATTTTTTAAAAATTTTGCATGTTAATATCCAATTATCACAATACCTTTGGTTAGAAGGACTATTTCTCATCCCTCAACTGTCAGCTGTATAGTTTTATTACTTGATTACTTTTCTTTTTATCTCATTTGTTCTTTTTTTCTCTGTTACTTCATTCTTATTTTCTTTTGAGTTATTTGAAGTTGGTATCATTTCAATTTTCCTATGTTTTTTAAATTTATTTTTTATCTTCCTCCAAAAGCTTTTAAATTCTTTAATTAATCATTGGTTTTCAGTCATCCAGTCATGACATGTATACCTGGCTTTTTAAAATTTACCTTTATTTGAATTCAGTGAGCTTCTTCAATCTGTAAACTTATCTTTCACCATATTAGAATTTTTGGCTATTATTTCTTCAAATATATTTTAATACCTCAAATTTTCTTTTCTTCTGAACCTCTATAATATTAAAAAATTAATGTTATTTTCTACCTTTCTGTATTTTCTGCTCATTTAATTTTCATCTTTCATTCCCTCTTTTTCAGTACTTAAACTTGGAGAATTATTATTCATCAAATTTAAAATTCTCTGATTCCATCTTCTATTATCTTTATTTTTCACATACATCTGAAATATATATTATTTTTTATATTTGTATTTTTTGTTTCATAACTACAAAATTTTTACAGACTTTTCCCCTTATTTACAACATTTATCTTTCTATTTATTTTAAGTATATTTATAACTAGATAATAGAATTTGACTATGGTAGCTGGTTTGAATGATTTTTATTGTAATTCCAACAGTTAAGTCATCTATTGACTGTCCTTCCTTTGGGAGTTGATAACATTTGGTAGGTTCTTTGTATGTTAAGCAATTTTGTATTACATCTGGAATATTTTGAATGTTATTTTTTAGAGACTTCAGTCTTTTTACAAATTTTTTATTTGTTTGTTTCTGTATTTGAATGTGTGGTATCAATCAACTCATTTTGTTTGTTTGCATGTGTTTTTTTTTTTTTTTTTTAATTTTATTTCCTACCTCCCTAGTTGTTGAGTTGCTAAGTCCTGTCTTACTTTTTGTGATTCCATGGACTGCAGCATGCCAGGCTTTCCTGTACTTCACCATCTTCCAGAGTTTGCTCAAACTCATGTCCATTGAATCAGTGATGCCATCCAACCATCTCTTCCCCTATCACCCCTTTCTCCTCCTGCTCTTAATCTTTCCCAGCATTAGAGTCTTTTCCAATGAGTTGACTCTTCTCATCAAGTGGCAAAAGCATTGGAGCTTCAGCATCAGTCCTTTCAATTAATATTTACCGTTCATTTCCCTTAGGTTTGTCCTAGTTTGATCTCCCCTGAGTGGATTCCAATTACAGTTCAGGTTTTGAAGATTTTGCTACACTGTTTTTGTTTGTTTTCCATACATTTTACTCATTTAATCTGAAAATAGACTCCAGTTTAAATATAGATTCTATTCTTAAATCGGTTTTGGATCAGTTACATATGCTTCACACTCAGGGTTTAATCTGGTACATGGACCAGATAAAATAAAAATTCAGTTTTCACTGTGTTTACTCTGTTGCTTGTGCACACTTTGTTCTCTGAGTTCTCCTCTGCCACTCACTACCTGGTCTATTGGTATCTATATTTCTGGTTCTTCTGGCGAAAAAAATCGGACCTCTATCCTTATTCATCTGCTTCTCCCACAGCTGAGACTACTGATGCCCTCATGGAAAATCCTTCAAATAAAACAGGAGAATAGAGGAAAACACATACTTTGTAGGTTATTCTCTGAGTTTTGATTCCCTTCTACTGCTCAGCTTTATTTATTGTAGTTCCTTTTCGCATGTTGCATAGAATTTTTAGAGTAAGTGAGGAATATAGGCTTTAGTAGGTTTGCTTCACCATGTCAGAAAAACTATTTCTAAAGACTATTAAACTGACAAATTATTTAGACCCTAATTGTAAAGGCAACCTTTTGTCAACAATAATAATATTTCACCCACTACCTGGAATCATATTTCATCTCTGAGTCTTTCTTCCTCATTCCTATAGAGGTTATGCTAAATAATAATTTTATAATAATTAACTTAGATAACTGCAAGGATTCTGAGATGTATCATCATAGAAATGCATCTTTTTACTATTTGTTTTATGTATATTATATGCACATCCAGAAAAACATATTATGTTATATGCATATCCAGAAAAACACCTTCTTCTGCTTTATTTACTATGCCAAAGCCTTTGACTGTGTAGATCACAATAAACTGCAGAATTCTGAAAGACATGGGCATACCAGACCACCTGACTTGCCTCTTGAGAAACCTGTATGTAGGTCAGGAAGCAACAGTTAGAACTGGACATAGAATGACAGATTGGTTCCAAATAGGAAAAGGAGTCCGTCAAGGCTGTATATTGTCACCCTGCTTATTTAACTTATATACAGAGTACATCATGAGAAACGCTGGGCTGGAAGAAGCACAAGCTGGAATCAAGATTGCCAGGAGAAATGTCAATAACCTCAGATATGCAGATGACACCACCCTTATGGCAGAAAATGAAGAGGAACTAAAAAGCCTCTTGACGAAAGTGAAAGAGGAGAGTGAAAAAGTTGGCTTAAAGCTCAACATTCAGAAAACTAAGATCTGACATCTGGTCCCATCACTTCGTGGCAAATAGATGGGGAAACAGTGGAAACAGTGTCAGACTTTATTTCTTGGGGATCAAAAATCACTGCAGATGGTGACTGCAGCCATGAAATTAAAAGACGCTTAGTTATTGGAAGGAAAGTTATGACCAACCTAGATAGCATATTCAAAAGCAGAGATGTTACTTTGCCAACAAAAGTCCATCTAGTCAAGGCTATATTTTTTCCAGTGGTCATGTATGGATGTCAGAGTTGGACCGTGAAGAAAGCTGAGCACCGGAAAATTGGTGCTTTTGAACTGTGGTGTTGAAGACTCTTGAGAGTCCCATGGACTGCAAGGAGATCCCACCAGTCCATTCTAAAGGAGATCAGTCCTGGGTGTCCTTTGGAAGGAATGATGCTAAAGCTAAAACTCCAGTACTTTGGCCATCTCATGAGAAGTGTTGACTCATTGGAAAAGACTCTGATTCTAGGCGGGATTGGGGGCAGGTAAAGGGGATGACAGAGGATGAGATGGCTTGATGGAATCACAGACTCGATGGACATGAGTTTGAGTGAACTCAGGGAGTTGGTGATGGACAGGGAGGCCTGGCCTGCTGCAATTCATGGGGTCGCAAATAGTCGGACACGACTGAGTGACTGAACTGAACTGATTGTTTGAAAGTATCTATACTGTTGTTTTACAATTCATTTAAGATTAAAATACATTTTGCATATTTTTGAAAATTTTGAAGATAAATATCATATAAGAACAATAACTATTTTCTTTTCTTTTTCTTTTCTTTTTTTCATAAATTAATCAATTTATTTTGCTGCTGCTGCTAAGTCGCTTCAGTCGTGTCCGACTCTGTGCGACCCCATAGACGGCAGCCCACCAGGCTCCTCTGTCCCTGGGATTCTCCAGGCAAGAATACTGGGGTGGGTTGCCATTTAACTGGAGACTAATTAGAATAGTTTAGTGGTTTTTACCATGCATTCACGTGAATCAGCTATGGGTGTACACGTGTCCCCCATCCTGAACCCCTTCCCGCCTCCCTCCCCATCCCATCCCTCAGGGTTGTCCCAGTGCACCAGCCCTGAATACCCTGTCTCACGCATTGTACTTGACCTTGATTTTTTGTAAATCCCAAAATACATATGAGTTTTATGAATAGCTTTGTAATGACATAGGAAGATTCTAATAGGAAGATTTCCAATTCTCAGTGACATAAACAAGTCAAAATAATAGTTTTGTAGCATATGTTTTTAACGCCATTATAGTTTAGTTTTCTCTTATGTTAATTATGTATTATCGCTTGTCTTACTGAAACCAAAGAAATCCATAATACGTTTTATTCAACCTGAAAGAATCAGATATTATGTTGTATTATAAGGAATAGCTTTATTTTCTGGAAAAAAATCAATTTTTTATGTAAGCAGTTAGCTACCACTCAACTCTCTGTGAGGTATATTTTGTTCATAATTAGAGAAATTAATTATCTAATTGGTAATTTAATGTAGTATCTGTAAAGCATATACTGAAAATGTTCAATTGAATTGATATTCAATAAAACATTTTTACGTATTTAGGAATTATGGTATGTAAAACATCTGTTAGCTGTCCATAGATTATTCTTAATCATTGTCTGTGTTCAAAATGTGTACTTTTTTAAAGCAAAATAAATTACTGGTGATTAATAATGTCACCCCAGATAGAAAACATAACTGTAAAATCACCAAAGCAGGAGATCCATTTTCTCTTTCTATTGAAATTGCCTTTTCCCAGGTGGTCAATACAATTGTCATCTGTTATTTTGGATAATGTACAGGATTTAATAGATGAGGTATATCAAATTAACTATATTAAGAATGTACCAGCTGTCAATATGGCTTCAAACCAACATCATCTTTTGGGAAAAGCAAATTCCAAACTGCAGACAGTAAAATATTAGTCTGATGGAAAGATTATAAGTTCTACCATCTGTTGCACATTTTACAACTAATTGTTATTTGTTTCCTCTAAAAATGTACATTTTCCTTGTTACACAAGAAACAAGATATCATGGTATATTCATTGTCTAGTAGTGACACCCTAGAACTATCAGTTAAATAATATCACCTACTTGCATGACTATTATCCATAATAAACAGATATTTATTCAAAAACAATAATCCTCTGAGTTAATTCAATATGTTTTTGTATGTGTTAGAATGATCTGTTAATTTTCTTTCCAAGTATTACTATTGTGCAATTCATAAAAAATTAACTAAGTCAAAAATCAAATTTATGCTGTAATTTGTATAGATACTAATAGGTTGTTTTCTGACATAGTGCTCAATTTCTCATCATAGAGTATTGATTTATCATTTAATATTTTGTTATTCAGTCACTTAGTCATGTCCGACTACTTGTGATCCCATGGATTGCAGCACAACAGCCTTCTCTGTCCTTCACAAAGTCCCAGAGCCCGCTCAAACTCATCTCCATTGAGTCCATGATGCCATCCAATCTTCTTTTCCTCTTTTGTCCCCTTCTCTTCCTGCCCTAAATTTTCTCCATCATCAGGACCTTTTCTGATGAGTAGGCTCTTCGCATCAGGTGGCCAAAGTAATTGAGCTTCAGCTTTAGCACCAGTTCTTCCAATGAGTATTCAGAACTGATTTCCTTTAAGATTGATTGGTTTGATCTACTTGCAGTCCCCAAGAGACTCTCAAGAATCTTCTCCAGCACCACACTTCAAAAGCATCTATTCT
Organism: Bos indicus x Bos taurus; assembly: GCF_003369695.1. Taxonomy (NCBI): domain Eukaryota; kingdom Metazoa; phylum Chordata; class Mammalia; order Artiodactyla; family Bovidae; genus Bos; species Bos indicus x Bos taurus. The sequence continues at coordinate 5,920,491 of NC_040084.1, forward strand.
TTAGTGCTCAGCTTTCTTTATAGTCCAACTCTCATATCCATATATTACTACTGGAAATACCATAGCTTTGACTAAACAGACCTTTGTTGGCAAAGTATTGTCTCTGCTTTTGAATACGCTATCTAGATTTGCCATAGCTTTTCTTCCAAGGTGCAAGTGTCTTTTAATTTCATGGCTGCAGTCACCATCTGCAGTGATTTTGGAGCCCAAGAAAATCAAATTTCTCACTGTTTCCAAAGCTTCTCCATCTTTTGTCATAAAGTGATGGGGACAGATGCCATGATATTAGCTTTTATAATGAGTTTTAAGCCAATTTTTTTCACTCTCCTCTTTCATTTTATCAAGAGGCTCTTTAGGTCTTCTTTGCTTTCTGCCATAAGGATGGTGTTATCTGCATATTTAAGGTTTTGATATTTCTCCTGGCAATTTTGACTCCAGTTTGTGTTCATTCAGCCTAGCATTTCTCATGATGTACTTTGCATACAAGTTAAATAAGCAGGATGAAAAATTACAGCTTTGATGTACTCCTTTCTAAATTTGGAACCAGTTCATTGTTACATGTCTGGTTCTAACTGTTGCTTCTTGACCTTCGTACTGGTTTCTCAGGAGGCAGGTAAGGTGGTCTGGTATTATCATCTCTTGAATAATTTTCCACAGTTACTTGTGATCCACACAGTCAAAGCTTTATCATGGTAAATAAAGCAGGAATAGATGTTTTTCTGCACTTCTCTTGCTTCTGATGGATGTTGGCAATTTGACCTCTAGATCCTCTGCCTTTTCTAAATCCAGCTAGAACATCTGGAAGTTATCGGTTCACATACTGTTGAAGCCTAGCTTGGAGAATTTTGAGCATTTCTTTGCGAGTGTGTGAAATAAGTACAATTGTGTGGTAGTTGGAACATTCTTTGGCATTGCCTTCCTTTGGGATTGGAAAGTAAACTGATCTTTTCTAGGCCTGTGGCCACTGCTGAGTTTTCCAAATTTGCTAGCATTTTCACTTCAGCACTTTCACAGCAGCAATTTTAGGATTTTAAATAGCTCAGCTGGAATTCCATCACCTCAGCTAGCTTTGTTCATAGTGATGCTTCCTAAGGTCCCCTTGACTTCACATACCAGTCTGGCTCTAGGTGAGTGATCATCCATCATGTTTATCTAGGTCGTGAAGATCTTTTTTGTACTGTTCTTCTGTGTATTCTTGCCACCTCTTAATATCTTCTCCTTCTGTTATGTCCATACTATTTCTGTCCTTTATTGTGCCTATTTTGCATGAAATGTTCCCTTGGTATCTAATTTTATTGAAGATATTTCTGGTCTTTCCCATTCTATTGTTTCTTTCATTTATTTGCATTGATCACTGAGTAAGTCTTTCTTATCTCTCGTTGCTATTCTTTGGAACTCTGCATTTACATGGATGTATATTGTCTTTTCTCCTTTGCCTTTTACTTCTCTTCTTTTCTCAGCTGTTTGTATTTTCTCCTCAGACAACCAATTTTCCTTTTTTCATTCTTTCTCTTGGGATGGTTTTTATCACCACCTCCTGGACAGTGCTACAAACTTCATCCATAGTTTTTCAGGCACTCTGTTCATCAGATCTAATCCCTTCAGTCTGTCACTTCTGCCATATAATCATAAGGGACTTGGTTTAGGTCATATATGAATTGTCTAGTGGTTTTCCCTATTTTCTTCAATTTAAGTCTGAATTTGGCAATACAGAGTTCATGATCTGAGCCATAGTCAGTTCCTGGTCTTGATTTTGCTGACCACATAGAGCCTCTCCATCTTTGGCTGCAAAGAATAAAATCAATCTGATTTCTGTATTGACCATCTGATGAGGTCTGCGCCTAGTGTTGTTGGAAGAGGGTGTTTGCTATGACCAGTGCATTCTCTTGGCAGAACTGTTAGCCTTTTCCCTGCTTCATGTTTTCCTCCAACCAAGCTTTCCTGTTGCTCCAGGTATCTTTTGACTCCCTATTTTTTCATTCCAGTCCCCTATGATGACAAGGAATATTTTTTTGGTCCTATTTCTAGAAGGTCTTGTATGTCTTCATAGAACCATTCAAGTTCATCTTCCTCAGCATTAGCAGTTGGGCCATAAACTTGGATTACTGTGATATTGAATGGTTTAGCTTGAAAATGAACAGAAATCATTCTGTCATTATTGAGATTGTACCCAAGTACTGCATTTCAGACTCTTTTGATGACTATGAGGGCAATTCCATTTTTTCTAAGGGGTTTTTGTCCACTGTAGTAGATATAATGGTCATCTGAATTAAATTCAACCATGTGGTCCATTTTAGTTCACTGAATCCTAAAATGTCAACGTTCACTTTTGCCATCTCCTGTTTGACCACTTCCAATTCATCTTGAATCATGGACCTAATATTCCATATTCTTTTGCAATATTGTCTTTTACAGCATTGAACTTCACTTTCACCACCAGACACATCCACACTGCACATTGTTTCCACTTTGGCTCACCCGCTTCAAATATTTATTTCAAGTATTTGTTGATTTATGTAGAACAAACATTAAATTGAGTATCTAAATCATTATTTTTTTCAATTTTTGAAAAGAGCTAGTAAAAACTATAAAATTGCTGTGTGATATGCAAATTATTTACTTAATAATTTTATTGCAATTACATTGAAATAATTTTTAAAAGCTATTCTAATTTCGATAAATTCCACCACATCAATGTAAAGGATCCATTTCTTCAAAACTATTTGTTGTGTCCTCTGAAACAAGAGGTTAATTTTAGTGTCAATTCAATTTCAAGATTAATCTATAAGAAGAATCTTAAATAGTTATGGTCTATGCTATTTCTCACTAAATTATGTTTTTGATGGACTAATTTTGCATGTTTCTGCTTTAGATTGATTAAATTATATTTTCATTCTGTGTACCTATTTCTACTTGGTATAATGAAAACACAAGTAGTAGCTCTCTATTTTATGCTTAATATTATTTCACATAATTCTGGAAATTTTCAAAATATAGAATTTCTAGATATAAGCTAGAACTTGCAGGTGGCATAGTGGTAAAGAATCCACCTACCTATGCAGGAGATTTGAGTTCAGTCCCTGGTAGGGAAGATCCCCTGGAAAAAGAAATGGCTGTCTACTCCAGTATTCTTGCATGGTAAAACTCATGGACAGAGTAGCCTAGTGGGCTACAGTCCATACGTTCACAAAGAGTCAGACACAACTGAGCAACTGCACACAGATGTAAGATATCTGTAATTACATATGTAATACAAATGTGATCTTTAATTTTAAAATTACTTTTAATGTTTTGTCAATAGTAAACAAAATTGAAACATGTATAATATTATATATGAAACGAGTCGCCAGTCCAGGTTCGATGCATGATACTGGATGCTTGGGGTTGGTGCACTGGGACAACCCAGAGGGATGGTATGGGGAGGGAGGAGAGAGGAGGGTTCAAGATGGGGAACATGTGTATACCTGTGGTGGATTCATGTTGATATATGGTAAAACCAATACAATATTGTGAAGTTAAAAAATAAAATAAAATATTAAAAAAAGAAAGAAAAAAAATTGCCCCACTTAAAAAAAAAAGTAGTAAACAAAATAAAATTAAATAAAATTTTAACACTAAGACAAGTAAATAGAAGCATAAAATTGAATTAGATAAAAATGTGTGCCATTTCCAGGAATATTGTTTCCTAGTTGTAATTACATTGATATTGTTTACATTATAACATAACTCTCTTGCACTCATCTTACTTAATTTCCAGTTCTATGATATTATGTTTGAAGAAGTCACCTGTGCAACCACTGACAAGGAACCCAGATTTTTGGACATCTTTCTTAGCATATGTATCACAAGAATAATTACTTTGTGGAAGTTTTTCTGATGTAAGGCAACATTCTCTGTACATTTCTACAAATAAATATCCATAGATTTTTTCCTAAAGTGTAAGAAAACACAAAAAAATATAAAAAATTGATCTATAAAACTATTTAAAATAAATAAGTCCAAAATGATTTATTCATTGGACCAATATGAAGAGGTTTTAGAATATATTTAGCTTTTAGGGTATACTTAGGAGACATTAATCTCCAATGCAGACTTGATGTTTTCATGTATTCTGGTAGAAAAATGGAATGTATATGGTTCAGACTGAGCTCTCAAAGTGCTTACAACTTACATAAACATTTAAGAAAGCTAAACGTGAAAAATCGTGTTATTCCCTGGTGGCTCAGAGGTTAAAGCGCCTGCCTCCAATGAGGGAGACCCGGGTTCGATCCTTGAGTCGGGAAGATTCCCCTGGAGAAGGAAATAGTAACACACTCCAGTATTCTTGCCTGGAGAATCCCATGGACGTAGAAGCCTGATAGGCTACAGTCCACGGGATCGCAAAGAGCGGACACGACTGAGCGACTTCACGTTCACTTTCACTTTATGAGACATTAATTTCCAATGCAGACTTGATGTTATCATGTATTCTGGTAGAAAAATGGAATGCATATGGTTCAGACTCAGCTCTCAACGTACTTACAACTTACATAAACATTTTAAAAAGCTAAATGTACAAAATCATGTTATTATATCTGAGCGCCGAAGAATTGATGCCTTTGAACTGTGGTGTTGGAGAAGACTCTTGAGATTCCCTTGGACTGCAAGGAGATCCAACCAGTCTATTCTGAAGGAGATCAACCCTGGGATTTCTTTGGAAAGAATGATGCTAAAGCTGAAACTCCAGTACTTTGGCCACCTCATGCAAAGAGTTGACTCATTGGAAAAGACTCTGATGCTGGGAGGGATTGGGGGCAGGAGGAGAAGGGGACGACAGAGGATAAGACGGCTGGATGGCATCACTGACTCGATGGACGTGAGTCTGAGTGAACTCCGGGAGTTGGTGATGGACAGGGAGGCCTGGCATGCTGCAATTCACGGGGTTGCAAAGAGTCGGACACGGCTGAGCGACTGAACTGAACTGTACTGAATATATTGATAGCATAAATAAATATTTGAGTGCACAATATAAAGGTTTATCAAGGAGAACCACTTGAATATGTAACTGGATAACCAGAATATCTCAGAATAAAGTAGGAGGGGTGCGATTTTACAGACACACTGAGGAAAAACTCTGTTGTAGTTGCACTGTTAAGCATTTTATATTTATCAACTATTTTACTTCGCATAAAATCTCATTAGGTAGTATCATTTTTACAAATAAAAAGTTAGGTTTCAATGAGTTTAGCCAAGTCCTTCTATATAATGATTTAAAGTTAACAGCATTAGTTTTACATTTCAGAGGTGTGGTAAAGATTAAATTAAACTGTATAAAAATAATCCAAAAATTTAGATACCATTATTTTGAAGAGCCTAGCAGTACTCTTGCCTGGAAAATCCCTTGGAGGGAGGATCCTGGTAGGCTGCAGTCCATGGGGTCCCAAAGAGTTGGACAGGACTGAGCGACTTCACTTTCCCTTTTCACTCTCATGCATTGGAGAAGGAAATGGCAACTCAATACAGTGTTCTTGCCTGGAGTATCCCAAGGAGCCTGGTGGGCTGCCATCTATGGGGTCGCACAGAGTCGGACATGACTGAAGCGACTTAGCAGCAGCAATCTTGTATACAATCTATTTTGACAAACTAGGAAAGACCTGAGATTTTACCATACTTACAAGATAACAAGTTATCTTCCCAGTTTCACAGATATAGGGAGAAGATATGAGATTTGGGAGTTGGAGACAAAAGACAATTTATGACTAATTGCACTGGTTATAGTCACTGCAACATTACTGTGATGAAGCCTTAAACCCCAATCTTCAGTGTTAATATGATGAGTGCCAAGTGACCTAACACATTCAGTGGAATGTGTCACAGGTAAATCAGCCTGAGATTAAGAAACCCTCATCTTATATAGGGGGCTATTAGCAAACATGATCAAATTGCCATGGAGGGAGATATCATGTAACCCTGTACATTATACACATCTGCTCCAGAGAGAGAGAGACTACATGCTACATGGATGAAACACTTTTACAAAGCATCTATATCTATAGTTATATTTTTTATATAGTAATACATGATTAAATTGGAGAAGGCAATGGCACCCCACTCCAGTACTCTTGCCTGGAAAATCCCATGGACGGAGGAGCCTGGTAGGCTGCAGTCCATGGGGTCACACAGAATCGGACACGACTGAGAGACTTCACTTTCACTTTTCACTTTCATGCATTGGAGAAGGAAATGGCAACCCACTCCAGTGTTCTTGCCTGGAGAATCCCAGGGACGGGGGAGCCTGGTGGGCTGCCGTCTATCGGGTCGCACAGAGTCAGACATGACTGAAGTGACTTAGCAGCAGCAGCAACATGATTAAATGCTAAGTAGCATTATTCCTGGCTTATTTAAGTTATATACAGAGTACATCATATGAAATGCCTGGATGAATGAATTATAAACTGGAATCAACATTGCCAGGAGATATATCAACAACCTCAGATATGCAGATGATACCACCCTAATGGCAGAAAGTGTAGAGGAGCTTGATTGAAGTGAAAGAGGAGGGTAAAAAAGCTGCCTTAAAACTCAGCATTTAAAATACTAAGACCATGGCATCTGGGCCAATCACTTCACCTCAAACAGAAGGGGAAAAAGTAGAAGCAGTGACAGATTTTCTTTTCTTGGGCTCCAAAATCACTTCAGATGGTGACTGCAGCCATGAAATTTAAAGACACTTGCTTTTTGAAAGGAAAGATAAAACAAAACTATATTGTGTATTAAGAGGCAGAGACATCAGTTTCCCAGAGGAGGTTCATATAGGTTTTTCCAGTAATTATATTGTCGTTGTTTTTCCGTTGTCAAGTTGTGTCCAATTCTTTGCAACCCCATCAACTGCAGCATGCCAGGCCTCCCTGTCCCTCACCATCTCTTGGAGTTTGCCCAAGTTCATGTCCATTGAATCAGTAATGCCATCCAACCATCTCATCCTATGATGCCATCTTCCCCTGCTTTCAATCTTTCCCAGCACCTGTGTATTTTCCAGTGAGTTGGCTGTTCGCATTAGGTTGCCAAAGTATTGGAGCTTCAGCATCAGTCCTTCCAATGCATATTCAGGGCTGATTTCTTTTAGGATTGACTGGTTTGATGTCCTTACTGTCCAAGGAATTCTCAAGAGTCTACTACACCACCACAGTTCAAAAGCGTCAATTCTTCATCACTCTGCCTTCTTATGGTCCAACTCTCACATCTGTACATGACTACTGGAAAGACCATAGTCTTGACTATACAGACCTTTGTTGTCAAAGTGATGTCTTTGCTTTTTAATACACTGTCTAGGTTTGTAATATCTTTCCTTCCAAGAAGCAATTGTCTTCTAATTTCATGGCTGTAGTCATCTTCCACAGCGATTTGAGAGCCCAAGAGGAGGAAATCTGTCATTGCTTCTACCTTTTCCCATTTTATTTTCCATGAAGTGATGGGATCAGATGCCATAATCTTATTTTTGAATGTTGAGTTTTAAGCCGACTTTCACTCTTCTCTTTCACCCTCATCAAGAGCCTCTTTAGTTCTTCTTCACTTTCTGCCATTAAAGTGGTATTATCTGCATATCTGAGGCTGTAGATATTTCTCCTGGCAATCTTGATTCCAGCTTGTAACTCATCAAGTCCAGCATTTTATTTGATGTCCTCTGTGTATAAGTTAAATAAACAGGGTGAACATATACAGCCTTGTCATACTCCTTTCTCAATTTTGAACCAGTCAGTTGTTCCATACAATGTTCCAACTGTTGCTTCTTGACCCATATGCAGGTTTCTCAGGAGACAAGTAAGGTGGTCTGCCATTCCCTTCTCTTTAAGAGGTTTCCACCGATTGTTAATTTACACAGTCAAAGGCTTTAGTGTAGTCAATGAAATCAAAGTAGATGTTTTTCTGGAATGCTCTTGCTTTATCTATGATCCCATGAATGTTGGCAATTTCATTTCTAGTTTCTCTGCCTTTTCTAAACCAAGTTTTTCAATCTGGAAGTTCTCAATTCAGGTACAGATGAATCCTAGCTTGAAGGATTTTAACCGTCATGGGAAGTGAGTAAAACTGTCTGGTAGTTTGAACATTCTCTAGCAATGCCCTTCTTGCGAACTGGAATGAAGAGCGACCTTTTCTAGTCCTGTAGCCAACTGCTGGATTTTTCAAATTTGCTGACATATTGAGTGCAAAACTTTAGTAAAATTTCCAAATTTGCTAGCTTACTTAGTGCAGCACTTTAGTAACATTATCTTGTAGGATTTAAACAGCTCTGCTGGAATTCCATCAACTCCACTAACTCTATTGGCAGCAGTGCTTCCTAAGGACAACTTGACTTCACACTTCAGGATATCTGACTCTAGGTGAGTGACCACATCATCATGGCTACCTGGGTTATTAATACCTTTTTTGTACAGGTTTTCTGCGTATTTTTGCCATCTCTTATTGATCTCTTCTACTTCTCAGTTTTAGCAATTTCTGTCCTTTATTGTGCCCATCTTTGCATCATGTACAGCTGTGAGAATTGGACCCTAAAGGAGCCTGAGTGCTGAAGAACTGAAGCTTTCAGATCATGGTGCTAAAGAAGACTCAAGAGTACTTTGGACTGCAAAGAGATCAAACAAGAAATCAACCCAGAATAGTCACTGGAAGGACTGATGCTGAAGCTAAGGTTCTAATACTTTGGCCACCTGATGTGGAGGGCTGACTCATTGGAAAAGACCCTGATGTTGGAAAAGATTGGGAGCAGGAGAAGAAATGAGTGACAGAAGATGAGATGATTGGACGGCATCACTGACTCAATGGACATAAGCTTGAGCAAACTCCAGAAGATACTGAAGGATAGGAAAGCCTGGCATGCTGCAGTCCATGGGATCCCAAAGAGTTGGACACAATGTAGTGACTGAATAACAACAACAATAAGTATTATTCTCAAGGTAATATTAGAGGCATCAAAATGTAAATGAACTAGTGATACAGACAGTCATTGTACTAATAAAATACAGTAAGAAAATGTGTAGAATGATGGAACTAATATTTTAAATATTTGAGCTGAAGATACTAGAAAATAATATTCTGAAGATCATGATTCAAGATGATCTTCATGGGTAAGATGAGAGTGAAATGAAGGCAGCTTTGATACAAATAGGATTCTATACAAGAATGACAACCCTGTATGCGAGACAGCAAAAGAGACACAGATGTATAGAACAGTCTTTTGGACTCTGGGGGAGAGGGAGGGGAGATGATTTGGGAGAATGGCATTAAAACATGTATAATATCATATAAGAAATGAATCGCCAGTCCAGGTTTGATGCAGGATACAGGAAGCTTGGGACTGGTGCACTGGGATGACCCAGAGGGATGGTATAGGGAGGGAGGTGGGAGGGGGGTTCAGGATGGGGAACACGTGTACACCCGTGGCGGATGCACGTTGTTGTATGGCAAAACCAATACAATATTGTAAAGTAAAAAAAAATAATAATAAAATAAAATAAATTAACAACAATAAAAAAATAGAAAAAAAGAAAGAAAGAAAGTACAATGAGATACCATGATGTGATTTCTGGGGAAGAGTTCTGGTCAGCTGAGGAAATGGCAGGGCATGGTCAGTAAGTATTCTAACACTGATTGAAAAGCAATTCATTTTTGGACTCTGTGTCCAGTGATGATGCTGTAAGTATACAACCACAGAGGTTTAATATTAGTTTAGATACTGGGTGGAGATAAAACTTTAAATGATATAAAACCTCTTAATAGTAATGTGGCAGGAAAGGAACTAGCAGGAATTGATCTGAGAACTAAGAGCTACATTCTTATAAATTGATGATTAAAAAGATAGTTGAAGAGACGCTGATGTATGGAACAGTCTTATGGACTCTGTGGGAGAGGGAGAGGGTGGGAAGATTTGGGAGAATGGCATTGAAACATGTAAAATATCATGTATGAAACGAGATGCCAGTCCAGGTTCAATGCACGATACTGGATGCTTGGGGCTAGTGCACTGGGACAACCCAGAGGGATGGTATGGGGAGGGAGGAGGGAGGAGGGTTCAGGATGGGGAGCATATGTATACCTGTGATGGATTCATTTTGATATTTGGCAAAACTAATACAATTATGTAAACTTTAAAAATAAAATAAAAAAAAAGATAGTTGAAGAAAAAAATCAATTTTTGATTCATTTACCTTTACCTTAACTTCTTTACTTTTACATTACTTTTCCTAATTTTTTGAATATGCAGTGGTTTATACTTTCTGTAAATGTTCTGCTTGTAACTATAATAAATGTTTGATCCAAGTTTGTTGTTGTTGTTTTGTAGGGGAGAATTGGGATAAGGTAAGTAGAGGTATTGACATATAAAATAAATCTCAAATTGGTTATTATTTAGATAGAATAATATATATTAAGTGCATGCTTGTTTCTAATTTCATAGATGAATTCAGAAAACACTTAGAAGAAGTAAAATTCCCCATTTTAGCAAAAAAAGAACCAGGATAAATTTTATAATCTTAATCATCAAAGTGCTAATGGAAATCTTAGGAAGACAGAAAATAGCAATTTATTGAAAAGCATTTAAAATTCAATAATTCATTAAATTCAAACTATTTATAAGAAAACTTGAATTTTAATGTTTTTTATTACAAAATTACAAAGTTAAAAGTTTTAGTAAGAATGCAATGAAAACAAAATGTATTCTCATTGACCAGTGGTGGAAATGTACACTTATGCCAACTTTCTAAAAATTAATTTGTCAAGTCAATGCATAATTTAATGTTTTAAACATGTTCATATCCTGTAAATATTCCTTCCCCAGAAATTTACATTCAGGATATCTTCAGTAAAATTAATCAGAATGTGAGTGTTAATCATGTATATTAAAATGAACTCTGTTGTCCTTCTTTTATTTATAATACTTCTGGAGCATCAAGGTTAGTCATGAGTGAGGAATTTCCCAAAAGTATGTTGCAGGTATGCAAAAAGAAGTGGTTGGTATTGGCCAGACTCATGGTTCAGTCTGAAGACTGAAAATCTAAGCAGAGTCTTTCTGAGCTTGGCCACATGGTAAAGCATTTGGGGGGCTTCCCTGGTGTCTCAGGCAGTAAAGAATTTGCCTGCAATGTGGGAGACCTGGGTTTGATCATTGGGTAGGGAAGATCCCCTGGAGGAAGGCATGGCAGCCCACACAAGTCTTCTTTCCTGGAGAATTCCATGGACAGAGGAGTCTGGCAGGCTACAGTCTATGGGGGAATCACAAAGAGTCAGATGAGATTGAAGCGACTGAGCATGCACGCACACATGCATATTCCATTTAGACATAAAATCACTTCTCTCTCTTTGTCAGGATTGACATAAATTTCTAAGGTAAATCCATATTATTTTTGGATTCCATATTACCATCTGCTTACTTGTTAACATTTATGTTTAATCCCCAAATCAATATTTGGATAATTTCACAGTGATTCAGACATATGTCATGTAGCAAATAATTTGAATTGCCTGATACTCAAGTTGCTAGCTGAGGTCAGAAAAGACTGCATTATAGCTTCTTACTTGAACTCTCTTAATCTTTAATACTATAAGATGTATTTTTTTAATTTTATTTTTCATTTCACCTTTTAACCCTTTTTGTTGGTTATTTTATTGGTTAAAATGGCTCTCAAATATAGTGCTGCAATGCTGTGCATTTTTCCTAAGTGCAAGAGGTCTATGAAATATTTCACTGAGAAAATATTGTTACATAAAATTAATTCAGCATGAGCAGTAGTGCTGTTGAGTATTATTTCAGTGTTCATGAATCAATAATATATATTAAACAGAATGTCTTTTAAAAGAAGCATAGCTAAGACAATGTCATGTATTGATCAATTAATGAAAATAAAGAAAATGATAAAAAAAAAGAGGCTCACAGAAACCTAATTATGTCCAAGAGCAATGCTTCAGTATTAATTAATTCAGAGTTCATTGCAACTATATTGAACACAGCTACAATGAATAATAAGGGTGTATATATATATATATATATATATATATATATATATATATAATATGGATAGATTGTATCTCTCTCTCTCTCTCTCTATATATATATATATACACACACACACACACACACACACATACAGAAACACACACACACATATATATACACATAATTATTATATATTAAAATATTTAAATAAATATTAGCTGACCAAATTATGAAAGTGAAAGTCATTCAGTTGTGTCCAACTCTTTGTGACCCCATGGATTCTACAATCCATGGAATTCTCCAGCCAGAATACTGGAGTGGGTAGCCTTTCACTTCTCCAAGGGATCTTCCCAACCCAGGGATCAAAGCCAGGTCTCCCACATTGCAGGCAGATTCTTTACCAGCTGAGCCGCAAGGGAAGCCCAAGAATACTGGAGTGGGTAGCCTATCCCTTCTCCAGTGGATCTTCCCAACCCAGGAATCGAACTGGAGTCTCCTTCATTGGTAGGTGGATTCTTTACCAACTGAGCTATTAGGGAAACCCCAAATTTCCAAACCTTCTATAATCACTATTGTTTTCACACATCCAACTAAATAAATCTCACTTTAAACCTATAATCTATTACCATTTAATCAAATTATTACCAAGTCTAGATTTTTTTTATTTCAATGTCTACTTTTAGGAAATGTCTTAAGTCAGAACAAAAGGAAGTATATAAATTCATGGGTAATATGCATTGCAACATCACTTATAATTATAGTGTAATACTGTAAACAACTTATTCCACAATAGAGAAATGACTGAGTAACATATGGAATATAAGTATAACTAAATAATTTTCTCAAAGAGTATTTCAAAAATATATAAAGGTGTTAATATATATTATTCATTGTATAAATAAGGTCACAACAGAGTACACATCACAGAACATATTATTAACACATTGTCATACTTGTTATTTGATATACAATGAATTATGTTTGGAGAAGGCAATGGCACCCCACTCCAGTAGTCTTGCCTGGAAAATCCATGGATGGAGGAGCCTGGTAGGCTGCAGTCCATTGGGTCGCTGTTATGTTTAAATATATCATAAATACATTGTATGTTAAGTATGTTATTAGAATTAGCAGTTGTTATCTCTGTACACTGGAAATTTGCATTCTTTTCTATCTACATTATATCTCTATATTTTATTTTTACTTCAAATAATATTGGTCCTTTTCCTTAATAAAAATTACAATGATCTGTGACACAAGAGAATATTTTTAAAGTGTTACGGTAGTCCCTTTTTGACTACTTGTTGCTTTTAAAATATACTATGATATGTATATAATAATTCTGAAATAACAAAGTTTTCTGCTTTTAACATAATAATATAATGCAATTGGCTTTATCAACAAGTGTGGTTCTCCTAAACCTGATAGGGCAACTTTAAAGTGAAGAGAAGACTCTTGAGAGTACTTCAGACAGCAAAGAGATCAAACCAGTCAATCTTAAAGAAAATCAACCCTGAATATTCATTGCAAGGACTGATGCTGAGGCTCCAATACTTTGGCCATCTAATGTGAAGAGCTGGCTCAATAGAAAAATCTCTGAGACCAGGAAAGATTGAAGGCAGTAGGAGAAGGGGACAACAGAGATCAAAATGATTGGATGGCATCGCTGAATCAATGGACATGAGATTGAGCAAATGCCAGGAGATGGTGAGGAACAAGGAAGCTTGGTGTGCTGCAGTCTATGGAGTCACAAAGTCAGACATGACTGAGCAACTGAAAAGCAATCAAGTGAAGGAATATCCTGAAACACAGATATTATGAAAAGCATACTGATGATATAACAGTGTATCCTAGTTTCAATGAAAAGTAACACAATTGTATAAATGCGAATTTATGGGATTTTCTTTTACATTTTTCCAAACCTTTCCCAGACCAGGAATTGAAATTGAACCTAGACCCCAGCAGTAAAATTGCTGAGTCTTAACTGCTGGACTGCCAAAGAACTCCCTACATTTTTCTAAACTTTATAAATATGACTTGGGAGTGAGGAATGAGAGAAGCACAGGGTCTCTTGTACAGACTTTATAATTTCCTTTTTTTTTTTTAATGTTTTATTTTTTTATTTTATTTTTTTTTTTTGGCTTTGTATAGACTTGTATTTACACTCTCAGACCCATACAGATAGACATAGAAGAACATGTTCTTTCTGTTCTTCACAAAGTACTCAGGACTTTGACAAGAAACATCATAAGTTTACATAAATGCCAATTTTCAAACCAATTTATGAACTCAAAATTCTACTCAAAAAGAAAAAGACACTCTTCTTAGCCATCAATTTCAGATGGGAGTTCTGATTTCCAGAGGAAATTTTTTTTTTTTAATTTTTTTTTTTTTAATTTCAGGTATACACGTGCTCCCCATCCTGAACCCTCTTCCCTCCCCCCTCCCCATACCATCCCCCTGGGCCGTCCCAGCGCACCAGCCCCAAGCATCCAGCATCGTGTACTGAACCTGGACTGGCATCTCGTTTCATACATGACATTTCACATGTTTCAATGCCATTCTCCCAAATCTTCCCACCCTCTCCCTCTCCCATAGACTTTATAATTTCCTGAGGAAATTCTGAGAAACATAAGTCAGATTTAAATCAGAGCTTTAGTTAAAGGCTAAGGTAACACCAAGGCCTGTTGCCTAGAAGGAAATAGGTAGGGATGAAGGAAATGCCTTTATCAGAGAAACATGTAAAGAACTAGAGCTTTCAAACCCTAAGAGTCAACTCTTCAAGTGATCTTTGATTGAAGCTATAAGGTACCTGAAGCTACATTAAAAGTAGTGACTTCAAGATGAGGGATATTTATACTCAGAGAATATGGAAATGAAGTTGAGTTTGGGTCTGTGCCAGAAGGTTATTCAAAGAAGCAATTTAGGAATATGATTAGTTGTGTCTCCTTTCTACCTCTTTATTTATCTATGCATGGAAAGTACATTTTAAAAAAGTATACCTTGCAAATTAGAAGTATCACCTCAGAACACTTCATGAAAAAACAGCATAAATTCAAAGATTTTTTTTTTTTTTAATCATTACATCCAATAAAGGAAATAGGCATTTTCCTTTTACTACTTGGGAACAGTACCAGCCAGTATATCTAGAATACTGACCACATGCCAGGCACTATAAATGCTTCATATGCATTAATTCACTTAATTCTTATTAACTATTGATACTTTACAAGTAGACACTTTCTTATTTCAATTTTACCAAGTCTGTCTAGCATTAGATCGCTAACACACAGTTGAGCAATTCTAGCTTCAGAATCTGGATGATAGCCTGTGTCCTAGAACAGCCATAAAATACAATAGTTAGCAAGTTGAAAATCCCACCAAGGTAAATTTTAATGTATTCAATTCATTACACTGAGTAAAGATAATTATTTTACTCATTTTTTCTAAAAACATTATCTGAATGTTTAGCCCCTAACTAACCTGAGAAGATAAATGCAATATCATGGAAGAAAACCAGTAGTAGTTCACTACCTGAAAAACACAATCAAGCTATTATTATAATGAATATATTAAATAAACAAGAAAGTACTCTTGGTATCTTAAGATATAAAACAAAAAGGAAATTTCAGTCACTGTATTCATCATGTCTTGAGCCATGGAGACATATTGACTTATTTATTTAAAAGGGTATTTACATGATCATTATGCAGCATGGGTCTAGTTTTAAATCCCATTTTTCTCTAATAGCAAAGATTAAAAAGTCATATGTGTTTGATATGCAGAGTGTATCTTTCATGGTACAAAGCTTATTCAAATGATCACTGTTTTCTAACTCCTAGAAAAGCAATGATATTTGTAATAAATGATGAATATATTCTCAGTACACTACTAAGAAGTTAAAAGCAGAAAAAGCTCCCCAAAGTGTATATGTGTGTCTATCTTTGCATATGTTCAGTAGATGTATACACACATACATACAAACATAAGCCACATATAGAGTTATGTATATAAACATTTTTTGTTCCTTACAGCCTTACTGCTGCTGCTGCTGCTAAGTCGCTTCAGTCGTGTCCGAATCTGTGCGACCCCAAAGACGCCAGCCCACCAGGGTCCTCCTTCTCTGGGATTCTCCAGGCAAGAACACTGGAGTGGGTTGTCATTTCCTTCTCCAATGCATGAAAGGAAAAGTGAAAGTGAAGTCTCTCAGTCGTGTCCGACTCTTAGCAACCCCATGGACTGCAGCCTACCAGGCTCCTCTGTCCATGGGATTTTCCAGGCAAGAGTACTGGAGTGGGGTGTCATCGCCTTCTCCTTACAGCCTTACAGTGTGCTATAATTCAAATAAAATGTTTTACCTTTTTTTTCTATGAGGTCTTCTTGGAAATTTCAATGGCATGACCAAATTCATGGAAGCTATTTATATTATAGATATGAAAATAGAGGGTATGTAACTCTTTATTCTTTGATATTGTGAGGTTTGTCAATTTCGGAATCCAGACAGACTACTTATACGATTAACTTAACCCTGTTCGTCTCCATTTTTACAGGAAAATTCAAGGCTATTTACAACTTTTTTAAGACAATGTCTTTGACTATAATGATATTTATAAAGCTATTTTAATTAGAACACTCAAAGAGTATTTATTTTGGACCTATAGATCTATCTATCTGGATTTTCATTAAAATTATTCCTCTCCTCAGAAGTCTTTTGAAGTTAAGCTGTTAGGTGTCTAATGAAGGATGGGGAACTAGCAGAGACAAGTTATGCCTCTGGCCAAGTGTTATCTCTTATGACATTAAATCCTGTTTTGCTTTAGCTGGATATAGTAGCAATATAAAGTGCTTTAAAAATTTGTCACCTGTGTCCTAAGAGCATACAAGGTTATAGCTTCAGTGTTTAGTTGATGTTGGTGATTCTGATTGCCCTCGTGCTACACCCTGAATATTTAGTTTGTTTTATCTATGTCTTTCTTCCAGTAAAATAATTCCATGAAGATAAGGATTGCATTCATCTTATTCAATCTTATGTCCCCTTTTTTCAGTATATTACTTGGAATGCAACAACAATATTCATTCACTGAAAGAAGAGATAAGTGGAGAAGGTAACACATTTAATTCCAAAATATTGTGTTTGTATTATTTAATAATGTCAAAGATATAATTGTATCAGGGCATGATTAAAAGGTAATAAAGTATATAGAAAAATTGCATAGAGTACAATAGTAAAATATTCAAATTTCTACCTTATTTATCTCAAAAATATTTTAGAAAAAAAATATTCAGATAGAAATATGGGAGATTTAGATTGATAATTTTAACAAGAAATAGATTTCAATAAAATTTGCAATATTCATGAAAACATGATTTTGTGCCAGTATCATAAGGTTTTAATTTTTGCACCATTGAAAAACAATGATAGTTCCCCTGGGAGAGCACACAACCCACCTAAGACTGTGGCAACTTCCCATAGGTCTCTATTGCTGCAGGTACAACACACAAATCCCAATGGTGGCTACTATACTCCTCCCTCTTCCCAGCCTGACTAAGAAATTTGCCCCCACTTGTCTGGGTAGGTATCAGATGCCAGAGGGTGGCCTACAAGCAGAAGTGGGGCCAAAACCAAAGCTGAATGCCAGGGGCTGTGTGACCAAAGAAGAAGGGAATTCACCTCTGCAGCAGCATGTACAGCAGATTAACTTCCTATAATTAGCTTGAACTGAATTTTGGGGGCAAATGTGGAATTTGGAAGCAAGAACAAAGTGGAGTAAGGCCAGATCTGAGTAAGAGATGATCACACAGTACCCACAGCAGGCCCAGAGACATTCCTAGAAATATTGGAGGACTTTATGAGTAGGCAGATTGGTTGGAACTCACTGTGTGGTAAAGACAGCTGACATCCACAGGATAATAATCTTCTTATATTCATACTCTCTCTCTCTGAACATTTTTTGTTCATTTTTTTCATTTTGTTCTACAATTGTTCCTATCTTATTAATCCATTTTTATTTTTTACTTACCTTTTCTTTTGTGATGCTTTTATTTTTAAATAAATTCATTTCATTTTATTTTCCCCAGTCTCTACAATACCTTTTCATTACATTGAATTTTTCCCATATGTTTCAGTTTTGTATTTTTGTAACTCTAGTTTTTAGTCTATGTTTTTATTTACAGGTTTGTTCACTGGTTTAATTGTTCTCGCTCCCTCTTTGTGTCTCTCCCTTTTGGTTACTTTTTTCTTGTTTTTTTCTCTTTTCCTTTTGGTAAGTATAAATTTCTTTCTGTGTTCCTATCTGATTAATGTTGGTTTTATCAATTGTCTTAAAGTTTTGTTTATTTGTTCTTTTCTCTCTGTGGGTTGGTTTGATTTTTTTTTCCCCCTGATTTCTTTATTTTTCCCTTCTGTGCTATGTGGCTTGTGATGTCTTGGTGCTCCAGCAATCAGTCAGGTCTTAACTTCCAAGATGGGAGATAAAAGTCTAGGACATTGGCTCATCAGAGAACACCTGACCCCGTGGAATACTAATCAGCAAAAGTGCTCCCAAAGGACTCCATCTCAACATTAAGATGTGACCCAATCCAAAGTGACAAGCTCCTGTGTTGTACACCCCACACCAAAACAACTAGAAAAACAGAAACTCAACTCTATCCATTAGCAGATAGGCTGCCCAAAGTCATACCAAGCTCACAGACATACCATAATACACCAATGGGAGTGACACTGCCCTATAGAGAGACATGATCCAGCTCCACTCACGAGAACATAGGAGCCAGTCCCCTCCACTAAGAAACTTTCACAAGGTGTTGATCCAGCCTCACATAGTGGAGGCAGATTCCACAATTAAGAGGAACTACAATCTTGCAGCATGCAGAAAGATCAGAAACACATTAAATAAATTAAACAAAATGAAAAGACAGAGAAACATGCACCAGATGAAGGAGCATGCTAAAAACTCACCAGACCAAACAAAGAAATAAGGCCAAAACAATAAGAAATAAAGCCAAACAAATAAGCAGCCTACCTGATAAAAAAAAATACAAGATAATGATAGTAAAAGTGATCCAAAATCTCAGAAATAAAATGGAGGCATAGATAAATAGAATGAAGTCACAAATTAAGAGGATACAAGAAACAAATAAGTATTGAGAAGAAATAGAGAACAGATAATTAACAATGGACAACCTAATAACTGAGACTAAAAATTCACTGTAGGGAATCAATAGCAGAATAACTAAGGAAGAAGAATGGATAAGTAAGTTGGAAGATAGAATGGTAGAAATAAATGAAGCAGAGAATAGAGTAGAAGTATGAAAAGAAATGGGGACAATCTCAGAGACCTCTAGGAGAACATTATGTGCACCAGTATTCAAGTTATACAAGTCCCAGAAGAAGAAGACAAAAAGGAAGGGTATTAGAAAACATTTGAGAAGATTATAGTTGAAAACTTCCCTAAAATTGGAAAGAAATAGCCACCCAAGTCCAGGAACCCCAGAGAGTCCTATGGAGGATAAACGTATACCCCCCCCCCAAAAAAAAGTGCCAAGAAACATAATCAAATTTTAAAAATTAAACAAAAAGAAGCACATATTAAAAGCAACAAGGGAAAAGCAATAAGTAGCATACAAGGAAATACACATAATGTTAACAGTTGATCTTTGGCAGAACCTCTGCAGGTCCAAAGGGAATGGCAAGATATATGTAAAGGGATGAAAGGGAAAAAAAAAAAAAAAATCTACAACCAAGATGGACTGTAAAGAAAGCTGAGCACAGAGGAATTGATTCTTTTGAACTGTGTTGTTGGAGAAGACTTTTGAGAGTTGCTTGGACTGCAAGGAGATCCAAACAGTCCATCCTAAAGGAGACCTATCCTGGGTGTTCACTGGAAGGTCTAATGCTGAAGCTGAAACTCCAGTACTTTGGCCACCTGATGCAAAGAGCTGACTCATTTGAAAAGAACCTGATTCTGGGAAAGATTGAGGGCAGGAGGAGAAGAGAACAACAGAGGGTGAGATGATTGGAAGGCATCACTGACTCAAGGGACATGAATTTGGGTGGACTCTGGGAGTTGGTGATGGACAGGGAGGCCCGGTGTGCTGCAGGACATGGGGCTGCAGAGTTGGACATGACTGAGTGACTAAACTGAACTGAACTGAATGAGATAGACCTAATTGATAGCTGTATGATAGCCTATCAAGAAACAGTAGAATAAATTTTTTTCTCAAGTGCATATGGAACAATCTCCAGGATAGATCACGTCTTTGGTCACAAATCAAGCCTTGCTAAATTTAAGAAAATTGAAATTGTATCAAGTATATTTTTCTGATAATGCTATAAGATTATATATCACATACAGGGGGAAAAAAAAACTGTAAAAGCACTAACACAGGAAAGCTTAATAATACATTTCTAAATAGCCAATAGGTCACTGAAGAAATCACAGAGTAAATCAAGAAATATCCAGAAACAACAGAGAAAACATGACAACTCAAAACTTATCAGATGCAGTAAAAGCAGTGCTGAGCAAAGTTTATAGCAATATATGTGTTCCTCAAGAAACAAGAAAAAAGTCACAAAAGCAACCTAAGTTTACATTTAAAGCAACTAGAAAAAGAAGAACAAAAATACTTGAAAGTTAGTAGAAGGAAAGAATTTATAAATATCAGAGCAGAAATGAAGGAAAAAATAACAAAGATTAATAAAACTAAAAGCGGATTATTTGAAAAAATAAAGTTGATAAGCTATTAGCCATGTTCATCAAGAGAAAAAAGAAAACACTAAAATCTATTAAATTAGATATGAAAAATAATAAGTTACAACAGACAACACTGAAATACAAAGGATCATAAGAAACTACTACAGAAAACTACATGCCAATAAAATAGACAACCTGGAAGAAATGGACAAGTTCTCATAAAAGTACAGCCTTCCAAGACTGAGCTAGGAAGAAGTCGAAAATAGGAAGAAATCAATCACATGCACTGAAGTTGAAACTGCAATAAAAAAAAAAAAAAATCTTCCATCAAACAAAAGGCCAGGGCCAGATTTCTTCACAGGTGAATTCTATCAACAGTTTAAATAAGAGCTAACACCTATCCTGCTCAAACTTCCACAAAGTTTCTCAAAGAGGAAAACTCCCAAACTCATTCTACAAGGCCACCATCATGCTTATATAAAAATTAGACAAATATACAAGCAACTCCTACAGCTCAACTCCAGAAAAATAAATGACCCAATTAAAAATGTGCCAAAGAACTAAATAGACATTTCTCCAAAGAAGACATACAGATGGCTAACCAACACATGAAAAGATGCTCAACATCACTCATTATCAGAGAAATGCAAATCAAAACCACTATGAGGTACCATTTCACACCAGTCAGAATGGCTGCGATCCAAAAGTCTACAAGCAATAAATGCTGGAGAGGGTTTGGAGAAAAGGGAACTCTCTTACATTGTTGGTGGGAATGCAAACTAGTATAGCCACTATGGAGAACAGTGTGGAGATTCCTTAAAAAACTGGAAATAGAACTGCCTTATGATCCGGCAATCCCATCGCTGGGCATACACACTGAGGAAACCAGAAGGGAAAGAGACACGTGTACCCCAATGTTCATCGCAGCACTGTTTATAATAGCCAGGACATGGAAATAACCTAGGTATCCATTAGCAGATGAATGGATAAGAAAGCAGTGGTACATATACACAATGGAGTATTACTCAGCCATTAAAAAGAATACATTTGAATCAGTTCTAATGAGGTGGATGAAACTGGAGCCGATTATACAGAGTGAAGTAAGCCAGAAAGAAAAACACCAATACAGTATACTAATGCATATATATGGAATTTAGAAAGATGGTAACAATAACCCTGTGTACAAGACAGCAAAAGAGACACTGATGTATAGAACAGTCTTATGGACTCTGTTGGAGAGGGAGAGGGTGGGAAGATTTGGGAGAATGGCACTGAACCATGTATAATATTATGTATGAAATGAGTTGCCAGTCCAGGTTCAATGCACGATACTGGATGCTTGGGGCTGGTGCACTGGGATGACCCAGAGGGATGGTATGGGGAGGGAGGAGGGAGGAGGGTTCAGGATGGGGAACACATGTATACCTGTGGCAGATTCATTTCGATATTTGGCAAAACTAATACAATATAGTAAAGTTTAAAAAAAATTAAATTAAGAAAAATCAGACAAATACATCACACACAAAAAGAGAAAATTACAGGCCAATATTACTGATGAGTGTGCATATAAAAGTCTTTAGCAAGTTCTATTACATAGTGTCTAACAACACATTAAAAGAATCATTCATCATGATCAAGTGTGGTTCATCTCATTATGAAAATATTATTCAACATACACAAATTAATCAATATAATATTAATAAATGGAAAGATAAAGCCATATGATCATCTCAATAGATGCAGAGAAAGCTTTCAACAAAATTCAATACCCAGTTATGATTAAAAAAAAAAAAAAAAAAACCTCCAGAAAATTGTCATAGAAGGAACCTACCACAGCATAATAAAGGTCATATATGACAAATCCACAACAAATATTATTCTCAATGGTGAAAATCTGAAAGCATTTTCTCTAAGATTAGGAACAAGACAATGGTGCACACTCCCAGCACTATTATTCAATATGGAAGTTTTGAAAGTCCTAGTCTTGGCAATGAGAAAAGAAAAGGAGACAAAAGACCTGTATTTTGAAAACTATAAGACACTGATGAAGAAATCAATAATGACACAAACTGATGGAGAGATATATTATGTTTTTGAATTGGAAGAATCAATGTTGTCAAATGAATATATTATCCAAATAAATCTTCAGATTCAATGCAATCTGTATCAAATTATCAATGGCATTTTCCACAAACTAGAGCAACAAAAAAATCACAAGGCTTTTGTGGAAACACAAAAGACTGAATAGCCAAAACAAACTTGAGAAAGAAAAATGAGTCAGAGGAATCAATGTCCCTGATTTCAAATTATACTACAAAGCTACAGTCATCAAGATAGTATGTTAAGCTGGTATGAAAACAAAAATACAGATCAATGGAACAAGACAGAAAGCCCAGATAAACCCACACACCTATGGGCACCTTATCTTTTGACAAGGGGGGCAAGAATATATAGTAGAGAAAAGACAGCCTCTTTAATAACTGATGCTAGGAAAAATGGACAGCTGCTTGTGAAAGAATGAAACTAGAACACTTCCTAACTCCATACACAAAAATAAACTCAAAATGCGTTAAAGACCTAAATGTAAGACCAGAAACTTTAAAGTTCTTAGAGGAAAATTTATGCAGTATTCTCTTTGACAGAAATCTCTCAAGATTCTCTATGATCCACCTGCTAGAATAATGCAAATAAAAGCAAAACTAAAGAAATGGGGCCTAATAAAACTTAAAAGCTTGGCACAGCAAAGAAAACCATCGCCAAGATAAAAGACAACCCTCAGAGTGGGAGAAAATAATTGCAAATGAGGCAACTGACAAAGGGTTAATCTCCATAATATACAAGCAGCTTATATATCTCAATATCATCAAAACAAACAACCCAATAAAAAAAAAATAGGCAGAAGGCCTAAACAGACATATTTCCAAAGACAACATAGAGATGGCCAATAAATACATGTAAAAATGCTCAACATTGCTCATTAGAGAAATGCAAATCAAAACTAAAATGAGGTATTACCTTACACAAGTCAGAATTGCCATCAACGGGAAATCTACAAACAATAATTGTTGGAAATAGTGTGGAGAAAACAGAATCCTCTTGCAATGTAAGTTGGAATATAAACTGACAGAGCCATTATGGAAAACAGTTTGAGATTTCTTTTTTTTCCAGTTCATTTCTTCGGCAAACTTTTATTGTTTTTTCTTTGGCTCACAAATTTGTTATATTTAATCTTTAGCAAATTTGTAGAAATATCTTAGAGTGTGGACATGTTATACATTTTCTTTCCTTTACTCCCAGTCTCAGGTTAGAGAATATGATTAGTAAGTTTATAAAGATCATTTTTAAATAACTTAAAAATTATCTTTTATTTCTAAATAATGGAACTAATATATGTTCTTTAGAGAACATACTTGCTATTTTATTTTTATTTAGTTTTTTTTTACTTTACAATGTTCTATTGGTTTTTGCCATATATCAACATGAATTTGCCACAGGTATACACATGTTCCCCATCCTGAACCCTCCTCCTACCTCCCTCCTCCCTCCCCGTACCATCCCTCTGGGTTGTCCTAGTACACCAGCCCCAAGCATCCAGTATCGTGCATTGAACCTGGACTGGTGACTCATTTCATATATGATATTATACATGTTTCAATGCCATTCTCCCAAATCATCCCACACTCTCCCTCTCCCACAGAGTCCAGTTTGAGATTCCTTTAAAAAACTAGGAATAAATCTACCATATGACCCAGCAATCCCTCATATATTCTGAGAAAACCACAATTCTAAAGACTACATGTACCCCAGTGTTCATTGTAGCAATATTTACAATATCCAGGACATAGATGTCCATTGACAAATGAATGGATAAGAAGTTGGGGTGTATGTATACAATGGAGTATTATTCAGCCATAAGATGAATAAATTTGAGTCAGTTGTAGTGAGTTGGATGAGACTAGAGCCTGTTACACAAAGTGAAGTAAGTCAGAAAGAGAAAAACAAAGATTGCATGTTAACACACATATATATGGAATCTAGAAAAATGGTACTGAGGCATCTAGTAAAGAACAGACATTTGGACAGAGCAGGAGAAGATGGGGGTGGGAAAAATTGAGAAAGTATCACTGAGTTATAAACACTATCCAGTGTAAACCAGACAGTTAGTGGGAAGTTGCTAAATAACACAGGAAGCATAGCCTGGCAAACTGTAATGAACTAGAAGGATGAAATCAGTGAGGCAAAGGAGGCGAGGGAGGGAAGGGATAAATTAATTCAGGTGAATTGCACAGTCATGTCTGACTATTTGTGATTCCGTGGACTGCAGCACACCAGGCTTCCCTGTCTATCAGCAACTCCCAGAGCCTGCTCAAACTCATGTACATCAAGTTGGTGATGCCATCCAACCAGCTCATCCACTGTCATCCCCTCTTCCTCCTGCCTTCAATCTTGCCCAGCATCAGGGTCTTTTCTAATGAGTCAGTCCTTCAAATCAGGTAGCCAAAGTGTCAGAGTTCCAATTTTAATATCAGTCCTGCCAATGAATATTCATGAAGATGGACACAACAAAGGACATAAATGGAATGGATCTAACAGAAGCAGAAGATATTAAGAAGAAGTGGCAAGAATACACTGAAGAACAGTACAAAAAAGATCTTCATGACCCAGGTAATCATGAAGGTATGATCACTCACCTAGAGCCAGATATCTTGGAATGTGAAGTCAAGTGGGCCTTAGGAAGCATCACTACAAACAAAGCTAGTGGAGGTGATGGAATTCCAATTTCAAATCCTAAAAGATGATGCTGTGAAAGTGCTATACTCAATATGCCAACAAATTTGGAAGATTGAGCAAGTGGCCACAGGACTAGAAAATGTCAGTTTCAATTCCAGTCACAAAGAAAGTTAATGCCAAAGAACATTCAAACTACTGCACAATTGCACTCTTCTCACACACTAATAAAGTAATACTCAAAATTGTCCAAGCCAGTTTCAACAATATGTGAACTGTGAACTTCCAGATGTTCAAGGTGGATTTAGAAAAGGCAGAAGAACCAGAGATCAAACTGCCAACATCCATTGGATTATGGAAAATGCACAAGAGTGCCAGAAAACATCTACTTCTGTTTTATTGACTATGCCAAATTCTTTGACTGTGAGGATCACAATAAACTCTGGAAAATTCTTCAAGAGATGGGAATACCAGACCACCTGACCTGCCTCCTGAGAAATATTTATGCAGGTCAAAAAGCAACAGTTAGAACTGGACATCGAACAACAGACTGGTTCCAAATCAAGAAAGGAGTACAAGGCTGTATGTTGTCAACCTGCTTATTTTATATATAGAGTACATCATGTGAAATGCCGGGCTGAATGAAGCACAAGCTGTAATCAAGATTTCTGGGAGAAATATCAATAACCTTAGATATGCAGATGACACCATCCTTATTACAGAGGGCAAAGCAGAACCAAAGAGCCTCTTGATGAAAGTGAAAGAGGAGAATGAAGAAGCTGGCTTAAAACACGACATTCAGAAAACTAAGATCATGGCATCTGGTCCCATCACTTCATGGCAAATAGATGAGGAAACAATGGAAACAGTGAGAGACTTTATTTTTGGGGTCTCATAAATCACTGTAGAATGTGACTGCAGCCATGAAATTAAAACACACTTGCTCTTTGGAAGAAAAGCTATGACCAATTTAGACAGCATATTAAAAGGCAGAGACATTAATTTGGTCCATGTAGTCAAAGCTATGGTCTTTCCAGTAGTCATGCATGGATGTGAGAGTTGGACTACATAGAAAGCTGAGTGCTAAAAGAATTGATACTTTTGAACTGTGGTGTTAGAGAAGACTCTTGAGAGTTCCTGGGACTGCAAGGAGATCAAACCAGTCAATTCTGAAGGAAATTAGTCCTGCATATTCATTGGAAGGACTGATGCTGAAGCTGAAACTCCAATACATTGGCCCCCTAATGGGAAGACCCTGATGATGGGAAAGATTGAAGGCAGGATAAGGGGAAAACAGAGGATGAAGTGGTTGGATGGCATCATTGACTTGATAGACATGAGTTTGAGTAAGCTATGGAAGTTGGTGATGGACAGGCAAACCTGGCTTTCTACAGTCCTTGGGGTCACAAAGAGTAGGACACTAATGAGCGTCTGAACTAAACTGACATTTTGGACCTTTTTCAAAGAATAACCATGTATTTTTGATTAAAAGATTTTCCCTAGTGGGGATATTTACAAGGAAAAATTAGTAGGAGTTTCTTGAAAGCAAATGCAGCTCCATTTCTGTTTTCCAGGATTGAGTCTCCCAACCTGTGGAGCCATTAGGGCCACACCCATGATTGTTCCTGCTCCACATTAACCAAGATTGACACTAGATGTGATTCCAATACAAATGTGCCTGCAGTTGGCCATCCTAACCTACAGTTTTTAGTTAAGTTGTATCAAAGAAAAAAAAAAGTCTATGAATGACTGAGGTTTTCTCTTAAAAATTTTGTAAGAAATAAGATTCAAATTGGGATACTGTTAAAAATAATAATAATATATCTGATACAAATGTGTATGACATAGAAAAGAATTGCATCATTGTTAATTGGTGGCAAGTGGATAAAAAAGAAAAATTTTCAATTCTTGTATTTTCCACAATACATGCTAATAAGATAATGAGAGGAGAGGAGAAAATAGCAATAAGAATGTGATAGAAAAACAGTTAAGAAAAGTACATAGCCAGGTGCAATGTTGTAGAAGATTGCAGCTGGTGACCTAACAGAAGTAATTTTTTTTTTAATTGGAGGCTAATGACTTTACAATATTGTATTGGTTTTGCCATACATCAACATGAATCTGCCACGGGTGCACATGTGTTCCCCATCCTGAACCCCCTTTCCACCTCCCTCCCCATGATCTTAACAGAATACTAGAATCAGAAGATGAACTGAATGGATTCAAGAGCACACATAATGGAGGCAATCTTGTCAAGATTGTTCTTTTATATTTCAATACTAATGGAAATTAATCTGAAGAAAGGAGTCAATAATACAGTTGAAAAAGGGGGTAGCTAGAGAAAAACTTGCCTTTGGATGTACCATCAAGTGGATACAGGACACAAGTATGAAGGTTTGTCTTTTGTAGAATCAGGGTCACATTTCCATTGTAATAGAAGGCAAGGAAGATTATGTAACATAATTTATTTTGGTTTTCAATTTTATAAATAATAACATGCTATGTATATTTCCCTATGCTCTTTCATATTGAACAACAACATTTGAAATCTATGATTTTATATCTAATTTATTTTTCAAGAGTAAAGGAAAAACCAATTTGGAATGTTTACGGAATAAAATATGATGGCTATTATTAATAGTAAAAATTATAAAGTGTGAAAGTCTCCTTTTATTTCTGAAAGACTTCTGGATAATGTTTAGATCACAACTGCATAATTCATATTTTAATATTCCTACTATTAAAATAATATATCTATTATAATTATAATTATGAACTTTAATTAAAAAGGAAATAGTCAACAATTAAATCACATGAGAAATTTAGTGGAAACTGGGATTACTTTTCTGCCTGTTATCCGGAATATCCTCATCGTTTTTAAAACATTTTTTTTTTGCTCTGTCTTTTGCTGGTAGTATGACACTCAGCTCCCTGTTCCTAGAAAATCACAAAAGAATGTATAAGCTGAAGTCACTCCAATTTCAGAGAAGGAACTGTCAACCCACTCCAAAATTCTTGCCTGAAGAAACACAAGGACAGAGGAGCCTGGCTGGATAGAGTCCATGTGTTCACAATGAGTCAGACATGACTGAGCTACATCACACACACAAACTCCAGTTTTAGGCAAAATAGTTTACCTCTTTGTCATAAACTTAGCTCAAGTTCATGCTCATGTGTATGAACACACACACACACACTTCTTGGATTCATAATACCTGAAAGTACACACAACAAATATAATAAAGTTGTTGCAAGAAAGGGAACCCCTTGCAGGCCCCAAGAATGGGCTTTTGTCTAGCACTCAGAAATGTATTGTTTTGACAGAACAAGTGACTTTATTGGGAAAGGATGCCTGGGCAGAAAGCAGCAGGGTAAAGAAACCAAGGGGGACTCCTCTGCCAGGCGGTCAGCAGTCTTGGGTTTTATGTTGATGGGGTTAGTTTCCAGGTTGTCTCTGGGCAATCATTCTGACTCTGGGGCCTTGCCTATGTGCATGCGTCCCTCAACCAACAATTCCAGAAGAAAGATTCTGGGAAGTTCATAGGACATACGGATTGGTATCTCCTCTCTTTCTTTGACCTTTCCCGAATTCTTACAGTTGATGGTAGCTTGTTAGTTTGATGTTTCTTACCAGGATCCCCTATCATAAAATATACAAATGACTACTGTCAAAGTGAGCAGTTTCAGTGTTTCCTCTAGCAAAGTGACCTTTGTTGATACACACATAAACACACACATCACACAAAGTAGTTGGGAGCATTGGTTGCAAAATCAGAGAAGTTGGTTTTACCATCTTACACTGACTTCCACCACTGAGGTGATCAGTGTGGAAAGATCATTTCAGAAAGTTTTTATAAAACCCCAACAATAATTCCAGTTCATAGAAAGAATCAAGCATGTGGTTACTTCCTTCTCTTTATTCCTTTCTTCCTTCTCTAATTCCCCTCCATTTTTTTGTTTCTTTTTTCTTCTTTTAGTAAGTGAAAGTAATTGTGTAGGTGAAGCACCTCCACCCAGATTTGTTTTTATTACATTGAAAAATGGGTAAAATATAAGGCTTATTGGGTGGGTTTTCCACAAAATTTGTTTCTGTTCTTTTGAGTAAGAATCAATGTTCACCTCTATGTCTAATGTTCTCCCTTTCTTAACTCAAGGAAAATTCCTACTATTCATCTTTATAACTCAATTAAAATATTTCTCCTTATAAATCCCACCTCAATAACTCCTCCCACCTTCTGACCGAGGCAGAATATCTTCCCTCTTTGGGTTTTCATAACACTATGATGATGGCGTTGCAGAACACTAATTATTTGTTTCCAGATTTTTTCTCTTCTAATACAACAAATTATCCTAAAGTAGGGAGCATATACTATTTCTTCTGATTATTCCCATATCTTTGTCAATGGTTATTGACTATGCATACATTCTAAACTGTTTGCAACCATAACTGGAAGGGGCATGGAAATTTTCAATTTTAATTATAGCTAATTCTCACTATAAAGATAAGCAGATATACCAAAATTAATTACACTGCTTTCTAGAATATTACTAGCACTCACATAAAAACTTTGAAAATACTCTTGACAAAATGGCAAAATAATGAAATTGGTTATGTAGTTTATTGCATGACATACAAAGCCATATTGGTAAATAAAAATACAAATACCTGTCTTATTTCATCATTTCAAACTAACTACCACTTTGCATTTCAAATCTGTGTTCATCAAGTAATGCAATAATGAGCACTTGGAATTTAAACATGAGTACTAATCAGTAGATCTTTTTCAAAGAAGCAAGATAATTTTAATGTGGTAGGTTTTAACATGTATAATAAAATAGGACAAAGTCTTTTAATGAAATATTTTGATTTTTCTACTCATCTTTTTTTCTCAGTTTGTAAATGTTTTGCAAAGCTATTAAATTGGATGCTTTATATGTTGATTCAGAAATATATCTTACATGAAAATGTATATTAACTTTTAAATAAACTTTGTTCATATTCACGTATTATACATATATTTCAAAACTGGTGTATGTTGTTGTAATATGTCTGGGCAACCCTTGCCCAAAGAATTTTAAATTTAAGTTTCTTTTTCATGGAACTGTAATTACTTTGGTGGAATTCCAAGTAATATTAATGATGTATGTTTGAAAACTTCAGGATTGTGGATAAAGGGCAACATTAACCTAGTAAAAATGAGCAACTGACAAAGCAAAATATAAACAATTGTCTAAAAATGCACTTATTCTATAGATCTTAGACTCCAAAAACAGTCTATGGGACTGTAAATTACCAAAAACAAATTCAAACATCTTGAAATACAAATAAGCTCTCTCTGAGTTTTCCACTACTTGTCTTGTACTTGCTGTATAGACTGGAGAGTCAGAATTTAATTAGTAGTGAGAACAGGAAATAAAATTTTCTGCATTAGAACAGTAAGGCCTGATCTGACACATTTACAAATTGTATACTAATCAGAAACCAAAAATGGTGACATTATGAAAAAATTTTCTGGCAAGAGCAAAGGTAGGATTTTATAATGAAAGACATAGTTTGATATTTTTTTCCTAAAAATGTGATTTATTGGAAAAGATTTTAAAGGAAATGTCTTGAAAAAAAGGATGCATTCTATTTGTGGTGTCAAAAATGAAATTAGCAGTTACATAAAAGTGTGAGTAAATTCTTGGACTATGGGACAATATTTCCCTAGAGCTTATGTTTTCAGTCTTTTTTGCATTATCAGCATGTTTTTCAGTACAGTGTTATAGATAGCTTAACTTCAAAACAACACATATGCTAATGGATAGTAAACGTATACCCTTAGCCCAGATCTCAGTCATAGAGCCAAAATTCAAGTAGCCATTGGACCTGTCTCTTTCGATATCACAGACATTTATTTTAAGCTTTATCTGTCTGACAACTCCACAAAAAAGATCGTGTCATTCCTGTTTCCCCACAGATAAAGATATTACAAATGTTGCACTTAAATTTTCTATAAATACAAAAACGTAAGAATAACATCTTCAGTTCAGTTCAGTTCAGTCGCTCAGTCGTGTCCGACTCTTTGCAACTCCATGAATCTCAGCATGCCACGTCTCCCTGTCCATCACCAACTCCTGGAGTTCACTCAGACTCACGTCCATTGAATCAGTGATACAATCCAGCCATCTCATCCTCTGTCTTCCCCTTCTCCTCCTGCCCCCAATCCCTCCCAGCATGAGTCTTTTCCAATGTGTCAAGTCTTTGCATGAGGTGGCCAAAGTGCTGGAGTTTCAGCTTTAGCATGATTCCTTCCAAAGAAATCCCAGGGCTGATCTCCTTCAGAATGGACTGGTTGGATCTCCTTGCAGTCCAAGGGACTCTCAAGAGTCTTCTCCAGCACCACAGTTCAAAAGCACCAATTCTTTGGCACTCAGCTTTCTTCACAGTCCAACTCTCACATCCATACATGACCACAGGAAAAACCACAGCCTTGACTAGATGGACCTTTGTTGGCAAAATAATGTCTCTGCTTTTGAATATGCTATCTAGGCTGGTCATAACTTTCCTTCCAAGGAGTAAGCGTCTTTTAATTTCATGGCTGCAATCACCATCTGCAGTGATTTTGGAGCCCCCAAAAATAAAGTCTGACACTGTTTCCACTGTTTCCCCATCTATTTCCCATGAAGTGAAGGGACCAGATGCCATGATCTTAGTCTTCTGTATGTTGAGCTTTAAGCCCACTTTTTCACTCTCCACTTTCACTTTCACCAAGAGGCTTTTTAGTTCCTCTTCACTTTCTGCCATAAAGGTGGTGTCACCTGCATATCTGAGGTTATTGATATTTCTCCTGGCAATCTTGATTCCAGCTTGTGCTTCTTCCGGCCCAGTGTTTCTCATGATGTACTCTGCATATAAGTTAAATAAGCACAGTGACAGTATACAGCCTTGATGTACTCCATTTCTTATTTGGAACCAGTCTGTTATTCCATGTCCAGTTCTAACTGTTCCTTCCAGACCTGCATGTAGGTTTCTCAAGAGACATTTCAGGTGGTCTGGTATGCCCATCTCTTTCAGATTTTTCCACAGTTTATTGTGATCCACACAGTCAAAGGCTTTGGCATAATCAATAAAGCAGAAATAGATGTTTTTTTTCTGTAACTCTCTTGCTTTTTTGATGATCCAGCGGATGTTGGCAATTTGATCTCTAGTTCCTCTGCCTTTTCTAAAACCAGCTTGAACATCTGGAAGTTCACTGTGCTGAAGCCTGGCTTGGAGAATTTTGAGCATTAATTTAGTAGCGTGTGAGGTGAGTGCAATTGTGCAGTAGTTTGAGCATTCTTTGGCATTGCCTTTGTTTGGGATTGAAATGAAAACTGACCTTTTCCAGTCCTGTGGCCACTGCTGAGTTTTCCAAATTTGCTGGCCTATTGAGTGTAGCACTTACAGAGCATCATCTTTCATGATTTGAAATAGCTCAGCTGGAATTCCATCACCTCCACTAGCTTTGTTTGTAGTCATGCTTCTAAGGCCCACTTGACTTCACATTCCAGGATGTCTGGCTCTAGGTCAGTGATCACACCTTCGTGATTATCTTGGTCTCCTTCAATGCTCATTTTTGCCTAAATTTTTAGTCACATGTCTTGACACTCATAACCATGCAACTATATATTCTGAATGTACCACACTCATTATTTTCTCACATTTTTTGTTTCCTTTATTGGCATCTATGTTCCTCACCAATGTATCCCTGACTTTTGGCAAATTTCATGTTTTCTCCATTTTAGTTTCAGACTCTCTATCATTTAGTTTTTCTCTAGTTTTTTTTTTTTTGTTTGTTTGTTTGTTTTCTAGAGCACCATCTAGCTGGATACAGGTGGATATGTCTTGTGCTCCAGTGTCTACATTTAACCAAAGGAGTTACTGATCACTATGTTTAAATTGTTAACTTGATGTTAGATTTTGATGCGATCCAATGTACTTCTTAAAGGAGGAGATATTTGACTCATAAATTTTTAGTGGTTTGCATGATAGTGAAATTATTGTAGATAAGTATATTTCCATGGATTCTCTACAATGGGTTTAAGATAGAAATAGTATCAAAATGTTTTCAATGTGAAAATAAAGCAGAAATTCAGTTGATAAAAATATAAAATGTAAGATGTGACAAAATCCAATAGAGATCAAAAAGGAAAAACACAGAAAGAGCAGGGTCAGTGGAATTCAGCAGCAGCAGAGGCATTGGGTGGTTTGAGTGGGAAGAGTGGACTCCTTGGGGAAGTACGTGGAACAGAGCAGTGAAGTGAAGCATAGGAGAGGTACCAACAGCCATTCTGAAGGCAGAAGAATATGCACCAAAGGTGTACTTTTATTAATATTAGTGAGATGTGAGGATCTGTACAAACCATCCTTTCCTTTATTTCAGTACTCTCTAACAAGCATGAATGAAGCTTCCACATCCAGCAAAAGTCAACACAGAGGAGGGTGTTTTAGATTGAATGTCTGTGTCCCTCCAAAATCAATGTTGTGATGCCCTAAGCACAAGAGTAATACTGTTTTGAGGTGAGGTTTTGGCATGTAATTTGTCATGAATGTGAGGCTCCCATAGTGAGACTAGGCTCTGCATCAGAAGAGGAGAAACCATGACTTTCAAATGCAAGGTCACAGCCATGTGAGGACACAGTGAGGAGGCGGCTGTCTGCCAGCCAGAAAGAGGACCCTTGTCGGGAACTGGATTGGCCAATACCTGGATCTTGGTAAGTCACCCAGTCTATGGTATTTTTCTATAACTGACTAATATAAGAGGGATTTATTTCACAAGGCATTATTGTGAAAATCAAAATCTTTGACTAAGTGGTGGACTACTTTGAGTCACAAATCACAATCTATTGATTACAAAACGAAATGAAAAATGGACTCTAATGAAGCCCATTTGAAGACACTAATAATTTTAAGTGTAAAACATTTGTAATAGGAAACTATCTAAGAAGATGTATCAGTGATTTCTGAGTGAAGTGAGAATAAGACAAAAGGCTGCTTAGTACTGTGTCTTTGCTATAGATTTTTTATAATTTAAAGTAAAAAACATATATTATTATTTCCATGTTTATGCATTGGTGAAATCATCTTTTAATAAAATTTATAAAGGGCAAGAGCATAATGACATAACATTCTTTAAGCAGAAGTAACTAAATTTAATGGGCATATATGAATTTCATGATTTAAGATTCTGCTGTCATATTTTAGCAAAATATTTTGAGATCATCCATGTTGTGTGTTTATATTCTTCTCCATAGACATTTTGGGCATAATTTGAGTATGTCATATGTAAATAAATAAATGTGTAAAAGGTTCAAAACTTTATGATACTTTTTAAAAACTCATTGAAGTATAGTTGATCTACAATGCTGTGTTGGTTTCTGGTGTAAAGGAAAGTGATTCAGTTATGCATATTATATATTCTTTTTCATATTATTTTCCATTATGGCTTATTACAGGATAATGAATATATTTTCCTGCAAAGTAGGAACTTGTTGATTATTTTATATATAGTAATGTGTATATGTTAATCCTAAATTCATAATAACTCCCCCATTCCCTTTTGTCACATTTGTTTTCTATGTCTATAAGTTTGTTTCTGTTTCATAAATAAATTCATTGGTATCATGTTTTAGAATGTACATATAAGCTATGTCTTATGGTATTTGTCTTTTTTCTTTCTGATTTAGTGTGATTATCTGTAGGTCTATTCAAGTTGCTGCAAATGGCATTATTTCATTCTTTTTTATGGCTGAGTAGTATTCCATTGTGTATATACACCACATCTTCTTAATCTTTTATTATGATCCAATCTTTTAGGTTTCTCATAGGTGTAATTAAACCAAAGAGAACAATACATAATTCTGTAATTCCTCAGGCTTAAGGAAGAAGTCTGTTAGGTATTTGGGGGACTCCAGCAGTTAAGTTTGTATGCTTCACTGCAACCTAGGAATAATACTAGAACTTGATGATGAGAGAGGTGGAGTTCTCAGAATTAGATTTCTTTGAAAATGGACAATCATTACAGATTATTTTGGGGCATGTTAGTGAAACTATTACATTGAGAAAATCCTAGATGATGAAAGACTAGTAAGTATGCTTTAAAATAGTATGGAAATCAGTTCAAAAAGACTTATGAGGAATTAGTATAAATGGAAGAAAACGTCAGATATGTGAGATGTGATAAAAGAATAATGTGTAGGAGTTAGCACCTTGTATGACAAAGAGGGATAGCAAGTGGGTGGAGGAAGCTATCAGAAACTATTCTAGCACTGAAATATGGAGAACGCTGATAGATGTTATGAAGTGACTTACCCAACTTTCCTTCGAAATTCTTACTAGTGTCTTTTTTCCACAATAGCTCCTAGAAAGCTATAAACTGCATATCCAAGCTCCATGCAGTTAAAATTCTGAATATTATTTAGGTACTGGGCTTCCCTGGTGGCTCAGCTGGTAAAGAATCTGCCTGAAGTGTGGGAGACCTGGATTTGATCCCTGGATTTTGACGATCCCCTGGAGAAGGGCATGGCAACCCACTCCAGTATTCTTGCCTAGAGAATAAGCATGGACAAAGGAGCCTGGTAGGCTGCAGTCCATGGGGGTCACAAAGAGTTGTGACAGAACTAAGCAACTAAGCATGGCTAAGTGTACACAGCTAATGAACATTATTGATATGCAAAACTGGAATAAGTGCATGGAGTATTTTGATCATATTCACAGGAGCAATGCAGTGGTATGGTTCCTGGCTTCATGCTGTTGCTATTTTGTGTATCAGTGGTGATAATATTCATATTTCTTTGCTGAGCCAACATGGCCAAGTTTATTTCTTATTTTTTCATGCAATGATAAGCAGCTTTTGTAATCTTGGCAGAGGCAGTGTGATTGAGGGAGCACAGGGATGTTTTAAAAATTTTGTCAAAAATTGTTTCCATCCTTCCAATTATGCAGTAAGCAAACTAATGTCAAGTAAAAAGCTTTTTTCTACCCAAATTGGTTATTGTTCCTAACAGAAACTTAACCAATACAATAATTAAGAAGGTTTCAATGCCAGTATAGGAGGGAAAGTCTAAAGGGCTGTAAGTTTAAAATAAAAGAAAGATATATTTTTAACTGTAATATATAAGGATTGCAATTAAATAAAGGAAGAGACTTGAGCTTTCTCTTTGGAAATAGTAATGCTGAGAAATAAAGATTTGAAAAAAAAAAAGTTAACCGTAGTTGACTATAAATAAGGGACTATAGGGTAAACTTTTTTTTTTTTTTTAAAGACAAAATATAAGGAGAGAACGGGGACAATGGGGCACAGTTTATTGTGATTATATCCCAAACAAAATCCTAAATTGATGACAGCTTACTAGGTTTGCTATAATAATTAGTAATAGCAAAGACTATCAAAAGAGTATCTTTGCTTAGGTAATATTTTGGACTTGGCCATTTTATAAGATTCAGTTGCTTAAACAACCAAAGTAACAAGTGCATGGCATATCTGACTACATCAATTTCTTAGAATAAAACTTTTCTTTATGATTTATGATTTCTTTATGATTTCAAAAATGCCTCTATGGAACTTGGGCTTGAATTATTGCTATTGCTTTCTTTTATCAGTCTGATTAATGATATAATCACTATGAATAAATACAATAAAAGATACATTATGTAGATGAAATAGCTAATGGGTTGCTTAAAATGAGTAACCTTCTTTTTTTTTAATATTGCAATTACTCATTGTGTGACCTTGAGCTAACCCTTTGGCATCTGTTGGCCATAGCCAGACTTCTCAACTTTAAAATAGAGAATTTGTACCATTTTAACTTTCCTACATTCTTGTGACTCTTGGGGGGATTTAGATGAGAGTTCACATGGTAAAATAATGTAGACTTGGGTTCATAGTTCAGCTGTGAAATTTCTAGCTATATAACTTTAAAACTTAATTTTTATTAATTGCATATTACTTTCTTCTACAAGAGGAGGATTCTAATAGTAATTTCATAGAATCATCACTAGCATTACACTAGATATAATATTAAATATATAAAGTTTTACATTCATTTTTTACCCAATAGGTGCCAAATGCACTTAAGGTACAGCACTACTCTTAATCAGTTTAGTTCAGTTCAGTTCAGTTGTACAGTCGTGTAAAACTCTTTGTGATCCCATGGACTGTAGCACACCAGGCTTCCCTGTCCATCACCAACTCCCAGAGCTTGCTCAAACTCATGTCCATCAAGTCAGTGATGCCATCCAACCATCTCATCCTCTGTTGTCCCCTTCTCCTCCTGTCTTCAATCTTTCCCAGCATCAGGGTCTTTACCAATGAGTCAGTTCTTACATTCATGTTCAGTCCTCCCAATGAATATTCAGGACTGATTTACTTTAGGATTGACTGGTTTGATCTCCTTGCAGTCTAAGGGATTCTCGAGAGTCTTCTTCAACACCACCATTCAAAAGCATCATTTCTTCAGCACTCAGTATTTTTTATGGTCTAACTCTCACATGTATACATAACTACTGAAAAAACCATAGCTTTTACTAATTGAACTTATATTTCTAGTGTTTAATAATTACATTAACTTGAAATATGTGTTAGGTAGCTAGAATAGGAAAAAGGAGTCCAGAATGACGGTGGCTAAAAGACAAGGAAGGGAAAAGCCCACAAAAATAGAACAAAGGAAGGTCTGAGAACGGGAGTGAGGATCTCAGGCAGAACAAACAGCACTCCTGGCTAGCCCAATTTACATAGGCAGGCCCAGAGAGAGGAAAAAAAATGTAAAAAGAGGATCCAAAGGGCCACAGGGTCTCTCTCTCTCTCATGAGCGCACTCTCTCTCTCTTTCTCTCCACTTCGTGTCTTTTGGATTGGCATGCCTTCATGCCTCAGGGATGTATTTTCCTTTATTTTCTAAATAAAACTGATGTCTCTGAGAGCTATAACATGGACTGTCCGAGAGCTGTGATGCACGGAGGGCTTTAACGTCCATCATTTCAAATTTTTGTTATGATGAGACAGACCCGAGGAAATTACACTCCCCTAACATATGCATCTTTCATTATAAAAGAGTATTCAAGAAATAGCATATTCTCAAATTGTTGTCATATTTTTATAAAGAAGTAAATTAATGTCCAGTGTTGTAGTAACTTGTCACATCATTCATCACAGTAAATTAGTGGGATTCTTAACTGACTGTATGACTACCAATTTACAAAATTATAAATGAAAATGTATCATTTTAAATAACTACTTTTGCTAACAAGTTTTACATATTTAAGAAAAGATCTATCAATGTAAAATATAATAGCATTAGAAATAATTTATTGACTATTGATATTGTTCATTTTAATAAAAAAGCTTGTCTTTTTATTTTTCTTATTTTTAAAAGCAAGTGTCATTCAAACCAGACAATTAATTGAAAATTACTAAAGTTATAATGCTTTTTTACTTTTGATCAAAGTCATACCTTATACATGGTAAAACATATAATCATGTCTGCAAACAGAATTTATATCAAAGATTACTTAATAATCCCACATTTTCATGTGAAGAAACAGGTTCAGAGCTCCTGAATATTTTGCTAAGACTAGAAAAACAAGTTAGTGATATCAATGGAATATGGCATTTCAAGTATATGACTTTTTGGCTTTTTTTTTAGTTATTATTATTACATTCATATTCATCTGATCTCGGTTACTCAGATATTTCTTTGAAACTTCTTGGTTTGTAGATTCTCAAAGAGAAAATAATGTAGACACATCATATAGACCTAAAATAAGGAAGATAAATCACTATTATAGTTTTAGTAACATCAATTAATAAAAATAAGAAAAGAAGTGAGATGATATAATAATCACATTGTGTTCTTTTTAAAGACTAAAGACAGAAATGATTATTCAGAATAGTTTTCACAATGTATGGACATTTATGCTTATGTATGCTGTGTGTGTTGATCATGTCCGATTTTTTGCAACCCCATGGACTGTAGCCTGCCAGGCTCTTTCATCCATCGAATACTCCAGGCAAGAATACTGGAGAGGGCAGCCATTCTCTTCTCCAGTATTTGAAAATCCTTCATAGATTTTATCTTAAAAATGCTTATCTCTTTGCCAGGGTCCAGCCCCGGTGGATCCAGGGAATTTGAAGCGGGGACGGCGTCGGTGAGGATCGGGAAACAACTGCTTAATTAAACTTTAATTAAGGATATAAAGAGTAATGGAATAAGGATAGCTCAGTGAGGAAATTCAGTGGAGAAAAGAGGCTGAATAATTCAGCCAGAAGGTAAGAGAAAGAATGACATGGTGAGACCAAGTTTCGGTGAACAAGGCCCACACTTTATTTTCCAAAGTAGTTTTTATACCTTAAGTTATGCATAGAGGATAATGGGGGAAGGGGTAGAGTCATGCAGCAAGCCAGGCTTTCTTCCTGCAAATTTATCATATGCAAAAGCTTAGGTGATTTGCATCATCTTCTGGCCCGGAGGCCTGTTAACATTTTAAGACCCTTTCTTCAGAAAACTTATTTTTCTCTAAAGGTGATTGGTCAGGAGCCACCCTCCAAAAGCATTAGATAAAGTTGCATTCCTACAGAGCAAAGGTGTGGTGGGCTATAACAAGAAAAAGAATTAACTCAAGGGTCCCAGGTTACAAACATTAAAGCTACTACTTACACCAATTATATTAATCAATACACTGCCAGGGACACAGCAGGTAAGGGATATGGAAACTTAGCAGCAAACATTGGCCCAACAAGTGAAAATCCCTTCACCAATACAATTTCTAATCAATCTTTTAACTGCTCAAAGGAATCTGTATTTAGACAGTTTAGAACATCTCATGCCTCTCATAGTTGGGAGGCTCTGAGCAATCACATGTGGCCAGAAAAACCTATTCAGGCAGGCTAGAGGACTTCCAAAGGAGTTTGTAGGTTGAAACACTGTCACACCCAGGAATTATTAACTGGAGCTGTAAGCTAACTCTTTTTTCAGAGAGAGGTAGTAGGGGACAGCCCCCCGTAAAGTCAGAGGTGTAGGTGAGAGCACAAAGCAGAAAGTAGGCAGACTCTGGTTTTGGGGGTAGATGCTCGAGAATTTCCAGGGAGACTCCTGAGGCTTGATCCCGCCTTTGCGTATGCCAAGGCTCCTTCCTCAAGACCTTTGCCAGGGGCGGAGCTCGCTCCCCGCATCTCTTAAAAAGACAAAGATGATATGATTATGTTTATACTTGTGATATTTTGCCTGTAATGGAAATGCACACTATCTTATAATATAAACATTTGCAGTATTTTATGATGTATTCTAGTTTCAGAAAATGGAGGAAATCGATAATATTTGATTGAAATTAAGAATACAGATATAACTTTATTAGAAAATGAATACTAAAAGTTCTTAATAGAATACACTTCATAGCTAATAGAACAGTTTGGCATGAAAACTTCTTACTTGTTCACATTTTAGGAAGTTAGTAGTATGTACTAAGTTTATAATTTGAAAAACTATTTTTTAATGTAGTCTAGTTTCATAAAGTGGAGAAAACTGATAGTATTTAATTGAAATTAAGAAGACAGATACAACTTTATTGGAAAACTAAAAATATATATTCTTAATAGGATAGAGCTCCAGCTAATCGAAAAGTTTGGCATCCAAACTTCCAACTATTCATATTTTAGGAAGTTAGTCGTATGCACTGAGTTTATAATTTGAAAAAGCATATGCTTCTTCTGAGTTTTTATAAGGATTTATGTTCATTACTTATTAGTATCATAACTGGTTATGAATGCAGTGTGATTGCTAATGAATTAAAGGTTTGAGTGATACTTTAGTGTGAACCACTTTCCATGAGGTATATCTTATTTTCCCTTTACATACTTCTTCTAAACATCAATATCAAATTGCAGAATTTACATTTATTTTTTTTTCTCCTTTTCTTTCTCTCCATTGCTAACTGATTGCTTATTTCACTTTATTTAATATATATAAAACATATACAAATGAACACATTTCTTTGCTATTCTTCTTTCCAATGAGCTAGCAACAATTAAGCAGCAGTATAGGAATAAGTAGCAGTCTAAGAATAAGTAACAACAGACTTTAATAGTCACTTAACTAGAGGGTTTCAATGACTGACAAATGAAGTATAGAAATTACCTAGAATGGGCAGGCAGAGAGAGGGAAGTGGTGATTTGGGATCCAGTGATTACATCAAGCAGACTGAGCGATTTCACTTTCACTTTTCACTTTCATGCACTGGAGAAGGAAATGGCAACCCACTCCGGTGTTCTTGCCTGGAGAATCCCAGGGACGGAGGAGCCTGGTGGGCTGCTGTCTCTGGGGTCTCACAGAGTCAGACACGACTGAAGCAACTTAGCAGCAGTAGCAGCAGCATATTACATCAAGCAGGTTCAGAAATTGACTTTTGTTTTATAGGCACACATACTTCTGAGATGTTGTGGGTTTAGTTACAGATGACCACAAAGAGGTAAATATCACAATAAAACAAATCATACAGATTTTTTTTAGTTTCAAGTGTGTGTATGTTATTTCCACTATACTTTAGTCTGGCTCAGCTGGTAAAGAACTTGCCTGCAATGTGGGAAACCTGGGTTTTATCCCTGGGTTAGGAAGATACCCTGGAAAAGGGAAAGGTTAACCACTTCAGTATTCTGGACCGAGGAATTCCATGGACTATATACTCCATGGGGTCGCAAAGAGTTGGACACAACTGAGAGACTTTCACTTTCACTTTAGACTATTAAGTGTGTAAAATAGCATTACATCTAAAAAATCAATTTTCATAGCTTAATTGAAAAATACGTTATGGCTGAGAAATGTTAACCATGATCTTAACCTTCAGTTAGTCTTAATCTTCTTGCTGATGTGGTGGTTCTTGCCTGGATGTTGATGGCTGCTGAAAAACCTAGGTTGCTGAAGGTTAGGGTGGCTGTGGCAATTTTTAAAAATAAGACAACAATGAAGTCTGTTGTATCAACTGATTCTTCCTTTCATGAAATAAAAATTTCTCTGTAGCAACATGCTATTTGATAATATTTTACCCACAGTCGGACTTTGAAAATTGGAATCAATCTTCTCAGAATCTGCTACTGCTTTATCAAGTAAGTTTATGTAATATTCTAAATCCTCTACTGTCATTTCAATCATTTCCATAGTATTTTCACCTACACTGTCATTTCAGTCATTTCCATGGCATTTTCACCAGGACTGAAAGTCAAAGAAAGTGAAGTCGCTCAGTAGTGTCTGACTCTTTGCGACCCCATGGACGGTAGCCTACCAGGCTCTGGGTCGATGGGATTTTGCAGGCAAGAATACTGGAGTGGGCTGCCATTTCCTTTTCCAGGGGATCTTCCCAACCTATGGATCAAACCTGGGTGTCCTGCATTGCAGAGAGACGCTTTACCTTCTGAACCATTAGGGAAACCCGCTAGGGAAGCCACTAGCGAAGCCCCTAGGGAGTAGATTCTCTCAAGAAACCATATTC
Organism: Bos indicus x Bos taurus; assembly: GCF_003369695.1. Taxonomy (NCBI): domain Eukaryota; kingdom Metazoa; phylum Chordata; class Mammalia; order Artiodactyla; family Bovidae; genus Bos; species Bos indicus x Bos taurus. The sequence continues at coordinate 5,963,376 of NC_040084.1, forward strand.
TTTACTCACCCATAAGAAGCAACTTCTCATCTATTAAAGTTTTATCATGATATTTCAGCAATTTATTAACATTTTCAGGCTTCATTTCTAACACTACTTCTCTTGATGTTTCTAGCATATCTGCAGTTATTTCCTCCAGTGAAGTCTTGAACTTTTTCAAGTCATCCATGATGGTTGGGATAAACATATTCCAAACTCCTGTTAATGTTGCATTTTGATCTCTTTCCATGAACCATGAATGTTCTTCAGATCAGATCAGGCGCTCAGTCCTGTCCGACTCTATGTGACCCCATGAATCGCAGCACGCCAGGACTCCCTGTCCATCACCAACACCCAGAGTTCACTCAGACTCATGTCCATCGAGTCAGTGATGCCATCCAGCCATCTCATCCTCTGTCGTCCCCTTTTCCACTTGCCCCCAATCCCTCCGAGCATCAGAGTCTTTTCCAGTGAGTCAACTCTTTGCATGAGGTGGCCAAAGTACTGGAGTTTCAGCTTTAGCATGATTCCTTCCAAAGAAATCCCAGGGCTGATCTCCTTCAGAATGGACTGGTTGGATCTCCTTGCAGTCCAAGGGACTCTTAAGAGTCTTCTCCAACACCACAGTTCAAAAACATCAATTCTTTGGTGCTCTGCCTTCTTCACAGTCCAACTCTCACATCCATACATGAACACAGGAAAAACCATAGCCTTGACTAGACGAATCTTTGTTGGCAAAGTAATGTCTCTGTTTTTGAATATGCTATCTAGGCTGGTCATAACTTTCCTTCCAAGGAGTAAGAGTCTTTTAATTTCATGGCTGCAGTCACCATCTGTAGTGATTTTGGAGCCCAGAAAAATAAAGTCTGACACTGTTTCCCCATCTATTTCCCATGAAGTGGTGGGACCGGATGCCATGATCTTAGTCTTCTGGATGTTGAGCTTTAAGCCAAAGTATTCACTCTCCACTTTCACTTTCATCAAAAGGCTATTGAGTTCCTCTTCACTTTCTGCCATAAGGGTGGTGTCATCTGCATATCTGAGGTTATTGATATTTCTCCCGGCAATCTTTATTCCCTTTTGTGTATCTTCCAGTCCAGCGTTTCTCATGATGTACTCTGCATATAAGTTAAATAAACAGGGTACAGTATACAGCCTTGACAGCCTCCTTTTCCTATTTGGAAACAGTCTGTTGTTCCATGTCCAGTTCTAACTGTTGCTTCCTGACCTGCATACAGATTTCTCAAGAAGCAGGTCAGGTGGTCCTGTACTCCCATCTCTTTCAGAATTTTTGACACTTTATTGTGATCCACACAGTCAAAGGCTTTGGCATAGTCAATAAAGCAGAAATAAATGCTTTTCTGGAACTCTCTTGCTTTTTCTATGATACAGCAGATGTTGGGAATTTGATCTCTGGTTCCTCTGCCTTTTCTAAAACCAGCTTGACCATAAAGAAGTTCACAGTTCACATATTGCTGAAGCCTGGCTTAGAGAATTTTGAGCATTACTTTACTAATGTGTGAGATGAGTGCAACTGTGTGGTAGTTTGAGCATTCTTTGGCATTGCCTTTCTTTGAGATTGGAATGAAAGCTGACTTTTTCTGGTCCTGTGGCCACTGATGAGTTTTCCAAATTTGCTGGCATGTTGTGTGCAGCACTTTCACAGCATCATCTTTCAGGATTTGGAATAGCTCAACTGGAATTCCATCACCTCCACTAGCTTTGTTCATAGTGATGCTTTCTAAGGCCCACTTGACTTCACATTCCAGGATGTCTGGTTCTAGGTCAGTGATCACACCATCGTGATTATCTGGGTCATGAAGATCTTCTTTGTACAGTTCTTCTCTGTATTCTTGCCACCTCTTCTTAATATCTTCTGCTTCTGTTAGGTCCATACCATTTCTGTCCTTTATCGAGCTCATCTTTGCATGAAATGTTCCTTTGGTATCTCTGATTTTCTTGAAGAGATCCCTAGTCTTTCCCATTCTATTGTTTTCCTCTATTTCTTTGCATTGATCGCTGAAGAAGGCTTTCTTCTCTCTTCTTGCTATTCTTTGGAACTCTGCATTCAGATGTTTATATCTTTCCTTTTCTCCTCTGCTTTTCGCTTCTCTTCTTTTCACAGCTATTTGTAAGGCCTCCCCAGACAGCCATTTTGCTTTTTCGCATTTCTTTTCTATGCGAATGGTCTTGATCCCTGTCTCCTGTACAATGTCACGAACCTCATTCCATAGTTCATGAGGCACTCCATCAGATCTAGGCCCTTAAATCTATTTCTCACTTCCACTGTATAATCATAAGGGATTTGATTTAGGTCATACCTGAATGGTCTAGTGGTTTTCCCTACTTTCTTCAATTTAAGTCTGAATTTGGCAATAAGGAGTTCATGGTCTGAGCCACAGTCAGCTTCTGGTCTTGTTTTTGCTGACTGTATAGAGCTTTTCCATCTTTGGCTGCAAAGAATATAATCAATCAGATTTCTTAATGGCATCTAAAATAGTGAATTATTTCCATAAAATTTTTCAATTGACTTTGCCCAGATCCATCAGAGGACTCACATTCTTCCACGTATAGTCTTACAGAATGTATTTCTCAAATTATAAGAATATGGATGTGGCTGGTATAGAAGCAAGGTCCAATGCTCTAAAGAACAATATTGCATAGGAACCTGGAATGTCAGGTCCATGAATCAAGGCAAATTGAAGTGGTCAAACAAGAGATGGCAAGAGTGAATGTCGACATTCTAGGAATCAGCAAACTGAAATGGACTGGAATGGGTGAATTTAACTCAGATGACCATGATATCTACTGCTGTGGGCAGGAATCCCTCAGAAGGAATGGAGTGGCTATCATGGTCAAAAAAAGAGTCCGAAATGCAGTACTTGAATGCAATCTCAAAAATGACAGAATGATCTCTGTTCGTTTCCAAGGCAAACCATTCCATATCACACTAATCCAAGTCTATGCTGCAACCAGTAATGCTGAATAAGCTGAAGTTGAAGGGTTCTATGAAGACCTTTTAGAACTAACACCTAAAAAAGATGTCCTTTTCATTATAGGGGACTGGAACGCAAAAGTAGGAAGTCAAATACCTGGAGTAACAGGCAAATTTGGCCTTGGAATACGGAATGAAGCAGGGCAAAGACTAATAGAGTTTTGCCAAGAAAATGAACTGGTCATAACAAACACCCTCTTCCAACAGCACAAGAGAAGAGTCTATACATGGACACCACCAGATGGTCAACACTGAAATCAGAATGATTATATTTTTTGCAGCCAAAGATGGAGAAGCTCTATACAGTCAGCAAAAACAAGACCAGGAGCTGACTGTGGCTCACACCAAGAACTCCTTATTGCCGAATTCAGATTTAAATTGAAGAAAGTAGGGAAAACCACTAGACCATTCAGGTATGACCTAAATCAAATCCCTTATGATTATACAGTGGAAGTGAGAAATAGATTTAAGGGCCTAGATCTGATGGAGTGCCTCATGAACTATGGAAAGAGGTTTGTGACATTGTACAGGAGACAGGGATCAAGACCATTCGCATAGAAAAGAAATGCGAAAAAGCAAAATGGCTGTCTGGGGAGGCCTTACAAATAGCTGTGAAAAGAAGAGAAGCGAAAAGCAGAGGAGAAAAGGAAAGATATAAACATCTGAATGCAGAGTTCCAAAGAATAGCAAGAAGAGAGAAGAAAGCCTTCTTCAGCAATCAATGCAAAGAAATAGAGGAAAACAACAGAATAGGAAAGACTAGGGATCTCTTCAAGAAAATCAGAGATACCAAAGGAACATTTCATGCAAAGATGAGCTCGATAAAGGACAGAAATGGTATGGACCTAACAGAAGCAGAAGATATTAAGAAGAGGTGGCAAGAATACAGAGAAGAACTGTACAAAGAAGATCTTCATGACCCAGATAATCACGATGGTGTGATCACTGACCTAGAACCAGACATCCTGGAATGTGAAGTCAAGTGGGCCTTAGAAAGCATCACTATGAACAAAGCTAGTGGAGGTGATGGAATTCCAGTTGAGCTATTCCAAATCCTGAAAGATGATGCTGTGAAAGTGCTGCACTCAATATGCCAGCAAATTTGGAAAAATCAGCAGTTGCCACAGGACTGGAAAAGGTAAGTTTTCATTCCAATCCCAAAGAAAGGCAATGCCAAAGAATGCTCAAATTACCACACAATTGCAGTCATCAGTGGCACCCCACTCCAGTACTCTTGCCTGGAAAATCCCATGGACGGAGGAGCCTGGTAGGCTGCAGTCCATGGGGTCGCTAAGAGTCGGACACGACTGAGCGATTTCACTTTCATGCATTGGAGAAGGAAATGGCAACCTACTCCAGTGTTCTTGCCTGGAGAATCCCAGGGACGGGGGAGACTGGTGGGCTGCCGTCTATTGGGTTGCACAGAGTCGGACACGACTGAAGCGACTTAGCAGCAGCAGGAGCAGCACACACTAGTAAAGTAATGCTCAAAATTCTCCAAGCCAGGCTTCAGCAATACGTGAACCGTGAACTTCCTGATGTTCAAGCTGGTTTTAGAAAAGGCAGAGGAACCAGAGATCAAATTGCCAATATCCGCTGGATAATGGAAAAAGCCAGAGAGTTCCAGAAAAACATCTGTTTCTGCTTTATTGACTATGCCAAAGCCTTTGACTGTGTGGATCACAATAAACTGTGGAAAATTCTGAAAGAGATGGGAATACCAGACCACCTTATCTGCCTCTTGAGAAATTTGTATGCTGGTCAGGAAGCAACAGTTAGAACTGGACATGGAACAACAGACTGATTACAAATAGGAAAAGGAGTACGTCCAGGCTGCATATTGTCACCCTGCTTATTTAACTTCTATGCAGAGTAAATCATGAGGATTGCTGGGCTGGAAGAAGCACAAGCTAGAATCAAGATTGTTGGGAGAAATATCAATAACCTCAGATATGCAGATGACACCACCCTTATGGCACAAAGTGAAGAGGAACTAAAAAGCCTTTTGTTGAAAGTGAAAGTGGAGAGTGAAAAAGTTGGCTTAAAGCTCAACATTCAGAAAACGAAGATCATGGCATCTGGTCCCACCACTTCATGGGAAATAGATGGGGAAACAGTGGAAACAGTGTCAGACTTTATTTTTCTGGGCTCCAAAATCACTACAGATGGTGACTGCAGCCATGAAATTAAAAGACGCTTACTCCTTGGAAAGAAAGGTATGACCAACCTAGATAGCATATTCAAAAGCAGAGACATTACTTTGCCAACAAAGGTTCGTCTAGTCAAGGCTATGGTTTTTCCTGTGTTCATGTATGGATGTGAGAGTTGGACTGTGAAGAAGGCTGAGCACCGAGGAATTGTTGCTTTTCAAATGTGGTGTTGGAGAAGACTCTTGAGAGTCCCTTGGACTGCAAGGAGATCCAACCAGTCCATTCTGAAGGAGATCAGCCCTGGGATTTCTTTGGAAGGAATCATGCTAAAGCTGAAACTCCAATACTTTGGCCACCTCATGCGAAGAGTTGACTCATTGGAAAAGACTCTGATGCTGGGAGGGATTGGGGGCAGGAGGAAAAGGGAACGACAAAGGATGAGATGGCTGGATGACATCACTGACTCGGTGGACATGAGTCTGAGTGAACTCTGGGAGTTGGTGATGGACAGGGAGGCCTGGCGTGCTGTGATTCATGGGATCCCAAAGAGTAGGACAGTACTGAGCGACTGATCTGATCTGAAAGTCAAAATGACTCCTTGCCCCATGGGCTAGAGAATGATGCTTTGTGAACAGGCATATGAACAACATTAAACACATTGTTCATCTCCACCAGAGCTCTTGGATGACTCGGTGCATTGTCAATGAACAATAATATTTTGAAGCTTTTGTCTGATCAGTTTTTCTCAGCAGGTTTAAAATATTCAGTAAACCATATTGTTAACAGATGTGCTGTCAAACAGGCTTGTTGTTATATTAACAGGGAATAGGCAAGGTAGATTTAGCATACTTCTCAAGGGCTCTACCATTTTCAGATGGTGAATGGTCATTGAATGTAACTTGAAATCACCAGAGATTCAGCCTGTCCTTGAAATTTTGAAGCCAGGCATTGACTTGTCCTCTCTAGATATGAAAGTCCTAGATGGCATGCTCTTTCAACATGAGGATGCTTCATCTACATAAAACATTATCATTAAGTGCATCTACCTTAATTAATTCTATCAGCTAGATCATCTGAATAAGTTGCTGCAGGTTCTACATCACCACTTACTTATTGTTTCACTCTGCACTTTTCTTAAACCTCATGAGCCAACCTCTGTTACTTCAAACTTTTCTTCTGCAGTTTCTTCACCTTTGTCTGCCTTCCTGGTATTGGAGAGACTCAGGCCCTGCTCTGGATTAGGCTTTTATTACTAAGCTTAATCATTTCCAACTTTTGATTTAAAGTGAGAGACCTCTGACTCTTAAATATTTAGAGGATATTGCAGTTTTATTAATTGGCCTAATTTCATTACTGTTGTGTCTCAGGGAGTCAGGAGGCCTGATGAGAGGGAGAAAGCTGACAGGGAACTACTGGTCAATAGGGCAGTCAGATAACACACTACATTTATTAAGTTCACCATCTTAAACAGTCATGATTTTTTAAAATTAGTATTGTAATCTAATTAAAATTTTCAAGATTTTCTTTTTTGTGGCTAATTATTTGATTGTTATTTATACAATATTTATTGCACTAGTTAGGTGAAAATCTTTGTTGCTTGGTATAGCTAAATGCACATTCTTTTTGTAACCAAGCTTTTATAATGATATTTGTGAACATAAATCATTTATAACCACTCTGCTATGTGTTATGGGACTAACATTGAGCAAGATACATGTGATTTCACTGTTTGTAATACATATAGTATTGAAAGAAAAATTCAGACAAAAGTTAATATAATGTAGTTTTCTCAGAACTAAGAAAAAGTGAGAGTATTAGAAAACTCAGATAAACTGAAGTGCTGAGAATAAATCAGACCTAGGTAAGCAGCAGAAACCCATGACAACTTCCATTTATGGGGTAATTAGCTCATCTGAATAGGAGAGGGGCTTCCAATGTGGCACAAGTGGTAAAGAACCCGTTGGCAATGCAGGGGACTTAAAAGATGCAGGTTTGATCCTTGGGTTGGGAAGATCCTCTGGAGTAGGAAACGGCAACCCACTCCAATATTCTTGCCTGGAGAATCCTATGGATAGAGGAGCCTGGCAGACTACAGTCCATGGGATCACAAAGAGTAGGACATGGGTGAACGACAGGAGAGGTTGGAGAAATACACAGGTATAGGTAAAATTATTTTGAAAGCTTGAGAAAAATACATCCAAATAATAGATGGCAGGATAGGTTGCTGGGGCATATTGGAATCCGGAAAAGTTGTATGCAAAAAAAAAAAAAAAAAAAGTTCCTTAACCTCCAAATTTTTCAATTTTTGTCCTCAACCCAAGTTTTTAACATTAAAAACCAGTAAAAGAGGGGATGAAAAATTGGAGATAAATCTGATGTGGACTCTGTCCCAGCTCAAATACTGCAAAACCAATAAAAAGGTAATAGCTCCAAAATTTGACAGTTTGACTAATACGGCAGTTTGACTAATTATATCTGAATTAAAGCTAAACATGGCCCAGACAAACTCAAATCAGTCTAGTGTAACCAATAGGGTTAGCAACTTGGCGTAGAAACCAGTGACAAAAGAAGGGCTTGCACTCACTGAAAAAAAAATTGTTTTTTTAATTTTATAGGAAAAAAGAAAGAAAACTGTATTACAAACAGTATTTGGTTATATTTTTTGTTAAAAGAAATTGCCTTGAAAAATAAAAAGATTATATGACATGCAAAGGAGTCAAAAAAAGGAGAGAAAATAGTTAATAGAATAGTAATTTTAGTTGAACCTGATATAGTTACAGACTAGTAATGTAAAGTAGCTTCCATAATAAGGAAAAGTTTTGCTAGAATATTGGCTATAACAGCTGAAGACATTATGAATTTCAGGAGAGAAAAGGAAAATGATAAAAATGGAAATAAGATAGCTGAAAATACAATAAAATAAAGTACACACACACAAAAAATCAACACCTGTACTTCTTTTTAGGATATAAAATGAAAAAAAAAAAGGGGGGGGGGGTTAAAGAGAGAAGTAAAAATATATATAAGCATTTAAGAAACAAGTTTATCAAAGATCTTAATTCTCATATTAACAATAAAACAAAAAGTTATAGATAAGATTCACATTATTCTAAGAGACTTTGAAGAGTCTACATATGTGATGATTTCTTCCTATGATTGGGTATCAGGAAAAATGTCTCCTCTCAGTATTTCTATTCAATATCTAGAAAAGTTTTTAATCAGTGAAATAAAGCAGGAAAAAAGTGCATGGGAAACTAAGGTACTGAAATGTTTTTCTGTAAACAAGCTATGATCTACAAGTTTAAAACCCTAATAAATCCATAAAAATGTCAATAGAAATGTTAATAGAAATATTGAATGTATTACATTTAGAACATTTGCAGAATACATGGTCAGTATACAAGAACAAATTCAATTTCTTTACACTGGCTAAAAATGTGGAATTGATACTTTAAATTTTGTATTCACTAACATCAAAGATTTAGAACTTTTAGGGGTAAATTGAAAAAAAAAATTGCAAATTATACACAGCATCACTGAAAGAAATTAGAGAAGACTGAAGAAGAAGAGGTAGAGAGTGATTATGATTTATTATTTTTAGGATTGACCAGAGATTTATTATTTTTAGAATATTCACTCCCTTTAAATGGTCTGTAGATTCAATGTAATCCCAATAAAAATGTCACAACAAAGTTTTGTATACATTTTCAAGCTGGTTCTGCTATATATATAAAAATTTAAATAGCCTAGTCCAGCTAACAGGTTTTTGAAATCCAATAATTAAAAGATCTACACTCGCATACAGGGTTGTCATCACCATTTTTCTAAATTCCATATATATGCGTTAGTATACTGTATTGGTGTTTTTCTTTCTGGCTTACTTCACTCTGTATAATAGGCTCCAGTTTCATCCATCTCATTAGAACTGATTCAAATGTATTTTTTTTAATGGCTGAGTAAAATGCAAGACAGCAAAAGAGACACAGATGTATAGAACAGTCTTTTGGACTCTGTGGGAGAGGGAGGGGGGGATGATTTGGGAGTATGGCATTAAAACATGTATAATATCATATAAGAAATGAATCGCCAGTCCAGGTTCGATGCAGGATACAGGAAGCTTGGGGCTGATGCACTGGGATGACCCAGAGGGATGGTATGGGGAGGGAGGTGGGAGGGGGTTTCAGGATGGGAAACATGTGTACACCTGTGGCGGATGCATGTTGATGTATGGCAAAACCAATACAATATTGTAAAGTAAAAAAAAATAATAATAATAATAATAATAAAATTAAATTTAAAAGATCTACACTACCTGGTATCACTACCTCAAAACATTGATGCTAATCAATATAGTATTTTACTGACCATAGCAAAAGAAATATGGGTCAATAGATCATATTAGAGAATTGTAATTAGACTGGTCACATGTATGGTCAGGTGATTTTGACAAAAGTACTACCTAATGCAATAGGGAAAGGATAATTCTTTCAACAGTAGACTGTACAGACAATTTTACCTTATTTTATATAATAGTAATTCCTAACTCACAGCTTATATAAATTTTTTTTTTCACAAACTATACCATAAATCTAAATGTAAAGGCTAAAAACACAGTTTAAAAAGAAAATAATACTTTGGCCACAGGATCTAGATGTCTGGCAAGAACATTGTTCCTATCCTTACTACAACAACAACAACAACAACAGAAAATCTGCAATTTCATAACTTTACTGAATCTGTCATCTATGCTCTCACGATAACAAGTTATACTAACATTAAGACGAGCATATCTGCTGCAGCATCTGACTCTGTGACCCCATGGATTGTGGCCCACCACAGTCCTCTGTCCATGGAATTTTCCAGGCAAGATTACCAGAGTTCATAGACATTTCCTACTCTAGGGGATCGTCCCAACTCCAGGACTGAACCTGTGTCTCTTGCAAATTTAATGCCATGAGTATATATATATATATATATATATATATATATATATTTTTTTTTTTTTTTTTTTAATATGGGATGTACAGTTCTGGACATTGGTAAGAATGCATCTAAAATTTTAACAAATCGCTAAGGAACTAATGAAGCCTTGGGGGTCCCAAGCACAAGAAAAATTGACACTCATGCTTAATCCATTTCTGAAAATGTTGAATGTGCTGTGAGGACACATTTCCCATGGTGCCTATCTGGAAGAGAAGAATGGCAGCTACAGAAGAGAATATATGGTGGCAGGATCACTTAGGCACCAATCTCAAGACCCAGAGATGGACAATCTCTCTAAGGCTGAGTCTTAATCAGGATAGCAAAGTATCCTCTTCTACCCCTTTCTTCCAGGCTAATAAAGATTAACTATAAAGTGATTTTAGTAAGTAGGACAGTAAAAAGGCAAGAGTATGAAGATAACTCAGACACAGCACAAAGTGGAAAATACTGAGGTTCAAGTGTGTGTTTAGACAAAATCTCCAGTAAAATAGCTTGCATCCTTAATATAAATTAATCCTAGAAAGAGATCTAACCTCTGCCAGATAAAAGATGCCTACAAAATATTCATCATGCATAATATGAAAGACTAAGTGTTTTTCCCAGAAATTGTCACTTCTATTCAACATCATACTGGCCAAGGTAAGGAAGAAAGTAAAAACTTATAAAAGATATATGGTTTGTAAAAAGATATGTAAAATATATATTCAGGTGTAATGATTGGCTATATAAAATCTGAAAAAATCCTAAAACACCACTATAACTAATAAATACATTTAGCTAGTTAGATGATGTAAGTTCAGTATAAAAACTGAAATCTGTCACACTACATGGATGAATTTCATATACATTATGCTAGTGAAAGAAATAAGACTCTATGACTCTATTTGTGTATAATATTCTGAGAAAGGAAAAGCAATGTCGACAAGTAACAAAATGATCACAGGGCTTGCCATGTAAGGAAGGCTAGCTTCCAAGGAGCACAGGAGATTTGAGGGGGATAAGCTTCCCATTTCAAGACTGTGGTGGCAGTTATATGACCCAATATTATATCAAAACTCACAAAATTGCATACTAAAAATAGTAAATGCTACTTCATGTTATATCTGAGTAGACAAGAGAAAAAACTCAGAAAATATTTGTGAAAGCAGATAATTTTTAAATAGAACAAAATACCCACAAACAATAATTTCATATATTATCATTCATCACTGATGGATGAGGTTACATCTAAAGTTAAATTTTTATGATGTTTCATTTTATGAATATGCTACACAATATTTATCCACATTCTTCAGTGAAAATTTTATATTAAATTAATGTGGTATTGGAAAATAACAGTTAAAATAATTGAATATATTTTTATAGAATTATATGGAGTGTAATTTTGTGTTTAAAAACTTAAGAAAAATTTTGGTAACTTAAAAAAAGTTCTAAGGACTTCCCTGATGGTCCATTGGTTAAGACTCATTCTACAAGCTTTGCCATGTGGCCTCAGCTCAGTTGAGCCTTTCAGTCATATCCAACTCTTTGTGACCCCATGGACTGTAGCACGCCATGTCCATCACCATCTCCCAGACCTTGCTCAACCTCATGTCCATTGAGTCAGTGATGTCATCCAACCATCTCATCCTCTGTCATCATCCAGCCTTCTCATCCAGCCTTCTCCTCCAGCCTTCAGTCTTTCCTAGCATCAGTGTCTTTTCCAATACTGGAGTCTCAGTTACAGCATCAGTCCTTCCAATGAACACCCAGGACTCATCTCCTTTCGGAGAGACTGGTTGGATCTCCTTGCAGTCCAAGGGACTCTCAATTCTTCAGCACTCAGCTTTCTTTGTAATACAACTCTCACATCCATACATGACTTATGGAAAAACCATAGCTTTGACTAGACGGACCCTTGTCGGCAAAGTAATGTCTCTGCTTTATAATATGCTGGCTAGGTTGGTTATAGCTTTTCTTCCAAGGAGCAAGTATCTTTTAATTTCATGGCTGAAGTTACCACCTGCAGTGATTTTGTAGCCCAAAAAATAAAGTCTCTCACTGTTTACATTGTTTTCCCATCTATTCACCATGACGTAATGGGACCAGATACCACCTAACACAAGATAAAATAAAATAATTTAAAAAACAAGTTCTAGAATTAATTTTCTGTATATTTAATTTTGTTTTGATCTAGCCTCAATTCATGATTCCTGTTAGTATAAATACTCAAATCATTAGGATATTTCCTTTAATTTCCCCTTTTTATTTTATTTTTATTTTCATAGCAAAATCCGTATGTTCTGAAAACATTACACGATCAACTATAAAAAAGTCCTGGCACAAAATGTTAAGAGCACCAATGCTATTGTTACTGTTATAATAAAATCACAGAAAAATAAAGATTCCTTGAACATTTGTTTTATATCTGTCCCTGTAGTAGGGAATTTACATGTATTTTCTTTCTCATTTACCTGTCAATAGTCCTTTGCATAAAATACTATTATCATTATAAACCACAATTCCTGGGGAAAAATGAGATTCACAGAAAAACCAAGTGATGATCCGAGGTCAAATAAGAAATAAAAGGCAATAAACACTTGGTGAAGTTGTTTCTCGTCCTGAACCTACATTCTTAACAGCTGTAAACATTCTTCTCTTTTTGTTCTTCCTCCTATCACTCACGTGATGCTCTGCATAGTGGTTTTTTAGTACTTATTGTGTGCAGAATTATCTAAATGAATTTAGTTATTTATTCTTTAAAACAGTCTCTGAGGAAATCGTGAGTTGAATAAACATGTCAATGTGTGTTCAGTTACACCCTCAAATAGGAATTGACTTTGTACTAGCAGCTTATAGTGCAAAATAGACATGATGGTCTTCCCTGATGGCTCAGAAGAGTCCAGAGGAATTGATAGAATATAAAATTATAAGTAGAGAAATAAATTAAAAAGTGTTAGCTGTGTGAGAATCTATCAAGGAAACACAAATGTGTAAGATAAAGAATCATGGTCACAGAAAAACACTTTAAAAAGATGGGTCAGGAAAGACTACCTGGAAAGATTTGATTTGAAAAGTAAGTGATGAGAAGCCAACAATTATCAACAGTGTAGGGAAGGGATTTCTAGATAGAGGAGAAATTATGTTTAAGGACACAGGTGAGAAAAAGAGCTGATGCTGTTCAAGAAACAGAAGTTGCCAATTTGCCTGGCATATAGTAGGTGGGGAAAGCACACAGATGAGGAAGGACCATTGTTAGGACACAGTTTTGGCCTCAGAGGCCATCATAAAGTTTGAATTTTTCTATATGGTTCTAGGAAACCAGTGAAACATTAGACAAGTGATATCATTAATTTTACCTCTGAAGAATCAATCACTTTGATTGCCAAGTTATTGATGGAAAATGTTAATGGCAAGGCTAAGACAACATTGCCCAAGTGGCAGAATTAAGATCTAAACCCTGGTGTGAAGAAATTCCAAGTCAGCTCAAACTCAGTCAAAGTCAACACCTTCTTGACAGATAAAGATTCACTGGGAAATGTCTCCTATTTGTTTTACCACCGTTTATCTAGTTTATCATTTATTACAAAATCTAAACAAAGGAATTAAAATAATATGAGACAACCCTGGCTTCTCTATTGCAACATAGCTTAATTTTATTTTGACCTGAAATAGGCTTTTTTTTTTTTTTTTTTCCTTTTTTCTCTTGTATATTGTGAGAATATCAATATGACATTCAAAGGATGGCCACTTGGGGGAAGCATCTATTGGTCCAAATAAGTATGGTACGTTTCATCAAGTAAATTGTAAATATAATACAAGATTAGAATTTATTACAGAGAGTTCAATGAAAAGGCAAAGGAACCAGAGATCGAATTGCCAGCATATGTTGGATCATAGAAAAAGCAAAAGAATTCTAGAAAAACATCTACTTTTTCTTCATTGTCTATATTAAAGCACTTGACTGTGTGGATCACAACAAAATATGGGAAATTGTTCAACAGATGGGAATACAGGCCATCTTACCTGCCTCCTGAGAAACTTGTATTCAGTCCAAGAAGCAACACTTAGAACCAGACATGTAACAATGAACTTGTTCAAAATTGGGTAAGGAGTACATCAATGATGTATATTATCCCCTGCTTATTTAAATTCTATGGAGAGTACATTATGAGAAATGCCACACTGGATGAATCACAAGCTACAATCAAGATTGCCAAGAGGAATATCAATAACCTCAGAGATGCAGATGACAACACCCTAATGTCAGAAAGCAAAGAGAAACTGAAGAGGGTCTTGATAAAGGTGAAAGAGGAGAGTGAAAAAGCTGGCTTACATGTCAACAACAAAAAAAAACTAAGCTCATGGTATCTGGTCCCATAACTTCATGGCAAATAGTTGGGGAGACAATGGGAAGTGTGACTAGACTTTATATTCCTGTACTTCAAAATCACTGCAGATGGAACTGCCGCCATGAAATCAAAAGACTCTTGCTCCTCAGAAGAAAAGCTATGACAAACATAGTTCAGTTCAATCATTCAGTCAACTCCAACTCTTTGCGATCCCATGAACTGCATCACACCAGGCTTCCCTGTCCATCACCATCTCCCAGAGCTCATTCAAACTCATGTACATTGAGTCAGTAATGCCATCCAACCATCTCACCCTATGTCATCCACTTCTCCTGCTTTCAGTCTTTCCCAGCATCAGAGTCATTTCCAGAGTCAATACTTCACATACAAGTATTGGAGCTTCAGTTTCAGCATTAGTTCTTCCAATGAATATTCAGGACTGATTTCCTTCAGGATTGACTGTTTGTATCACCTTGCAGTTCAAGAGACTTTCAAGAGTCTTCTCCAACACCATGGTTCAAAAGCATCAATTCTTCAGTGCTTAGCTTTTTTTATGGTCCAACTCTCACATCCATATATGACTACTGGAAAGACCATAGATTTAACTAGATGGGCCTTTGTCAGCAAAGTAATGTCTCTGCTTTTTAATATGCTGTCTAGTTAGGTCACAGACTTCCTTGCAAGGAGCAAGCATCTTTTAATTTCATAGCTGCAGTCACCATCTGCATTGATCTTATAGCCCAGGAATATAACTCTCTCACTGTTTCCATTTTTTTTCCCCATCTATCTGTCATGAAGTGATGGGGGACCAGATGCCATGTTCTTCATTTTTTGAATGCTGAGTTTTAAGCCAGCTTTTTAACTCTTTTCTTTCACTTTCATCAAGAGGCTCTTTAGTTCCTTTTCACTTTCTACCATAAGGGTTTCTGCTATAATGTCATCTGCCTATCTGAAGTTATTGATATTTCTCCCAACAATCTTGATTCCAGTTTGTGTTTCATCCAGCTCTGAATTTCACATAATGTACTCTACATATAAGTTAAATAATGAAGGTTGATAATATACAGCTTTCACGTACTCCTTTCCCAGGTTTGAACCAGTCTATTGTTCCATGTCCGGTTCTAACTGTTGCTTCTTGACCTGCATACAGATTTCTCAGGGGGATGGTAAGGTGTTTAGTATTCCCATCTCATGAAGAACTTTCCACAGTTTTTTGTGATCCACATAGTCAAAGGCTTTAGTGTAGTTAATGAGACAGAAGTAGATGTGACAAATCTAGAAAACATATTCAAAAGCAGAGACATCACTTTGCCAACAAGGTCCTTATGGTCAAATCTATGGTTTTCTGAACTTAACATGTATGGATACGAGAGTTGAACCCTAAAGAATGCTTTCAAACTGTGGTATTGGAGAAGACTCTTAAAAGCCCTATGGATATCAAGGAGATCATACCAGTCAATCCTAAAGGAAATCAACCTTGAAAATTCATTTGAAGGACTGATGCTGAAGCTCCAATACTTTTCTTACCTGATGTGGAGCATCTACTCGTTGGATAAGACCATGATCCTGGGAAAGATTGAAGGCAGGAGGAGAATGGGGTGACAGAGGATGAGACAGTTGGATGGCATCACTGACTCAATGAACATGCATTTGAACAAATTCCGGGACATAGTGAAAGACAAGGAAGCCTGGTGTGCTGCAGTCACAAAGAGTCAGATATAACTGTGCAATTGCACAACAAGAATTTATTACTGTGAACTCAGTGAAATGGCAGATTAATTGCTCCAGTGTTTTTATTTCAAAAGCTTCAGTAAAGAGTGACTTGATATGAGTTCTATTTAAAAATGAATTCATGTTAATATTTTATGAAAAAAAAAGACTTGCTACTGTAAAATACTCATTTTTTTGTATTCATATTAGGCAACTTTTACATTTTTAATAAAAGAAAAACCACCTGAAGTTATAATAAAAAATTTTGACTAAGTGATTTCAACAGTGGAACAAAAAAGAAGAATGCACAGAAACTTATTTCCTGATTAGATTAAATTTTCATGAATCTTCTCATATAAAGTATATGAAGAGTTTTCTACAATCTATTTCCTTTCACTGGGATGTAAATGATTTTACATTTCTGCTCAATAAAACTTCGTGACCCATGAATCATGTGCTTCCACTCAACCACCCTCATTATTTAAAATTGTCATTTAAGGATCACTATAGTTAATATTAATTATTGACAAAATATTTCATAGTTCTTTACTAAATTTGTTTAACAAGAATTGAGTCTTCTCTATTGTACCACGATGTTTAATAGTTTTGATTTTTTTAATATAAATATATCAGCATGATATTAATATCAACAGAAATGAATTTATTGATTTCAAAATAATAGCCTCATGTACAAAATATTAAGCATCTAGTCACATATATTTCTCAAGTAAATACTATCAGCAGTCCTTTTGTCATTTTTCCTTCACCTGAACTTCACACATACATGATCATGCACAGAGCTGAAAATTTTTCTTTTCATAAATATCCCATGATTTTTCTTGGCTAGACATTATAGTTTATCAATTTTGTAAATAAATAAGTTGCCCTTTTCTTCACATTAACACTGTTTAGAATAAATGCTATCTGGTCCATTTGATGATAATCTTCTTAGTTCTTCTACATTTGTCAAGAGATGCCTTTCTGGAACTAAAGAGCTTCTTGATGAAAGTGAAAGAGGAGAGTGAAAAAGTTACCTTAAAACTCAATGAGACAGAAAAAGAGACACAGATGTATAGAACAGTCTTTTGGACTCTGTGGGAGAGGGAGAGGGTGGGATGATTTGGGGGAATGTCATGGAAACATGTACAATATCATATAAAAAATGAATCACCAGTCCAGCTTCGATACAGGATCCCTGGGGCTGGTGCACTGGGATGACCTGGAGGGATGGTACAGGGAAGGAGGTGGGAGGGGGGTTCAAGATGGGGAACACGTATACGCCCGTGGTGGATTCATGTTGATATGTGGCAGAACTAATACAATATTGTAAAGTAATTTGCCTCCAAATAAAATAAATAAATTTAAATTAAAAAAAAAAACCTCAACATTCAGAAAACTAAGATCATGGCATCTAGTCCCATCACTTCATGGCAAATAAATGGGGAAACAATGGAAAAAGTGAGAGGCTTTATTTTTGAATGCTCCAAAATCACTGCAGATGGTGACTGCAGCCATGAAGTTAAAAGACACTTGATTCTTGGAAGAAAAGCTATGACCAACCTAGACAGCAACTTAAAAAGCAGAGACATATGTTTCCCAACAAAGGTCCACCTAGTCAAATCTATTGTTTTACCAGTAGTCATATATGGAGGTGAGAATTGGATCATAGCTGTAGTTGGGAAGACTGTTCTATGAACATATCAAGTTGGTTGACAGTGTTGTCTTAAGACAACACTTTTATCTTGTCCAGTTGTTCATCAGTTGCTGAGAGGAATTTTGAAATATCTGGATATAATTGCAAATTCTTTATTCCTCCTTTTATTTCAAACATGTTTTTTCTTGTATTTTAGAACACACATATTCAGGATTTTTATAACTTTTTAAGGAATTTATTAATTTACTATCAAATATTATTAAATGTTCTTTGTATTTTAATAATAATAAAAAAAAAAAGAAAGCTGAGCACTGAAGAATTGATGCTTTTGAAATGTGGTATTGGAGAAGACACTTGAGAGTCCCTTGGACTGCAAGGAGATCCAACCAGTCGATCCTTAAGGAAGTCAGTCCTGAATAATCATTTGAAGGATTGATGCTACAGCTGAAACTCCAAAACTTTGGCCACCTGATACGAAGAGCTGACTCATTTGAAAAGACCCTGAGGCTGGGGAAGCTTGAAGGTGGCAAGAGAAGGGGACAACAGAGGATGAGATGGTTGGTTGGATGGCATCACTGACTCAATGCACATGAGTTTGAATAAGCTTCTGGAATTGATGATGGACAGGGAAGCCTGGCGTGCTGCAGTTTATGGGGGCACAAGAGTCAGACATGACTGATCGACTGAACTGGACTGAACTGAACACTTGTCAAGGTTTACCGTGAAACCATCCCCTCAGGGTAAGTTCAGTTCAGTTCAGTTCAGTCGCTCAGTCGTGTCCGACTCTTTGCAACCCCCATGAATCGCAGCATGCCAGGCCTCCATGTCCATCACCAACTCCCGGAGTTCACTCAGACTTATGTCCATTGAGTCAGTGATGCTATCCAGCCATCTCATCCTCTGTCGTCCCCTTCTCCTTCTGCCCCCAGTCCCTCCCAGCATCAGAGTCTTTTCCAATGAGTCAACTCTTCACATGAGGTGGCCAAAGTATTGGAGTTTCAGCTTTAGCATCATTCCTTCCAAAGAAATCCCAGGGCTGATCTCCTTCAGAATGGACTGGTTGGATCTCCTTGTGGTCCAAGGGACTCTCAAGAGTCTTCTCCAACACCACAGTTCAAAAGCATCAATTCTTTGGCACTCAGCCTTCTTCACAGTCCAACTCTCACATCCATACATGACCACAGGAAAAACCAGAGCCTTGACTACGCGGACCTTTGTTGGTAAAGTAATGTCTCTGCTTTTGAATATGCTATCAAAGTTGGTCATAACTTTCCTTCCAAGGAGTAAGCGTCTTTTAATTTCATGGCTGCAGTCACCATCTCTAGTGATTTTGGAGCCCCAAAAAATAAAGTCTGACACTGTTTCCACTGTTTCCCCATCTATTTCCCATGAAATGATGGGACTGGATGCCATGATCTTCGTTTTCTGAATGTTGAGCTTTAAGCCAACTTTTTCACTCTCCTCTTTCACGTTCTTCAAGAGGCTTTTTAGTTCCTCTTCACTTTGTGCCATAAGGGTGGTGTCATCTGCATATCTGAGATTATTGATATTTCTCCCAGCAATCTTGATTCCAGCTTGTGTTTCTTCCAGTCCAGCATTTCTCATGATGTACTCTGCATATAAGTTAAACAAGCAGGGTGACAATATACAGCCTTGACATACTCCTTTTCCTATTTGGAACCAGTCTGTTGTTCCAAGTCCAGTTCGAACTGTTGCTTCCTGACCTGCATACAGATTTCTCAAGAGGCAGATCAGGTGTTCTGGTATTCCCATCTCTTTCAGAATTTTCCACAGTTTATTGTGATCCACACAGTCAAAGGCTTTGGCATAGTCAATAAAGCAGAAATAGATGTTTTTCTGGAACTCTCTTGCTTTTTCCATGATCCAGCAGATATTGGCAATTTGATCTCTGGTTCCTCTGCCTTTTCTAAAACCAGCTTGAACATCAGGAAGTTCACGGTTCACATATTGCTGAAGCCTGGCTTGGAGAATTTTGAGCATTACTTTACTAGCATGTGAGATGAGTGCAATTGTGCGGTAGTTAAGTTTTATCATCATAAATATGAAAAACTTATGCTTGTCTTCTGAATGTGTTAGCTTATGATGTATGTGTGTACATATGCACATGTGTACACACACTTACATTTACATATATAGGTACATTTTTCCTTATGCCACTTTTATTAAGTGAACATAGTTATTATCTCATTTCATTTTCCTTCCTATGTAGAAATTCTACATTGATTCTCTCAATACTTTGTAATAAACTTCTCAAATCTATCATATGAGAAATCAGTGTACTGGAATAAAGGGAAAAATTTTCTATAGAGTGAAAACATCTTTGTCATTGTTCAGTCACTCAGTCGTGTTCCACTCTTTGCACTCCATGGACTGCAGCACGCCCAGCTCATCTATCCTTCACTATCTTCTGGAGTTTGCTCAAACTCATGTCCACTGAATCTGTGATGCCATCTAATCATCTCAAAGTGTCTCCTTCTCCTACTTTCAATCTTTCCCAGAATCAGGGCCCTTTCCAATGAGTCAGCTCTTGGCATCAGATGGCCAAAGTATTGGAGCTTCAGCTTAGTATCAGTCCTTCCAATAAATATTCAGGGTTGATTTCCCTTAATATTGACTCATTTGGTCTCCTTTATGTTTAAGGGATTCTCCAGAGTCTTTAGCACCACACTTTGGAAGCATCAGTTCTTTGGCCCTCAGTTAAAACTAAGATTCAAAATAAAAACCAAACATTTAAAATGTATTAGGTACTAGCAAAAAGGATAGTAGAAGATGTATAAAACTGAAATTGATATAGCTCTCACTCATTTTATGATCTGTGACCAGAACAATAATATTTGAAAAGAACAAGAGAATATTGGAATTAAAGATACAATTCCTTATGAACCAAACTTATAAAATGGAACATAATTTTTATGGAAACAATTCTGTGTTTGGCGAAGAAATGGCTGAATAAATGATATTTAATTGCATAGACTATGTTTCCATAAAATATTGATATAATCAAGTATTAAAAATATGGGCAAGTGATTTAATATATTCATTTATGACTCCTAGTAACAAACCCATGTGTGTGTGCTTGTGGGTGTGTGTGTGTGTGTGTGTGTGTGTGTGAGTAGAGTAGATAGTCAAATAAGGGAGTAAATAATTACTGAAATAATTAAAGATCAATTACAACCTAATCTCAAAATAGGACTCTGGAAGTATCATTTGACTATTCTTCTATTAATTAAAATGAAGCCTGAATAGTAAAGTTTAGTTATCTACTTGACTTACTTGGTATTTAATTTTTAAAAGATAATTATTGCAGCATTAACTCATACCTATATTAGATATACATCACATTTAAAATATGTTTAATACATTTGCTAATTGTTTTCAACAGTTTTCATGGTGTTTATATATGTCTATTTGTTCACATATCACTTTACATATAATATGTGATATTTATATATTTCAAGTTTTACCTTTGTTATGTTTGTGAAGAACAAAAGAATTAAAAATGTCTTTATGATTTAGTCTATATAAATTTAATAAATATATTACTATTAGTCAAAATTTTAATCACAAAAGATTTTGGGTGTCAGGCACATAAAGAAACCTTTTGAACACCAGAAATTATTCACCACTTCTTTTTCTTTTCCAAGAATATAATGTGAACATTCTGAAGGCGTTGACTATTGTGGTACCTCTGTAAAGAGTATATTTAATTTGATTTGAAAAATCGACATTCAATAGTCCTTTCATCTCTAATTTAATTAAGAGATCCTAGCTTTTTAAACTTTTCTTCTATGCTGAGAGCATATTTTTATTCTTATCTAATAGTTCTGAAGCCAATAAGAACAAAAAATCAATTTACCATTGGTATCTAGTTCCTAATTCTGAGGCAGTAAGAGGGAATATTTAGACAGTTTTAGAAAGGAAGGGAGAACTATGCTTGCTAATCAGAGCCATTCACTCATTTATTCAAAATATGGCTACTGGTGTCATCTGTTCCAAATAATGAGATAGAGCAGTGACTATCTTTGCTTTTACTGAGTTTCTCTTCTGTTGAGACACAAAAACTTCATAAGCAGATAAATTCATATTAACATATATTATGCCATGAAGAAAGATAATATGTGATAAGGGGAAAGCTGTGTGTAGGGGAGGACTCTCTGAGCAACATCATAAGGCAGACACCTCAGGAAAATGGGGGAATGGGCCAGGACAGGTTTAGAGGACCGACACATGTAAGACAGAAGAAACCAGCGTGGTCTTTTCTAAGGTCAGCAAGAAGCAGTGTCTCAGGGGAAGAGTTGTAGAGATGAAGTTAGATGGATAGGCAGGGCCCATGGTGATGGGAGCCCACTAAAAACCCTGAGCATGGCAGTGTTACAACCAGTTATCATTTGCAAATATCATTTTATTTGCCATTTTGAAAATAACTGCAGATAATTGAAAATCAAAACAAGGGGACTTCATCAGGATGTACTATAGTAGTCACCTTTCCCTGATGATAGCTTCTACCATCTTGTATCAGGTTTGGACAGACCTCAAAACCTGATATGAGAAGCTCAGGGATTGCAACTCACTGGTCCTGCCAGCTACCAGGGCAGGGTAAAAGGATCAGTATTTCAGCACATCTGTAACCATTCCCAGCCCATGTACATTGATACCAGATTTAAGAAATTCTGGCTTAGCTGATAATGAAGGTGCTAAGAAGTAATGAAATTGGGGATATATTTTAAAGAAGCAAACAGAAGTTAATAATAAATTTGGAGTATGGGATTAACATAAATACACTAATGTATATACTATATATAAAACAGGTAAATAAGGACAGAGAACTGTACCTAGTATCTTGTAATGACCTATAATAGAAAACAATACCAAAAAAAGAATATTTAAATATATGTATAACTGAATCGGACTTCCCAGGTAGGCTAGTGGTAAAGAACTTGCCTGTAATGCAGAAGACATAATGGGACATGGGTTTGATCTCTGGGTCAGGAATATCTCCTGGAGGAGAACCTGAAAACCCACTCCAGTATTCTTGCCTGGAGAATTCCATGGACAGAAGAGCCTGATGGGCTACAGTGCATAGGGTCTCAAAGAGTCAGACATAAAAAAAAAAAAAAGAGTCAGACATGACTGAAGAGACTCAGCACAGCACATAACTGAATCACTGGTATACATGTGAAACTAATGAAACATTATGAAATAGATAGCTAGTGGAAGCTGCTATATAACACAGGGAGCTCATCTCTGCTCTGTGATGACCTAGAGGGGTGGGATGGGAGGGAGGCAGAAGAGGCAGGATATATATATATATATATAGCTAATTCACTTTGTTGTATGTTGTAAAGAGGGTATACTTCAATAAAAACAAAAAAAATTGTAAATCTACTATACTTCAGTAAAAAAATTATATAAAGTGTGAGGAAAGGAATGAAAGTCATGAAGTAAAAAAGAAATAACAGAAGAAATTACTGATGGATTCACACAGAACAAGAATGAGAGAGAGAAGTTAAAGAAGACTGCAGGTCTTGGGCCTGAACAATCTTTAATAAGAGATATCCATTGTTGACCTGAGAGCACTTCAAGGGAGTAAATCAGAGTTCTATCTTAATAAAGTAAAGATTATTAGACTTTTAAGGGAGATTTCCCATGGTAGTTAGATGTGGATCAGGGAAGATGGATAATTGAATTGAAATCATCGGCATATGTATATATATGAATCTATGGGACTGAATGAAATCAATCTGAGTTTGACCAATATCAAATGATCCCTAAACCTGTCCGTTATCACCTACTCATGCATGCTCTGCTGCTGCTGCTGCTAAGTCGCTTCAGTCGTGTCCGACTCTGTGCAACCCCATAGACGGCAGCCCACCAGGCTTCCCCGTCCCTGGGATTCTCCAGGCAAGAACACTGGAGTGGGTTGCCATTTCCTTCTCCAATGCATGAAAGTGAAAAGTGAAAGTGAAGTTGCTCAGTCGTGTCTGACTCTTCGCAACCCCATGGACTGCAGCCTACCAGACTCCTCTGTCCATGGGATTTTCCAGGCAAAAGTACTGGAGTGGGGTGCCATTGCCTTCTCCGCATGCATGCTCAGTCATGTCCAACTCTTTGTGACCCAATGGAATGTAACCCGATAGACTCTCTGTCCACGGAATTTTCCAGGAAAGAACACTAGAGTAAGTTAGATTGCCATTTCCTACTCCAGGGGATCTTCCAGACCCTGGGATTGAAGCTGCATCTCTTGATTGAAGCTGATCTCTTGTATTGGGGGGCAGATTCTTTACCACTGAACAGCCACTTAGTCCTGACTGCCTCTGGTGTCACCTAGGATATTACAAAGCATCACTAGGTCATACCCAGAGCTTCTAAGTTAATTGACCTGTAAATAGAGTCCAGGCATCTGTATTTATTAAATCACTGCAATGAATTCTAAAGTATAGCCACTGGATTATGGAGAAACTCACTGGTATGAGTGATAAAGAGGGTAATAGTGAAGTATCTTGGGGGAGTCACTTTTACCCTCTTTATCATTCATACCAGTGAGACACAAAGAAATGATCTAGAGAATGTGACTATGAAATAGTTACCTGTGAGGGAAAAGAGTTTGGTCTGAAGTGTGTTCACTTGGCAATGAAGAACGCCTTCCACAGGAGAGAGGGGAAACTTTATCCAATGCATTTGTGAAGTGGAGTCATGGAACTGCTGAGAAGTTTACATTCTAGTTGGGGAAACAAAGAGTAAAGAGACAACTGCTCTACTGTGTGGTCAGTGGGTGATCAAGTTCAAAGATGAGGTGTTCCTCCTTCAGCCTTGAGGAATTGGAAATCACCCAGGAAGAGGGACTACTAGCTGGAAAATGAAGGAGCACAAGTTATGATTTGGTGGTAGATTGTGGAGAAGTTTCCAGGGGTGGGGCTGGGGGGCATTGTCACGTAAGGATGAAAGTGAAAAGTGAAAGTGAGGTCATGTCCAACTCTGTGATTGCATGGACTGTAGCTTACCAGGCTCCTCCATCCCTGGGATTTTCCAGGCAAGAGTACTGAAGTGGGTTGCCATTGCCTTCTCCAGGTGATCTTCCCAACCCAGGGATTGAACCTGGGTCTTCCGCATTGTAGGAAGACTCTTTAATGTCTGAGCCACCAGGGAAGTCCATATAAAACAGAAATTCTGGGAGCTGCAAGCAGTTGAATATCTTTATAGTGTACAGTGATTTGAAGAGTGGCAAGAGACAGGACAGAAAGAATAAAAGGCTAAACCCTGATTTCAGAATCCTTTGTATTCAGTGTGCCATGCCAACGGGTTTGGTTGAGTTATCACAGAGAAATCAGGAGTCACTAAGGATGACCCAGAGGGATGGTATGGGGAGGGAGGTGGGAGGGGGGTTCAGGATTGGGAACACGTGTACACCTGCGGTGGATTCATGTTGATGTATGGCAAAACCAATACAATATTGTAAAGTAATTAGCCTCAAATTAAAACAAATAAATTAAAAAATACTATCATCAAAAAAATCATTAAATAAATGTTAAAATATGCACTGTGAAATAAAAAGTCATCAATGTTATCAATTCAAGTTTTCATAGTTATCTGTTTAAGTATATACTGGATCATACATTCTGTAATTTTTTTACAGTGTTGTTTCCTAATCATTTTACAAACATCTCTCAACCACTAATATCATGTTACCACTTAAAAAAAGAGGAAAAAAGTTCCTTATTTGATTAGTTTTGATCTTGGGTGTCTCTTCCTATATTTATTGACCAGTGAAATGCCTTTTTTGAATTAACTGTTTGCATCCTTGGCCAATTTTTCTTCTGTGGTATTTCTCTACTTTTCATTGATTTGAAAGCATAGTTACATATTAAATTTTAGTTGTCAAATATGATTAAAGATTTTCTCATGTCTTGTCTGCCTTTTAGTTTTCATTTGATAGATGGATGGGTAGATGGATATCATATTTAAATATGTTTTAAGAAATGGAGAGCAAAATCTCCATTCAATGTTGTTGTCCGATTATATGCTCTCTCCAAGATCTGGTTTGGTGGAAGAGATTTCTTTGTCTAAGCCCAAGGTTCAACCACATCCATGACTGATCAGTAGAGAGAAAGAAAGGCCAAGTGGTCTGCCTTTCAGGTGCCATCACATTCCAGAGCTCCCTGTGGGCTTGCTTTTATCTACAGGACTCTTCCTTTGAATAGTCCCACCCTCCTTATTAACCTGCAGGTGTTAATCCCCACAGCCCTCTCAGTATGCTCCCTGAATACAGATTTTTCACAGAGTTTAAACTAATACATCTTTAATTCTCAGCAGTATCTTTGTGGAGAGAAAGTATATATCTTTATGCATGCATACTTTTTTCCTACCTGAGAGGTTATACTTTTAAACATAACATTATTTTCTAATTTTTAAATAAATATTTAAAACTATAATGCATCATTTTAAAACATTCTTGAAGATGCCATATTTTTGATAAAATAAATTGGAAATCCCTCAAGTCTTGTTTCTAAATGTGATTTTCCCCAATTGACTTTGGTACATGTTTCTCATTATCATTGTTATTATTAATTTATAGCAGAATGTGTTGTTTAATAATGCAAATCTATATTGCAGTGATAAATCCAGGACACTTATACTTGCAGTTGAGTTTTGGAAAATTTTGTCAAAGAATTGCTGCAAAAAAAAAAAAAAAAAGGAAATGAGTATTAGTTACAGCAATTTCTTTGAAATTGTATATTAATTTGGGTAGATTTGATTATTTTTGTTTTTTTAATTAATTTTATTTTATTTTTAAACTTTACATAATTGTATTAGTTTTGCCAAATATCAAAATGAATCCGCCACAGGTATACATGATAACAAGTGGAATTAAATTAAATTAAATATTTAATTTCACATGAGAAACATGCATTAACTATTTTGTACTTGCTTTCTTTCCAAGTCCCTCACTGAAACAAAGTAGTTTCCATAATGTGAATTCACATATATCTTGTGGCGTTTCTTTCCCAGTAGCTTATTATTTCCACTTGGTATCAGTTCAGTTCAGCTCAGTCGCTCAGCCATATCTGACTCTTTGCAACCCCATGGACTGTAGCATACCAGGCCTCCCTGTCCATAACCAATTCCTGGAGTTTACTGAAACTCATGTACACTGAGTTGGTGATGCCATCCAACCATCTCATCCTCTGTCGTCCCCTTCTCCTCCTGCTTTCAATCCTTCCCAGCATCAGATTCTTTTCAAATGAGTCAGTTCTTCGCATCAGGTGGTCAAAGTATTGGACATTCAGCTTCAACATCAGTCCCTCCGGTGAATATACAGTACTGGTTTCCTTTAGGAAGGACTGGTTGGATCTCCTTGCAGTCCAAGGGACTCTCAAGAGTCTTCTCCAACACCACCATTCAAAAGTATCAATTCTTCAGTGCTATGCTTTCGTTATTGTCCAACTCTCACAATCATACATGACTACTGGAAAAAACATAGCTTTAACTAGATGGACTTTTGTTGGCAAAATAACATCTCTGCTTTTTAATATGCTGTCTTGGTTGGTCATAACTTTTCTTCCAAGGAGTAAGCATCTTTTAATTTCTTGCTTGCAGTCACCATCTGCAGTGATTTTGGAGCCCCCAAACAAAACTGTTTCCATTGCTTCCCCATTGATTTGTTATGAAGTGATGGGACCAGATGCCATGATCTCAGTTTTCTGAATGTTGAGTTTTACGCCAATTGTTTCAACTCTCCTCTTTCACTTTCATCATGTGGCTCTTTAGTTCTTCTTTGTTTTCTGCCATAAGGGTTGTATCATATGCTTATCTGAAGTTACTGATATTTCTCCCAACAATATTGATTCTAGCTTGTGCTTCATCCAGCCCAGCATTTATCATGATGTACTCTGCATATAAGTTAAATAAGCAGGGTGACAATATACAGCCTTGATGTACTCCTTTCCCGATTTGGAACCAGTCTGTTGTTCCATGTCCAGTTCTAACTGTTGCTTCCTGACCTGCATACAGGTTTCTCAAGAGGCAGGTCAGGTGTTCTGATATTCCCATTTCTTGAAGAAATTTCCAGTGTGTTGTGATCC
Organism: Bos indicus x Bos taurus; assembly: GCF_003369695.1. Taxonomy (NCBI): domain Eukaryota; kingdom Metazoa; phylum Chordata; class Mammalia; order Artiodactyla; family Bovidae; genus Bos; species Bos indicus x Bos taurus. The sequence goes on from NC_040084.1 coordinate 5,991,278, forward strand.
AGACAGTCAAAGACTTTGGCATAGTTAATAAAGCAAAAGTAGGTGTTTTTCTGGAACTTTCTTGCTTTTTTGATCATCCAGCGGATGTTGGCAATTTGATCTCTGGTTCCTCTGCCTTTTCTAAATCCAGCTTGAATATCTGGTAGTTCACAGTTCACATATTGTTGAAGCCTGGCTTGGAGAATTTTGAGTATTACTTTATTAATGTGTGAGATGAGTGCAATTCTGGGATAGTTTGAAGATTCTTTGGCATTGCCTTTCTTTGGGATTGGAATGAAAACTGACTTTTACCAGTCCTGTGGCCACTTGCTCAATCTTCCAAATTTGTTGGCATATTGAGTGCAGAACTTTGACAGCATCATCTTTAAAGGTTTGAAATAGCTCCACTTAATTCCATCACCTCCACTAGCTTTTTGTTCATAGTGATGCTTCCTAAGGCACACTTGACTTCGCATTCCAGGATGTCTGGCTCTAGGTGAGTGATCACACCATCGTGATTATTGGGGTTATGAAGATCTTTTTTGTATAGTTCTTCTGTGTATTCTTGCCACCTGTTGTTAATATTTCTGCTTCTGTTAGGTCCATACCATTTCTGTCCTTTATTGTGCTCATCTTTACATGAATGTTCCCTTAGTATCTCTATTCTTAAAGAGATCTCAGTCTTTCCCATTTTATTGTTTTCCTCTATTTTTTTGCACTTAGTAGAGGAAATCTATTCATGTTTTACTGTTCTAAAAAGGCAGTTTTCTGTGTTGTTTTCTTGGTTCAAAAGATTTTTAAACTGTTTTTCTTGAGTTTTAGAGGTAGATAATTTTAGTTTTATTGGGGATTTTTCCATTATTGAGAACACTAAAGAAATTTCTAAATAAATGAATTAAGCAATTATACTCTTCTATTTTTTCAAACATGAAATATTTAGGTTTATTCATTATTTTATTGCATTATATATCATTTTATTATATTATTATATATTTTTTCCTTATTTTGGATTACTATATTTTGTAATTCTAGTACTATACTTGAAAATATAATCATTATCAGGGTAAATTTGTAATAGTTTTAATGTGATGAAAAATATTCTTTACATCTATTTAATAAAAAGAAAACAATCAAAAGTTAATGCTTTTTCTTAAATTTACTTCTACATTTCAGTCTAGATGTATTATTTTGATAGCTTTACAACTTCCCTAACCTGGTAATTGTTTATTTTCTTTTAGAAGGTAAAAGTGAAGTTGCTTCAGTCATGTCCGACCCTTAGCAACCCCATGGACTACAGCCTACCAGGCTCCTGCGTCCATGGGATTTTCCAGGCAAGAGTACTGGAGTGGGTCATTATTTCCTTCTCCAATGCATGAAAGTGAAAAGCAAAAGTGAATTCGCTCAGTCGTGTCTGACTCTTAGCGACCCCATGGACTGCACCCTACCAGGCTCCTCCATCTGTGGGATTTTCCAGGCAAGAGTACTGGAGTGAGGTGCCATTGACAAAACTGGAATGGCTTTAATGCAGAAACCAAAGGGTTTCCAATGCCCATGGATAAAGATTTGCCTGAGCAAATTCTAGAAGACATGTACATAATTTTAAGAAGTGAGCTGCAAATGCAAGAGAGTTTGGGTCCCATTAATGTGCACCTTAAAAACAGAAGTTTCATAAACATTCTTGAAAAACACCTGCTTCTCTTTTCCAGGTACTTGCAACCTCAAATAAAGCAGCACAGAAACCCAGCACAGGAAGAGTTGGCAGGCAGCTGAGTTTTCTCTGAAAGGATACCTGGACCAGAAAGTCTTGGTTCTACCCTATCTGACAGGGGTCTCTGCAAACCTGTGTACAGGGGCTCTATGAGACATGCAGGTGTGCAAGGAAAGCCGATGGAGACAGTCATGAGGCCTAGTAGCAAAACCTGGGTCATCCTTTCCTTGATTTCCTGTGCTTGTTTTTTACCTAGAAAGGGGCATCTCCACTAGCCCCTGATCTAAGCCTTGCAAAGCCCTCTTTGTTCTAGGACCCCCACAGCTGTCTGCCCCCGCATGTACTTCTCTTCACCACTAGAGACCACCTAAAATGAAACCACCACAGATTCCAAACCAAAAACACCTAACACATATATTGTAAAAATTTCAGATAAAATAAATCATATCTTCTCAAAGTTTGGTGGGTTTCTTCTTATTGTTCCTGAGAATGCTTTATAAGCAGCAACAGACCTGAAAGGTGATTAGCTGCTATGGTTGGTTTTCCTTCTAAGGTCAACCAAAGTCAACCAAAAACCAAAATAAAATAAGTATACAAAAAACCCTGGAATTGAAGGTAGTAAGTTCAATTTGATAATTTTTCTGTGCATTTTGATTGTATAATTCAAAACTGAATTATATCATCATTTTTATTTTCCTACATGTGTTTGGTTAAATACCAAGACTTAAACATTGTTAAGCTTATCATTGGTGATTGTATACCTAAAATTCCAGGAGTTAGGCTACATAAAATTTAACTTATTTAGCATATGGTATATGAATTTCCATACATAATATATTAATTTGTACCTAACATACATTGTTTGTAGAAAAAAAAATGAGCTGTGTGTCATGTTTAATGTTTTGTGACATATCAGTTAATACAGGAAAAATTTTGTGTGATGGGTCATTTGGAAAGAAGTAAATAGATTTGTATGCATGATGTTGTGGTCAGCATGAAGCATTTATTATTTTTATGAGAATTATATTGGCCTGATGAAATGAAAATAACCCTGATATTAAACTATAATGAATCTAGCCACTATAATATTTTTCTTCCTTTGAAATATGCAAATACAAAGGTCAATGTTAGGTCAGGTTCATCATTATTAAAGAATTCCAACTGAAAAATTTGTAAAATTTATTTTTTAATTTTACTCTTTTCACTAAGAAATTCACACCATTAGGGAAGGAATCTGATATACACTTGGCATTTACTTGATTTATCTTTTCCTGTCATTCAAGATTATACCAATGGTGAAATTTAGTCCTGGTCACTGGAGTCATAGAAATACAACCTGAAAAATGTTGCACCAAATTGCTGAGCTCATGTCTCCTATATAAAGGGCTTTTTTATGAATGTCTTTTTACTTCTATTAAATGGGTAAGATTTATAAAGACAACATTGTTGCTGTTGTTGAGTCGCTAAGTCATGTCTGATTCTTCTGAGACCCTATGGACTATAGCCCATCAGGCTCCTTTGTCCATGGCATTTCCCAGACAAGAATACTGGAGTGGGTTGCCATTTTCTTCTCCAGGGGATCTTCCCAATACAGGTAGTGAACATACATCTCCTGCATCTCTTTACTGCTGAGCCACTGGGGGAGCCCAAATGTAAAGGTTGAAATAACTGTTCCTTTCATATGAAAAGAGTTAATGGAAGAAGCAGCACTATTTCTCCCTCCCTGGTTCTGTTGCATGTCAGGGATGATCAAACAGATTTTCTCCCTCTCTGCACTCATTTCCAGTAGGGCTATGGCATAGAATGGGACACTTTATGCTGATCACTTTCATTTAGTTTCTTTTCTGAGCCAATATAATGCATTTAAACTGAGAGAATATCTTTAAACAAACTAATAAATCATGTATATCATCTACAGAAAAGAAAACTTCTGGAATATTAAAACTGGAAGTTTCACAATGGCACACTTAATTAATTCAGAAAATTACAAATAATGTTCTTATTTCTAAAGTGCTTGCAATTTCATCAACCTGCATATATTTACACATGTGGAATACTTTTAACTTATGAAAGAGAGGCTGTAGAGATATAACTTCTTCTGTCTCCAATTATGGGCTGATGGAAATCACCTTGACAAGAAAAGAAAGTAATAAAGGGAGTAATATGCCTACAGATTCTGTAGTCACTGACCTAGGAAATACTTATTGCAGATTGGCTGTTTAACAAATGCTATGCTCAATCTGTGAACATAAAGAATCCAGCTACCACTCTGTACTTCTGCACTTAATATGGGCAGGCACAGTCCTATATACATTTTACCAAGATTGTTTCACTGATCTTCACAGCAACAATGTGGTACTGGCAAAATTATTATAGATAGAGGGAGATATCATTGAGTGGCTTTAGATAAATAGGAAAACAACCATAGAGGGGTAAAATAGCAATAATATACTCAATGCTATGATCTATAAATTCATTATCTATGACATCTGGACTATACTTCCAATATAAGACTACAAAGGTTTTAATATGTTTTGGTCCTTTTCATTGCCTCTGACTGAATGGTTATAGAATTAAAGAGTGTTCCTGTAAGTGAAATATTTTGCATCTTCTCTTTTTCATTTTTCTCATGTTATTGTTCTTTTACCAGGATGAGAGTTCAGAAGTTACATACTTGATTTCCTTGTTTATTAAAACTTTTGATGTATGTGCATTGTGTATACATATGTGTGTATGTGTATGTATGTATGGCACACAATGAAGGATTAATAAATGGTGCATAGTATGTATACATGTGCAAGGATGTGTATATATATATACACACACACATATGTATATATTTCTTCTGATTAAAATGATAGGTATCTCATAAAATCTAATAATGACAAGATATATATCAAAATATATATTTGATTCTATATTTAAATACATAGAGATAGAAAATATCTCTTACTAGGCTTTGTCTTTGATAAGCTCTCTGAAGAAGACAACACATTTCCTGGGATAACATAGTGGTTGGGATTTTCTCATCTCTTGTCCTCAGTCTTCTGCAACCAATTGATCACCTCAACAAAAGAGTTTCTTATGTTGCAAAATTTAAATTCCCTTTACACATAGAGACACACATGTGTGCACAAGTAACCCAACATACTCAGTTTAAAAGAGAAATAAGCATAGCTTCTAGCATGCTTGTCATAAGATCATCACCAGTTCCCCTTGTCTCCATGGTTAGTCAGAGATATATGTGACTTTGGTAAGACTGGAAGGGGCAGTGGCCTAGAAAGGCAGCTAATAGTAATCTTTTGAGTCTAAGGAGTCTGGCTAAAAACCTCAATTTCTCTTAGTTTGAGTTACTTATCTACTATGATTCTATTTTCTTATTTTTATGAGAATATTGAGGGTTTTTTTGAGACTTAAATAACGTAATGTAAGTAAAATGCTAAGTAGACTGCCTGGCACATAATGAGGGCTCAATAAATGGTTGCAATTAGGACTTTTATTGACATTATAAAACAGCCTTGCTGATGGTTTTGAGAATCATTAATAGCTACAGAGCAATGCTCACAGTTAACAGTCAGGTCGCTCCCAGGATCAAATGAGACAAATGTTCATAAAATACTTCACTCAGGACCTGGCACATTTACCAGTCCTTTTCTCTTCCTGCCTTTTAATCTACATCTAAGGGAGAACACAGAATAATGTGTTACTATATCCAAATTTTGAAGAGAAAATGATCATATTATTTTTATTGCAATCATTTCACAACTTTGATCAAAACTGATATCATGAAATAATAGAAAAATATTCCTTTTCTGAGTTAGCATATTGCTTGGATTCAATAAAGGATTATTAAATGATTTACATGAGTTTTAATGATATGAAAGAGGCATAAAAGTATTTGCTACTCTTTTTAAATCAAAATTTGGTTGACATGAAGCCAATTTTCCTTGTTGTTTATTGTCTTTTAAAACATTTATTCTATAATAGCTAAATGTGAATGCATTAGTAAGATAAGATATCCTTGATATCTTCTCAAGCATTTCAGTTTTGTACTGTCTTTAAAAATATGATTTTTGTGAATTTTTTCTTACTTTCTAGTTTTTGCTCAGTGTTAACCTATTGCAATTGACATATTTCAAGTCTTCGATCAATTTTTAAAAATCATTATGCTTACAGCAATATATATCAAAAATAGTTACTAATTGTTTGCATGAGAAAAAATCAACATTAGATTAACATTTCTTATAAAACATGTCAAGTTTTATGTTCTTGAACTCATTTAGCTATTTTTATTTACCTGTTCATTTTAAGATGAGTTAGTTGATGATGTAAAAGAGCCATGCTAATCTGAAGATAAATACCATAGAAAAATAATGTTAAAAATTATAATTTTGATTAAGAAAATCCAATATATTTACTTTTACCTCATTATGACAGCTAATAACTAAATGGTCCATAGTTTGTGTACTTTTAGTATGCAGATGGGAGATTAGAGGTCTGACAAAGCATGTTTAAACAATAATTTAATAAAAATAATAAACATCAAAAATACTTCTATATTTTACATCGTGTAGTTCATGCTGACAAAGAATAAGCTTTAATATCCTTAACACACACATTCATACATACACATGTTCATTATTCCATTATTCTATCCATGTTCCAGTTTTAAGAGAACTAACTTTGGGCACCTGATGCAAAGAATCAACTAATTAGAAAAGACCCTGATGCTGAGAAAGATTGAAGGCAGGAGAAGGGGACAGTAGAGGATGAGATGATTGGATGGTGTCACTGACTCAATGGGTTTTAGCAAACTCTAGGAGATGGTGAAGGACAGAAAATCTTGGCATGCTGTAGTCCATGGGGGTCGCAAAGAATTGGGCATGACTGAGTAACTGAACAACAACAAATTTCCCTTAGTATAAAGACAGTGCTAAAGATTGTTGAAAACACCACTTTGCAATCTTTCAATTTTATTTTCTTTATTATCACATCTTCAGGGGAGGATGAAACAAGCAATATTTTTTAAGCTAAATGTATATTTAGCCATGTTTCTTCCCCCTCCTTCTTTGCTTATGAACATATAAATAAGTTTTGCAGAATTTTGTGAACTCCTCATCTCTTGCTGAATAAATTAAAAACTCATTTAATATTATTCCTTACTGTTTTCCCTTTGAGTAAAAAACAACCAAGTATGAATTACTAGTGTTAAGATGCATTCAATGAGCACTTTAAAAGTTTAGTTTTTTCTTCCTGGCATGTGATAATATGTTATTCTCAGTATAAAATCCTCCAGATATAATATCAAAGAATAACAGACAAGTTAGTAGAAGTAGTAAAAAGTAAGGTTTCTACAGCAATAATGAAAACATCAAGAGTAGGAATCTAAGAATTTGATTACCAGATTGAACTTTTAGTGTTTTCCAGCCTGATGGACTATCTCTAAGCCACATAGATCTAATGGGAAACATTATCACATAATACACTTGTCACAAAATTAAGTTTTTAAGCAATTTTTGAAAATACAAACTCAAATTGTTTTGCATAGAAATCTATTGTTTCTTTATAAGCCATGACTTTTTGCTAAAATCTTTACAAACACTCTCTGTATTTTAAGCCCTTATAATTTGAAAGTGTTCAGAAAGGAGATTTTGTTACTGGGAAGTAATACAGTTCAATGCTTTAAAACAAATAAAATTTAAGAACCTGCTTTACAACGAGCATTTTGAATTGAAAGTCAATCATCACAAAATCACTCTTTACCAAGTATTTTTCTATTTAGTTGTTCTCCTTTTACCTTTCTTACCACTCATCTTAGTTTGTGAAAGATTCATCAGTCAGCTTCACAGGATCTAGCTGAACAGTTGGGACGAAACTTACTTCCCAAGAGAATTAACTTGGACATCTTATTGTATGAGATAATTGGTGAATTTAGTTAACTCTCCATTTTAACTGAGATAGATGAACAGATGCTGAAATAATACAGTTAGTGGATGAGGTGGGGCAGTGAGGAATCCCCCATTTAGAGCTGGAAAAACATTGTTATGTTTTTTCCCTTATATGTTTACATGTCTTATAATGTGGAATTCAAACAGGTGCTTACAATAGATCTTAATATTAACAAAAAGTTTGAACATAAATTTGTATATAAGTTTCATCAAAGTCTTACAAGGAAGGAAGGACATACAGTAAAGTTCACTAGCGGTTGATCTGAAAACAAGAACATTTAATCTTTTTTTTTTTTTTTCTGTTCTGGGTCTTCATTGTAGTGCCAAGGGCTACTATCTAGCTGTGGGTGTGGACTTATTTGCTTTAGTTGCACGTGGGATCCCAGTGCTCTGAGCAGGGATCTAACCCATGCCCGCTGTACTGGAAGGCATATTCTTAACCCCTGGAGAACCAGGGAAGTCCCACAGCATTTGGTCTTGATAGATGAACACTCTCTGATTATCCTTCAGCAGAGAGACGTGGTTGTTGGCTCTTTGAGGTGAAATCACACTGGGGCTAGTGTGCACAAAAGTAAAAAAGGGGTCTGAATGGATGAAGGTAAAGCCATGCCAGCACCTGCCTAGATGTTTATTATTATCATTACTGTATATTTCTCTTGTGTGTACAAGAGATCATAAATATGCCCTGCCCTTAAGAAAGACATCAGTATCATCTCAACATGATTGGATAGGGTATTATATATCAGAAATAGAAAAAAAAAAAAACAACTTAGGAGTGTACCTGAGAGTGTTCTCAATAGGCACTCAATATTTATTCAATTAATTGATAAATTAATGAGACTAATTAGCACCCACTTTATTATCTCAGTCAAGGTTTAACTCTACTTGGGGCAAGAACATTGCATTCCTCTTGTGTAATATGTATTAGGACAATGCATTTGCTGCTTTATTTGTTAAAATGCTTTGCACATATTAGGAACTCAAATACATAACTGGAACTCTTTCACCTAAGCTCCAGCCATGATTTTCAAATTCCTTCCGGTCTTTTCCTCCTTGATTGTGATTTAGAAAACCAAGGAGGTCTCTAAAACAAGTAGGAAATAGAATCTCAACCATTGTGAATAAAGTGCCTCTTGTGGGCCTGTGTGCATGAACATTTTATTTTTTCTATAATTAAAT